>NW_022145611.1:59420-654609 GCF_000002235.5 Strongylocentrotus purpuratus
GAGTTCGGAATTCAAGATTCGCACGCACACGTTCGCTGGAGGGGATAGACCATCAGGGCGGCGGAAGTTTCGCTCACCCAGATTTTCCGGAGTACGTACCCATTCACTCACGTGTTGTGGTTGTGAAGTTTCCATTTCTAAACACGTGCGAGAGTTCGGGATTTCTCGGAAACTGCTGGTGAGAAGTTACGATCTATTTTTTGCCTCGACTGTCACAAACACTCAACAACGACAAAAAAAACTTTGCTCCTGCAAAATCGTTAACTTCTTCTTCAATAGACCCTATCTAAGCCCAACTGGAATTTACACTGATTTAGGAGTTTGGAGAGGTGGGATTCTCGTGGATTGTAAGGTAGGAAATCCTTTGCTTTTGACTTCTAATCATTGTTTTCTCCTATAGACTGATTTTGTCGGGCTTTTCCTTCACTCATTTTTTGATACGTGGATTTATCATTGGCTGTATACGCGTGTGAGTGCTCCACCGGCGCCGCAGGCGTCGCCGCACAGTGGGCCAGGGAGGAACCAAAGTGTGCCAAAACTAATTTCTGGGGATTTATTTTCTATTAATCCATAGGAAATGTTGGATGTCCAGGGATTTCGCTTAAATGGTATTACCAACATTTTCTCTGATATCTAAGCTTTAAGTTGATACCAGATTTGCTGCCCGATTGTGCCCGTTATTATGTTAGAGCCGTTTTCATTGCAACATTGCCCGAAAAATGTGTTTATTTTGGTCCGCGGTGTCAGAACAAGTGTCACGCGCCCCCAAGCGCCGTGATTTATGACCGCGAATCCTTTATGATTCAGCCCCGGACTAAAAACAAACATATTTTTCGGGACAATGTGGCAATGGGAATCGGCTCTAACATGACAACGGGCAAGATCGGGCAGCCACATTTGGTATCAACTTAAAGCTTAGACATCAGACAAAATGGTGGTATTAAAATATAAGCGGAACTCTGCGGAAATCTAAACGTTTCCTCTGGATTTATAAAAAACATGGATAATTAGTCCTTTTTTCAGTGAATTAACCTTTAATATATCATGAAGATTGTGTTTCTATACATTTTAACCAATTCATGCAACGAAATGAACTATCAGGAATATGTGAGAGCAATTCATATCAATAACTTCATGTTAAATTGAAAGATTTATAAAATAAGTCACTTTTGCACTAAAAACTGTGAATAGGGTCTAGAGGATTTTGCTGTTTGAAGGAGTAAATTTATACCTAGATCTAGTTGTGCTAACCGGAATTAAATATTTTACTGAGGTATTCCTCAATGTATTACAGTTCAACTGGTCAAGAAGAGAATGAAAGAAAAATAAATCACCAAAAATGAGTTTTGGCGCACTTTGGTTCCTCCCTGGCCCACTGTGTGTTGCCATGGTTACGCGGACGAGCGTTGAATCGGCTGTGCGTAAACTTTATGCCTAATAATAATCGATGGACATGGGGGAGGAAAAGCGCCTGCACATGCAGTGTTGCAAATTCTGGCAAAAGAAATACCATACATGGAAAGCTTAGGTTTTGGGGGACATTTTGAGATTAACATCACTGCGGGAATCGGCCGGAAAGCCCGGAATCCTAATAAACATGCTACTTTTATAAAAAAATGCAATTTTTTCCTTTTTGGTGAAATTTAATGCTCATTTTTCCCAAAATGAAGCTTCCATAAATTTGGTCATTGTATTTTCTAATTGGGTTACCAATAGGCAAGAAGTGCACGCAGTATCAAGTTGATTGCTTTTTCCTTCATAAATTCTCAACACCTATTGTAAAGTTGCCTCTTTTATCATTTTTGGAGCAACATATAGATTTTCCCATGTTCGCAGGGGTATATGACACTTTTAAACTCGCTAAATATTAAAGTATGGGTGGAAAAATATTCTTTAGAATGTTTTCTTCCCCAAGCGAATGAAAAAAATATAAAATTCACATTCGCCAATTTTGAATTTTGGCACACTTTGAGGCGATGCTGGCCCACTGTGCGCCGGTGTTGGAGCTTCCCGGAGTTAGGTTACCAGCAGTTCCGTGTAGGCCCACCTACCCGCTTGGAGGTAGGGGGCTTCCACTATGAATATGACTGACAAAGAAAGCGGACAAAATATACAGTTCTTTCAGGTAGACAAAGGAACATCCCTTCACTGCTATTATGTAAAAATGTGTAGAACAGGTGTTACATGCATATTCACCTTTTTACATAATAGCAGTGAAGGATGTTCCTTTGTCTATCTGAGGAACTGTATATTTTGTCCGCTTTCTTTGTCTGTCATGTTCATAGTGTTCGTAGCCAATTATTAAATAAAATTAAAAATAAAGAGGGAATAGGAGACAAATAAAATTAGTGATTATTTGTTGAAGACAAGCTGTTTGGATTCGTTTAATTTGTTTCGGAGGCGTAAAAGTTACTGATAATAAATCTAGATTTAGTGGATATCATGGGGGATCTGCTCCCATGAGTTCTGCTACTGTGGAGGGGTGATTCTAGTCTTCTTCGCAGACTTGGTTAAGTTAATTCTATTCAATATTATATATAACTTAATCAAATTGTAGTGTGTAAACAATTTCCAATAATGAAATAGTTCTTAGCAATCCTTAGGTTAGTTTAGGGCAAATACTTCAGATTGTTGGACTGTTTGTTTAGTTGGTGGAGGGAGTTGTAACCTAGACATCTAGGTTAGGTTACTTATATTTTATTACTGAACTAGCTGTGGTTGGAATTTGTATTAATTGTGGTGGTGTTCTGGTGAATCTATAACTGGAATTGCTTTTGATTGTTTGTTTATCTTGTTGACTGTTCGGTTTTAACTCCGTTGTAGGGGTGTTTTCCGGGGAACAGAAGATATCAGATAAATAGATAGCACTTTTGTTACCGTGGGTGAGGACTTGGCTCTGGGAGTTTTATCCCAGGGTAGTCGTGAGTCTTGGCGGTGCGGAGGTGGGGCTTCTTCTTCTTTGCAGTGTTGGAATATTAGGGCATCTATTGCATTATACAGATACAATTATAGCATTTATTTCTTATATATTTTAGGACAGTTTTAGAATATAAGAATACTAGCAGGACCCGCGGAAATCCGCGGGATTCAAGAGGGGGCGGGGGGTGTAAATAGATATATAGAGAATGTCTAAATTAAAACCACCAAGAACGTTATTTGCCATTCAGGCCATTAACAAAATATACATGTTTAGCGTCCCCGCCGCTTCCTTTTTGGGGGCCGCCTCCTATTTTTTTTTGTTGATTTTTGATGTTTTTTTTCTTTAAAAAAAAAAAAAAAAAAAATAAAAAAAAATCGTCCCCGCCTGCTTCTTTTTTGGGGGCCGCCTCTATTTTTTTTTTTTTTTTTTTTTTTTGAAAGAAAAAAACATGAAAAGCACTGCTAAAATGTATTTCTGATTTAAAAAAAAAAAAAAAAAAAAAATTGTCGGCCGCCATCTTGAAAAATAGCCCGAATGCCAGGGGAAAATGTAAGGAGCGGCCATTTTGAAAAAAAAAAAAAAAAAAAGCGCCTCCTCCTTCCCATTTTTCAAAAAAACAGGGCGCTATAAGCATTTTTTTTTTAAATTTGGCCTTATATTAAATTTTAAAAAACAATCCAACTGTACCGGTAGTTATTCTTTAAACCACTGGAACTGCGTAGAGTTCCGTAGTGTGGCGTACAGACTACGCAGAAATTAGGCTGCGTATTAATGGGAAAATAGTCCCTGCGTAGGTTATGCGTAGGCTGGCGTACAGGTTTGCTTATGGTTGCTTACTGTGTGGAAAGCTTTTACTGCTTAGTCGATCTGGCGTAGGGTAGCGTACTGTTGCGTAAAAAGGCGGACTTTCTGCGTAAACAGGCGTAATTTCTGCGTCAAGTTTCTACGCCGAAAGTACGCAAAAAAAATTAAACATGTTGAATTGTTTTCGTTCACCTTGCGTACCCCTTTCCGTCCCTCAGCATATAGTAACGTAGGCCAGCGTAGTTGTTACGCAACACTACGCAACTCTACGTATTGACCCCACGCCAATTAGTGACCCGCAAGTGTCACAAATAAAGTATTAAAAATATGCTCATCTGACCCTAATTAAACGCCTAAAACCCCCGAGCTTTCGGGGGTTTATGGCCCCTTGAAACCCGTGGACCCCACGCCTATATTATATATACACTCAACTCGCTGCGATCTGATCTCTCCCCCCCCCCCCAACTTTGAAGAACGTAACCTCCGAGCTTTTGGGGGTTTATGGCCCCTTGAAACCCGTGGACCCCACGCCTATATTATATATACACGCAACTCAGGACCCGTGGAAATCCGCGGGATTCTAGAGGGGGGCGCAGGCAAAAAATTAAGTTTTTCATTTCGGGGGCTCCATTTCAAATTTTTGGAGAATTTCGGGGGCTACTTTTTCAACTTTCGGGGGCTCTTTTTTCTGGGCTACTTTTTCATTAATTCATAAAAAACGATAGGCCTACACTTTGTTGCGATTTGTTCAGTAGCCTAAGGTTTCAGGCTTCCTTCTTCATAATTGCCTATTAAAAAAAAAAACATTTTTCTAGTTCAATAACTAAGTTTTCATGCATTGATTTGATGCAAGAACTGTAACATAATAGACCCTAGATTGTGATTATTTCTGACCATTAATTTCGATAATCATTTTCAAAGTAAAATTTTCACAAGAAAATCAGACAGTCGTTTAAAAACGTAGACATTAGTAATACTTTTACTAATTCTAAGCTCAGGTTTCGTAAATCTATTCACGAAACTATATTAAATCGCGGCAATAATGATGCAAACCAACAGATAACAATTTCAAAGTGTCAAATCTCTTCGACTCAAGCTTAGGTGAACCATAGACGTAATAGAAACGTCTATGGGTGAACTCACACACACTGCAGCGTAACTCCAGGAGCTTCCTGCAAGCTCATCGCAACTCACACACACTACACATCAGCACTGCACTTTGTGTTGACTGAAGGCAGCTTGCGACTAAACTGTCAGTCTAATGGTTTCTTGTGAAAACTTTCCTTTAGAAAATGATAATCAAATTTTAGTATACATTGCCGTAATAATCACAAAATAAGCTTTCATTTCATACCTCCATTCACGAAAACTATATACAAATCGCGGCAATAATGATGGAAATAGGTCTCTAAGTTTGGACGTGGACGGGAAGCTTCGTGTGTATCTCTGTGGCTTGTGCAGCTACTACAAAGGATATCCTATAGAAAGATGCTTTACTCGGGTAAGCCCGACCTGTGCATAGTGCATTTAATACGCAACTTAATGTGAGTGGATGGTCATCGGTCGTGTGTCTACGGATGCAATGTTGAATATCCATGAGGTATCTCTGTCGTCACGCATATCCTGCATTATGCAAGTCGCGTCTGTTTTCGCCCTGGACGTCGACACGGAGGAGGACCTCGGGCGGAGTATAGCCAATTCGATAGAGTAGACTCTCCCGCGGACGATGGCACCGGGCACGGGTACCCCGAGGGCAGGGTTCAGGAGGAGATAGCCGCACCAACTTGGGTCGGCGATCTCATTAAAAAACAATAGAATACAAAGGCCGGCGGAGACGTCATGCCCCCCCGCGGAGCCTTAGCGTATTACTATTATAGATAGAAAGTATCGACTTAGAGATTAATACTATTAGGGATTAAATTTAGTAGGAAGTTGGGTTTATTACAGTCAGTGCCGGGGTGGATATATCCTATCCTGTCTCTGGTGTGTTGGTTAGGGCCCAAGGAGGGGTGTAGCTCCTTCTTTTATTCATCGAACCTCTCAGGTGGGGAGCAATAGCTCATTCTCGAGTCAAGTAGGCTCTTTGTCGAGAGGGTGTAGCTCCTTCTTTTATTCATCGAACCTCGCAAGTGGGGAGAAACAGCTCATTCTCGAGTTAAGTAGGCTCCTCGTTGATATTTTATATCGTTTCGGTGAATTGATCTAGAGGTCTACCGTCTTTGTTTTTATGCCTCCGCCACCGAAGGTGGTGCCGGAGGCATCATGTTTTCGGGTTGTCCGTCCGTCCGTCCGTCCGTACGTCCGTCCCGTTTGACCGTTATCACAATATCTCAAGAACCATTTAAGATTTAAACTTAAGACTCAGGAATAGTATTTATCACCATAGGAAGACGATCTGATTAGATTTTGGAGTACGTAGGTCAAAGGTCACAGGTCACAGAGGTCAACTTATGAAATTCCTTGTATTGAGTTTGTTAGCGCGATATCTCAAGAACCATTTGAGATTTAAACTTCAAACTTAAGGATAGTATGTATCACCATAGGAAGACGATCTGATTAGATTTTGGAGCACGTATGTCAAAGGTCAAGGGTCACAGAGGTCAAACTTATGAAATTCCATACATTGAGATTGTTATCATGATATCTCAAGAACCACTGGAGATTTAAACTTCAAACTTAGTGATAGTGTGTATCACTATAGGAAAACAATCTGATTACATTTTGGAGCACGTAGGTCAAAGGTCAAGGGTCATAGAGGTCAACTTATGAAATTCCATACATTGAGATTGTTATCATGATATCTCAAGAACCACTGGAGATGTAAAAACTTCAAACCTAAGGATAGTATGTATCACCATAGGAAGACGATCTGAGTAGATTTTGGAGCACGTAGGTCAAAGGTCAAGGGTCACAGAGGTCAACTTATGAAATTCCATACATTGAGATTGTTATCATGATATCTCAAGAACCACTGGAGATTTAAACTCCAAACTTGTTTAAATCGCTCTATGGCGGAGGCATCATTTTCGACTGCGCGCAGTCAAAATTCCATCTAGTTTGTGTTTGTGATTGTGATTGCAATTGTGCTAATATATCCTAGTATATTGTTCTGTTCAATTATTCACCTGCGGTTGTAGGGTGTTTATAATTTCTGAATAGATCAATTAATATTCTGGGATTTATTTTATTGTTGTAGGTTTTGTCCTATTGTTGAAGGATTTAACCTAGCACTGTGGGAATATGGAGAAGGTCACTATTAATAGTTGTACATTTGAGGAGTTGCTGGCCATGCCCGGGGTAAGTCCTGTTCTAGCGGGGCGTATTTTAGAACTCCGGGAAAAGCATGGGGGGATTACTCCTGAGCTGTTGGAGTCCTCTCCTATGTTTGCGGATGTAGGCAATCTGCAAGGCTGGTTTGACTTCAGATCGTGTTTGGATTTGGGGGAGAGTCCCCCAGAATGCCATTTAGGGCAATATTCCAAACAGGCGATTTTTGGAGTAGCACGCTCTTGGGGAGAGGATCGGGAGAATCCGAAGGAAGAAGTCTAGGGGCACAGCTTTATCCCCATGACAGTTATCCTCCCCCGGTGAGAGAGTCGGGTTCCCGCTGGAATTCTTGGAGATATGAAGGTGGAGAAGATTCCCTACTAGGGCCGGCCCGGACTTTTTCCGCGCATAAGGTCATGTACGGCTGTTCCCGGCAGGCCAAAGTGATGGCGACCGAATCGGGCGAGACCAGAGGGCCCGAGGTGCGAAGGGTGGACATTGCCTTGCAACTGGCGCGGGGCACTCCTGCCACCCCTTCCCCTTCCAGACTTGAGACCCGGATGTCAGAGTTGGAGGGACGATCGGATAACCGAATATCTGGTTTAGCAAGAGCTTTGATAACCGGATGTTTAGTTTGGTGAAAAGATTGGATAGCCAGATATCTGGTTTGTCTACCAGTTTGGATATCCGGATATCCGGCTTGGAGAAAAACCTGGAGAACTTGCCAAGGCTCTAGGTGGGGCGCGAGGGATTTCACCGACCCTGTCGCGGGTCTGAGGAAGGTCGGACGAGAAGTACCTGGCCGAGGAGCAGACGCAGTAAAGTCTGACAAGTTAGGGATGGATGAGGTCCTCCCTGCTATTTTTTTTTCTATTATATTGTGTTTATAATGAAATTGCCCTTTGAGGGCGTGAAGTTTTTATTATGGGATGTATAATGGGGTTGCCCTTTGTAGTTGGCAAAGGGAGGAGGGTTTTGTTCAAGGAAAGGAAGGGGAAAAAAAGTTTTTTTCCGGGGGGGGGGGGGGGGGGGGGGGGGGCGACATTCATTGTTTTGTATAAATTTTGTATGTTGTGACATGACCTGGGTGTTACAAAAGCCGGTCTTAGCGGGTTTGAGCCATTGATTGTGGCACCCGAGTTTTTTTTGAGGGGTTAGGTTCTCCCTGGGATGAGTTCTTTAAAACGGGGGGGAATATAGTAGTTTATGATATAGACTACAAGCACGAAGCAGATTGCATTAGCAGACTACGAGTGTAGCAGAGCATAGCAGTCTACAATAGCCACCCTCATCAGTAGAGGGTGCTATTCCTATTGGAAGCTTCCGTGGAAGAGAGTCAACCTGAACTCTTTCTCTCATGCAACCGACACCTCTACCGAACAGACGTACCTATACTGGAAGTTAAGGATGTCTAGCCTGATACATTCCAGTGAGTAATACATGTCTGGTTATGGTGTCTAAGTAGATGCCCAAGTCTACTTCAGTGGTTCATGCCGAGTTATCATTTTTCGCTCAACAGCTGCATTCTAATGCATTAGGCTATATGCAAAAAGTGGCGGAAGGGTATTTTCAAACTTAAATCCTATGTGATCCCTTGGGGCTAGCGAGAAATAAAGTACATCAACATATTCCTTATGACTTGAATAATTATCCCTCGGGGGGGGGGGGGGGGGGGGGGGTCTATTCTCAAAAGTTGGAAATCTCCCGAGTTGCCATGGAAACGCATTTAAATCGCTGTTTTGACCAATATATTTTTAGATATTTGAAGTGACCCCCCTTTGGAAATATAGAAATTAATCTGCCCTTTCATATGACACCTCATTTATTCAGTATCATCTTTAGGATCGCAACAGATTAAAGGTACTATGTCCCTTTTGCAGACAATCTCAAATTCTGTAGAACTTTGAAGGAATTATGAATATGTCATGTATGTCCTATCTGTGAAATTTAAACGTTAGCAGTGTCCTAATATTCAAATTATGCAAGGAAACCCGTTTACTTGCTAGACTTCACTGTCAGACACTATTGAGTGACTGACTGGCCTTTTTTCTTCTTTGGTAATAACATACATGAAAAGAGTTGTAAAGGGTACATGAGCATTTGTCTACATCAATAACCCACTTTTTGTGATGGCCAAGATAAAAACTGATTGAATCTTTGCGCAGCATAAAAACGTATGACCATTCGGTACAATTGTCTGAAAATCAAGACTATTACTTTTGGGCTCTATAGCCCTAAAGTCGATTTGACAACTAATAGTCGTTTTTTTCCCACTTAAAGACATTTTCAAGCCCCATTTTTTAAAGGGGAGTTCTGAATTAGTAATATCTTTCAAATGCCGTTGAAATTTAACCTTTTCATTTTGTGACCTGCAAAAGGGACATAGATTTATTTTTAAAAACTTTTTAAAACACATAGACTCTATAGGGATGTGTGCATTGTCTATGGGAAGGGTTTTAGCACACAAAACCAGGTGCGCGTCAGACACTCTACTAGTAAGGCTGTGCACAACAGTGTAATGAGGTACCCGAGTACACTCCCATGCTTACAAGCGAATACTCGAGTATTCGGACGCCATGTTTTTTTTGAATTTTTTTGAATTTTTTTGAATTTTGAATTTTTTTTTTTTTTTGATTTTTTTGTTTTGTTTTTTTTGCCACCACCATACATACCACTGGAGCAGTATCCCAGTTCTGTCGCCGAAAACGCATGCAATTTTACTTTGAGTTGCAGTTGAAGGCGCCGATTTAATAATAATAATAACAGTGAACAATGCTGTTTTAAAACCAAAGATGGCAGAATAATCCATTTTCCTCCAAGTCCAAGCAGAAATCCAGACATTTGGTCCCAGTTTCTGAGTGGTGAGTTTGACAGTGCTTGAGTTGGGAAACATTTTTACCGACGGCACCATGCCAGCGGCCGCCGCTCACCCAGGCACGGGTAAGCGTCGGCCTGGACATTTAAAAAAAAAAAAAAAAAAAAAAAAAAAAAAAAAAATCTTTTTTTTTTGTTTTTTTTTTTTGCGGCCGAATATTCGGGTACGAGAAATCGTACCCGAGTAGTTGTCAACCGTGCGGGTACTCGAGCATTCGACTACCCTGCACAGCCTTATCTACTAGTGTCAAACTTTGCTTACAGCTGCATCGACATGACTGTGTACAGTCTATGTAATAATGTGTGGTGTGTATAGATCTAGGTATAACTAGACTTTATTCGTCAATTAGGTGATACGTATGCTCATGTGTAACATAATGAAAAACGCATTTTCACGATTTTATCTTTCGTTTACTACTCCCATTATGGTCTATCCATGAGTCAAGTTTCAACTGTAGGGCAGAGGGAGACAGACCAAGAGAATAAGAGGGAGGCAAGCAAGGAAGAGAGAGAGAGAGAGAGAGAGAGAGAGTGGGAGAGGGTGGGAGAGGGTGAAAGAGAAGAGAGATAGATAGATGCAGAGACAGACCAAAAAAGGAGAGGGGCAGAACATGAGAGGAGAAGGAAAAAGAGCAAGAGGGAGAGAGAGATGCAATTGAGAACAATGCCTTCCAGATGACTATGATTAAAAGTGGTATAGCGCCCCCTTCAGGTATTTGATTGAGGATTGTTATATATGATAATTGACATGTCACCTATGATTGAATTTTTGACTATGATAACGTCATGATAATGTTATATAGTCTACATAAATCTTGTGGAAACTTGTCTCAGCTACAACATACCACAAAAATCAACAAAATCCAAGCAGAAATATCGGCGATTTTGCTCGAAACACAGGAATGTAGAATCCAGATTTGAGAAAAAGTAATCTCCTATAGGGATTAAACGCAAAAAAGTAATGGATTAAGTGAAAATGAGGTAATAATAAAGTAAATAGGGTTGTTATGCCTCCGTTACGAAGTAGCCGGAGGCATTATGTTTTCGGGTTGTCCGTCCGTCCGTACGTACGTCCGTACATCCCGTTCTCGTGATCGCGTTATCTGAAGAACCGATTGATGGATTCCTGCCAAACTTAGGTCATGTATGTATCTTGCAGAGACGATGAACTGATTAGATTTTGGGGTCATGAGGTCAAAGGTCACAGGGCTCATTATGTATGCTGAGACAGCTCATGATCGCGTTATCTCAAGAACCGAGTGATGGATTCCTGCCAAACTTAGGTCATGTATGTTACTTGCAGAGCCGATGAACTGAGTAGATTCTTGGGTCATGAGGTCAAAGGTCATGGGCTCATTATGTATGCAAAAATTGCTTGTGAACGCATTCTCATTAGAACTGACAGATGGATTACTATTTAACTCGGGACATCTTGTAGAGCCAATGAACTGAGTAGATGTTAGGGTCATGTGGTCAAAGATCCAAGGGTCATATGTATATGAGAAATTGCTTGTAATCACGATATTCTGCGAACCTGTTAATGGATTACAATTGAACTTGAATTTGAACAATTTCTTCTGTTTTTGTTTGTAAAATTGCTCTATGACGGAGGCATCATTTCGACTGCGCGCAGTCCAAGTTCCATCTAGTTTATTACATTATTTGCGATTCTACGTGTTTTAATAATCAAAGGAAATGGTACAGTGAAAGGTCAAAAAAAAAAAAAAGTGAAGACAAATATTGTTGGAGACACCCGGACTTGAACCATGGATCTCGAGGATGGAAGTCATGTGCGTTACCGATATACCAAAACATTTCCCATAGCGATTACACGTAAACGGGAAATGGAATTCTCAAATCCTACTTTGCAAGTGAAATATGAGCATAATCCCAGCATCTGATCGAAAAATAAAAGGCACACGTGCGTTAGCTTATTGTCTCAGCTACAACATATTCGAAGCTCAGCGAAAACTAATCTAAAACAACAGATATTTTTCTTGCGAAAGACAGGAGTGTAGAATCCAGTTTTGAGAAAAAGTCATGTCCCGTAGAGAATACACGCAAAATGTGAAAAATTGACATGCCTCCTTTAATCGCAAAAATACGCCATGATGCCTTTGTCGAAATGAAAAATTGTGGCCACTATATTTGTAGAGAATTGTCTCAGCTAGAACATATCAAAATTTGAAAGAAAATTGATCAATATGTACAGAGATACAATCAATTTTCCAAAAATATGCTGACATCATAATATGCAAATTGAAATTTTGAGTTTGGAGGCCATTATGATGACGTCATGAGTTAATTGAGGGTCAAAAGAGACATGAAATCATATTTCCGACTCGTAATCTATCTAAATATGAAAAAATATGGGAGTTCCTTAGATAGCAAATAGTCTCAGCTACAACATACTAAAATTTGGGAGAAAACTGTTGAATAACAACCGAGATACTGGTCAAAACACATTGTCATGCAGATTCATGTTTTGAAAAAAGCGACCTCCCATAGACATAACACGCAAATATGACAAATTATGCATTGTCGCATTTAATCGAATATTTAACTATGATGACGTCATCCAAATGAAAAATAAATTGCATATTTCTGATAGAGAATTATCTCAGCTACAACATATCGAAATCTGGGAGAAAATCGATCACTGATAAGCGAGATAATCTCAATTAAACAAAGACAAAAATGACGTCATCAACAAAATACATTTTCTTTAGTTTAGATGCAAATATGAAGATTTTGTTTCACTTTGTACGAGTCAGGGTGGTATGAAATCATATCTCCAACTCATGCTCTTTCCAACCATGATATAAAAATTGGGGGTCGACGGACTATCTGAAGAGCTATTTCGATTTATAAAGTAGCATGTTTTTGATCAAATTTACATTATATTGCCCATAGCAGCACGCGCGGAATTTGAACTTTGACGCGAGCTCACGGCCTTATGAAAGGTCAAGAGTGACTGAAATTAATGTAAATTGTCATTTACGGTAAGAGGAATCTAAATCATGTAAACAAATTGAATTTGACCTTTTCCGCACGTTGTGAGCGCGCGCACCGCGCGCGGGGACAAGTACGGACGAAAAATTTTGAAATGCTTCAAATGACCTGATTCGTACTCTCCTTTAGTAGTTAAGTGATTTTGAGCAATTTTAAATTTTTCTAAAGTATATGTGATATAAATATGAATGACCTTTGCTTATGCATCATGAAGATATGATGGATAACGTGATTTCACAAAATGGCGCCTGGATGACGTCGCGATATTCTAATGACCTTGAAAATGTTCCATGTCACGTCTCATGACTCAATGTCTCAATGTGGCAAAATTTAATGAAATTAACTAAACCAAACTTGAGTTATCCGGGGCACAAAAAACGGGAAGAAATAAAAATAAAGAATAATAATAAATAAAGAAAATTCTGACGAAATCAATAGGTGGTCTGTTGATAACAGACCACCTAAAAAAATAAAAAAGAAAATCTTGAAGAAATCAAAAGGTGATACGTAGACTTTGTACGTATCACCTAATAATACCAGCCTCACAGCAAGCATGCAGTGCTAGAGGTCATTACGCATTAGCATTGACTCTCTATGCTTTGCTGGAGTGTGCTAGCCTAGTCTATTCCAGATAGCCTTAAACGAATGAATTTTGTTGGACTTTTAGACCTAGTCCTAATTACCTCCTGAATTCAAAAATACGCCATGAAAATCGATCAATATGAGAGATACAATCAATTTTCCAAAAATATGCTAACTTCATGCAAATTGAAATTTTGAGTTTGGAGGCCATTATGATGACGTCATGAGTTATTGACTCTCTATGCTTTGCTGGAGTGGGCTAGCCTAGTCTATTCCAGATAGCCTTAAACGGCTCCCATAGGGTCTCACGGAGAGACATATAAACAACACCTAAAATGTGTCCCAAATCACTTTCCCGCACCCGACCAATATTGGACAGTGGCCTTGATGAATTTTGTTGGACTTTTAGACCTAGTCCTAATTACCTCCTGAATTTAAAAATCGGAGGTAAAAATAATGAAATAATTGCAAATTTCTTACCAGAACGATACGGCTTAACTCCCTTTTCACTGGAGCGTGTGACTTTACGATCCCTACACAATGGTGTTGATCTCTGACTGGCACTTTGTAATGTGCTGCTGCCGTATAATGCGCTGAATAACACTCTTACAGCGCATCATACGGAAGCAGCACAATTACGGAAGTGCCAGTCAGAGGTCAACCCCATTGTGTAGCGATCGTAAAGTTAGAGTGTCTGAACGATTTTTCAATTTTCAATTTAGGATCGTTTATCACCATTTTTGTTTGATATTTGAATTAAAAATGTAATCAGAATGATACATTTCAAATTTCAAGTCTTACTGATGTTTCTATCAAAAGATACAGCCCCTCTGAAACGCTGCAATATTCATAGCAGTTTTCGACGAAAAAGACGTACACGCAGAGTTATGTTGTTTTGCTAAATTTAGCCAAACAGCTGTATCGTGTGATATGCAAGCGTACGCAAATGCGTAACTTGCAGATTGAGCCATGTTGTCTCCGCGATGAAAGTGTGTATAGCCGTTTGCACACACTATACGAGCAGATGTTACACAATGTAACCATTGTTTGGACTGAGCGGAGCTCACGCCTCCCTAATTTGCTGATTCAAAAAATGTGGGAAGGGTATTTTCAAACTGTTACGGCGAATGATCCCTTGGGGCTAGCGAAAAAAAAAGCACCTGGATATCATCCTTTACGTCTAGCCCTACTTAAGCTGCAGGGGCGCGGCTCAGGAAAGTGGCAAATTTTGGAGATTTGGTTGATTTTGGGTGAGGGCTACCAGCGTTTGCCGCATATTGTTTAAAGTTTTGCTAACTTCATTTTGTTTAAAGTGTGGTATTTGGTGCGTTTAATCGACACTTTTTCACCCTAGAATCACGGTTTCTAAAGACGTTTAGTTTAAAACGCAATGCGTTCAAGCGATTTTCGTCGGTCGTAAAAATAAACGTGTTTAGAAACACAAACATGAAACGCTGAAAAAAAGATGCGTTTTGTATCATGATTCTGCAGAATCACGGTTGCTAAAATTCGATTGAACGGGCGGAGTTTTCAATCATGATTGTATGACGGAGCCTGTTCCGGTTTGGACAAAAACCGCGCGCCTGCTTTTCATGCAATTTGCGTTTACTATACCATGCTCTTTATCGTGGCCTGTTCCGTTATGTTATTGTTTCTTCCTTCTATTCTTATGTTATTCTTTGTTTTTTTCCTTCTATCACCTTCCCTTATGTTATTCTTTATTTTTATAATTCTATCACTTTCTCTTTCTGTCTTTCCTTATGTTATTCTTATGTTATTCTTTGTTTGTCCTTCTATCACCTTCTCTTATGTTATTCTTTGTTTCTTCCTTCTATTCTTATTAGTGGGGTAGCTTAGTGAAAAAATCGTGACACGGTGGACAAAAGCATGATTTTTTCACCAAATTATCTTCACGATGTACCTTCTTAAAAAAGGCTATGCTCCAAGAAAATTGATGCTGGAAAGGTGGTGAAAATGACGTCATTATGACATCATCATTTATTCATTACATAATCACAGGAAAACCCCAAAAATAAAGCAACCGTGGTCCTACTTCTATAGTTTTGAAGCAAAAAAGAAATGAAACTTGGTGTATGTGATGACATTGAGGGGTAGATGTGCGAGACATGTTTTTTGTGTTTGTCGGACAAAGCGTTGCCATGGTAACCACAATTTTACCAAACCTTATAGTGCAAATTACTTCCACAGAATTTAAGCAATTAATGTCAAATTTGGTATCTATAACGATCTATGAGTGTGGTTATAAAAAACACCCTTTGTGACTGTGCGCCACCTAGCGTTGCCATGGTAACCAGATATTTTTGCAAAACTCTTGCTGAGCGAACTACTTCCACAATATTGAAGCAATTGAAATCACATTTAGTGTTCATGACGGCACTGGGGTATAGATGTGCAAGACATACTCTTTTTGTTTTTCGGACAAAGCATTTCCATGGAAACTGTACTCGGATAAAGCGTTGTCCTGGTAAACACATATTTTTGCATTAACATGAAGCATTTAAGCTATTATGATCAAATTTGGTGTGTACGATGATCTATATGTGTAGTTGTGCAAAATGCCCTTTGCGTTTGCACCGGACAAAGCATTGTCATGGTAACCACAAACTTTTTGTAAAAATCTTGTTGAGCGAATTACTTAACTCAAAAAGAACTATGGTTTTTTTTACACACACACACACACACACAACACATATACACAAATAATTTTTAACCCAAGTTACATTCTTTATGATCACATGAGTTGGATATACTGGATTAGGGGTATTAATCACCTTCAGTGATATTTCTAGTTTGCTCTGGTTTTAAATCTTCTTGGCATCAGAACTGATGGGTCATTACTATTATGGTACCACTTGGACTACATGTTATATATGGTCATTTTCACGGTAAAGGGTGTAACTTTTCTCAAACAGGGTCAAAATTTCAAAATATGTTTTCATAATCATTTTTACTAAATTATGGATTTTTTTTGGTTCTGGAGCTTAAACTACATGAGAAACCTGGACAAATAATGAAAAACTGTGACAAATATGATAAATTTGAACAAAAACAACATTTTAATTCTATCAACTTAAATGACAACATTTGTTCTCCAAACATAATTCAATTGCGATTTTTCATTTGCTATTCTAATGTACTTGAAGGCTTATAAAGCTTTTTGGTCAAACTTATTTGGTCTTTAAAAAAATTCAATGCGTTTGTCAAATTCAAGACAAAATATGAATTTGACATTTAATTTGTCAAATTTACCTATCTTCCAAGAGGGGGAGCAAAATAAAAATTATTCTACAAATACCATTCAGTGAGGGCTAACTACAATGCAAATTCCAAAGAAATCGCATTTCAAATGAGGAAGTTGAAAATTTCATATGTGTGTGTTTCGGAGGCTTCAGGTTAACAATCTTGCCTGTTTTGGAGGCTTCAATTATGTTAACATAAAATTTTGTCCATTACTTAGGTAACATATTAAGAAAAATTCAACTTAAACTGTTAATGATATGTTAAATTACTAATATAACACCTAAAACATTTGTTTACAGAGTAAAAATACTTGTTAATATACAGTACGGTACATGTATGTTACAAATTATCTTTACTTAATACAATGAGCTTTTTGTTCAGTACGCAAACATTGCAAAGTCACTTAATAGAATCCATGAGGATTTCAAATCTGTGCTGATCTGGGCTGAAATATATTGTCCAGTATGTAATTTCAAGGGAAACCACTTTTCTCATATCAAAGTTGAAACATTCAGGGAACATATACATGTATAGGATTAGTTCAAAGTAGTGTTTCGGAGACTTCACACATGTTAACACACTATATTGTCAACTACAAAGGCAATATACAAGGCAAAATTTAAACTTACTTTTGAAGTTTTGATAAAATGTTGAACTGAAAGTAAAGTACTTAAAATAATTGTTCACATAGAAACCATTTATGTTAATTCATAGCAATGTATCATTACCCTTCACTTGCGTCTTTGTCATCATTTATTCTTAGTGCAAAGAATTACATTTCTGCACAGTGGCTTCCACGAACTTGTTTGGTTTGTGTTATAACATTTACCCAGACATTCATATATTTGAAACCAATAGCATGGTAAGCATTTACAGGTTTTTGTCCTAGAACACAATTGTGTTCAACTTCTTATTTCAAAGAAATTTATCTGCCAACATGTCCAGTTCTCATTCTTAAAAATTATAAGCTAGGTAAGCTATGTCGGCTGGGGTCATGGTTAGTAGAGTCATCTTCTGTATTACATCTTTTTAGGCTGATGGGCTTCACAGTCCTCTGTAAATTCATACAGACCATTGCTGTTCCGGCGCATGAATTTGACTTTGACATTATCATCAATCACAGCTTTTACCTAGTAGCAAAATAAGAATATAGCAAATACAAACTTTCATTAAAACACAGAAAAAAAATAGCTTTCAGAATCCATTTCACTTCCTTGAAATATCTCACAGTCCGTTATTTTATTTTATTCACCCTGTTAACTTTGTTTAGTACCACAACACCTGCTCATATACATTTTAGAAAAATCTTTTTGTCTAAGTATTTCTCAAATAAAGAAAGTTGATCCTGTTAAATATTTTCTTAATAATCCGAGATCTAACATGGGTAATACTTACAAGAGCCATGAAAACCACCCCATTTGTAGTCCTGCTGCTAGATGAAGGTGCATCAAAATATATGGCCACATAATCGCTCACATTGATCCTGTAATTGGAGAAGAAAATAGGAAATTAGCGGTTTGTACTGGACAGAACAATGTTAATACATATATCTGAGCTTGGACACTAAAAACAATCATTTTTTAAAATTATTTTAGAAGTACATCTTGAATGCATATTTGCATGTGCATTACATAATATGTTATTATTTATCCATGTGTTGTTTAAGAAATAGTTCAGTAGTCTATATGGGCACCATCACTAAGGATGCTTTTATTGTACATTACACAAATCTTTAAGTACTAATTAATGACAGACTTGTTTTAATCTGTTCAAAATTGTAATATGTACAAGGATTCCATTCATTTTTACTGGTTTACCACTGTGCATAGCCATAGACCTGTACATGTATATGTACACCCATGTATATCAGGAGTCTAATTTAAACATCAGTACCGAGGCAAACCTTATGGGGTCAGGTGACATCCAAATATAAGTTGGTTTATGTTTATGTGCAGGGCTGCATACAACTCATAATTTGTTATAAATATATTTCATAGATTTTTAAATATTTTACAATAATTTGCTCAGACCTGCTAAGCTCCACCCTAAATAAATGCTCCAGATTTCATTCTTCTATCTGTTAATCATTAGTGAGCTAACAAGAGAAATTGTTATGTAACTTTCTCCAACTCAGCACATGCACACAAATACCTCCATGTTACTTTTCTTTTCCTGGTAATGCTACACCACTTCTGACATAGCAACTCATATGTTGGTATTTTATGGTATATTGTAAACAGGTGATCAGCTCTGGTTTAGCAATTATACATACAGATGTACATGTACCACTGTCTCTTGTTAGCTCACTAATGATTTACAGATGATGTCACAAGATGAATGAGATTTGGAGCATTTTTCTAGGCTGCACATCAACAGGAATCAAACTATATTTGGATGTCACCCGATCTTTAAAACCACAAACATTGATTATGATAAAGGTACATGTACAATGTACAATACAGATCGTAACTAGGCGTCACTATATTTTTAGTGACAAATCTAAACTTTAAAAACTTTCACACACCAGTTCCATTACAATAACCCATTAAAAAAAGTACAAGTTAAGTAATTTAAGGACAAAATATACAGTTCTTACCTCTATATTCTTGTGGATAACGGTAAGGAAATGAGAGAACTGTCTGCAGTGTTCATGCCTGTCTGGAAGAGATGCTATCTAGTATCAGATGTTGCTAGCACATGTTGCTGTAACCTTGTCAATATCTTAATGGTCTATTGTCGTGGACAAGATCCGCAGTTCGAGTCCTGCTGCGGCACTAATATCCTTTGGCAAGACATTTATCTACATTTGCCACACTCGACCCAGGTGAGGTAAAACTGGGTACCTGGCAGGAATTAATTCCTTGAAATGCTTAAGCGCTGTAATGGAAGCCATGCTAAAGCCGGGGTTATAATTTCCAAATTTGGAAGCGCAAAGAGACGTTCAATATGTGCTACACAAGAACCGAATGTTATTATTATTATTCCATTGTCTTAAAGGTACTATGTCCCTTTTGCAGCCAACCTCAAATTCTGTGGAACTTTGCATGAATTATGAATATGTCATGTATGTCCTATCTGTGAAATTTAAACGTTAGCAGTGTCCTCATATTCAAATTATGCAAGGAAACCCGTTCACTTGCTAGACTTCACTGTCAGACACTATTGAGTGACTGACTGGCTTTTTTTCTTCTTTGGTAATAACATACATGAAAAGAGTTGTAAAGGGTACATGAGCATTTGTCTACATCAATAACCCACTTCTTGTGATGGCCAAGATTAAACTGATTGAATCTTTGCGCAGCATAAACGTATGACCATTCGGTACAATTGTCTGAAAATCAAGACTATTACTTTTGGGCTCTATAGCCCTAAAGTCGATTTGACAACTAATAGTCATTATTTTCTCACTTGAAGACATTTTCAAGCCCCACCTTTTTTAGGGAAGTTCTAAATAAGTATTATCTTTCAAATGATTTTGTCATGTCATGTCATGATTTTGTTCGTGATGTATCATTCTATAATGGATCTTTAATAGAGCTTAAATGAAAATATTGTAAGCAACTAAGTATGAATTACTATATCAGGAAAAAGCTTCCCACCAAACAAATGACATTTGAATAAATGAAAACCGCTTGTGTTCTCCCTAGAATGGTGTGACGTGTTTTGTTGAAAGACAGAGCAATTTCATGCTGAAGGCAAGCAAAAGCTAAGTTTGAGGACAAGCAAGGTTATTCATACAGATTTTAGGCAATTGCTTTTATGCTTGATCTTATGCTTGAAGTTGAACCAATGCTTACAAGCAGTTGCTACCTTTTATGTATACGGCCCAATGTACAGTATAAACTTCTTAGAATCAATAAAACATGAACCCGTAACTATACCAGTGTAGATAAATATGCTTGGTCCCCATTTACAGAGACATTCAGAGAGGCATCGGTCCAATTCTGATGTAAAGGCATAAACTTAAAAACCGCATTGCAGTAATGAATTTTCACCCAACTTTAAATTACCCAGGTCTGGCCTATGTGTAAAGTTATGCGGGCTTAAAGTTGATTGGTACACACTTCATCAAATTAGCTCTGATATATGACCATAACACACCCTAATACACCTATAATAATGCACACAAACACTCACTCGAATTAGATTTTGACCAACCTATGCCCCGTTCAAAGTTGTTAAGGTGTGTCTGGTGGTATAGACTAGCAGAGTATGGCACAATTCTACTTATCTTCCCCTTTGTTTTCAAAGTACAATTCATCTTGGAAGAGAAATGAATAGCACCAATTTCATGAAAGGTGATGCAAAGAAAAGAAAAATTATTTCTGACTAGTACTAAAAATCAGTTTTGTTCATCGTCTCTTGAAATTTTATTTTACTTCCTTTCCAACCCTTCATATATTTCATAACACAAATTTGCATGGGTGGGACTGACTCTTGGTTTGTTCTTAGCAAGTGTACATATCATCATTGAAATTACAATATGCCTAAATAGTTAAGAAGATGTTTATTACAGTAAAAACTGATTTACTTACGTTTGTAATGAGGGAAATGTCTGAAATAAATCAACTGGATCCGGAGAAGGATGAAAATAGCTTTCTCTGCAATCCCATTGCTTTCTAATTCTCTGAAACTACAGCTTGCAGTACAAACTCTTGACCAATCAGAAGCCAGCATTCATGGGAGTCAGGGGAATTCCCTGTTATGCTAGTCTATGAATGCAGACACATTGTCACACAGGTGGGACTTTTGAAATTATGTAAATTAAGGCTACTTACTCATGATTCGTGTCAGCAGATTTTTTGGAGCATAGCCTAATTTTGATCCTCATACATATACAAATGTCTGGTGAAAAAATTATGCTTTTGTCCGGCCTGTCATGATCAAAGGTATATTTGTCACTAAGCTACCCCACTATATGTTAATCTTTGTTTTTCCTTCACTCACATTCTCTTATGTTCTTCTTTGTTTTAATCATTCTATCACTTTCTCTTTCAGTCTTTCCTTATGTTATTCTTTGTTTCTTCCTTTTATTCTTATGTTATTCTTTGTTTTTCCTTCTATCACCTTCTCTTATGTTATTCTTTGTTTTTATAATTCTATCCCTTTCTCTTATGTTATTCTTTGTTTTAATCATTCTATCACTTTCTCTTTCTGTCTTTCCTTATGTTATTCTTTGTTTCTTCCTTGCATCACATTCTCTTTTTGTCTTTCATTATGTTATTCTTTGTTTTTATAATTATTCTATCACTTTCTCTTTTGTTATTCTTTGTTTCTTCTTTCTATTCTTATGTTATTCTTTGTTTTTTACTTCTATTACCTTTTCTTATGTAATTCTTTGTTTTAAGCATTCTATCACTTTCTCTTTCTGCCTTTCCTTATGTCATTCTTTGTTTCTACCTTATATCACCTTCTCTTGCGTTATTCTTTGTTTTATTAACTCTATCACTTTCTCTTTTTGTCTTTCCTTATATTATTTTTTGTTTCTTCCTTCCATCACGTTCTCATTCTTTGTTTTATTATTGCGATCTATGCTCAAAACAGCAGTCGACAGTCGGCCGTAAACAATTCCAAAAAGCGTGCGCCGAAGTTGACCTATACTTCCTGGGTCAAACTGCGAGGGTGATGCGCAGTGGCTGGGCTCGAAATGAGCTAGAATCAGTGTTGATGAAAAATCGCTTGAACGCTAACCGCAATGACCTTGTTTTTTGTAACAGCGTTTTGATTTGTGATTCATGTTTGTGATTCTAGCTTCGAAAATTCGATTGAACGCACCCTTAGTTGGTGCTAGAATTTCTAGCACCCTTTATGACCACAAATTGAGAGTATTGTCTTGACCTTAGCTGTTGGTGAGGTGTCGTGATCCTTACCTTTTCACCATATTCTGAATCTTCTCCCCCTCTCCCCTCCTCCCCCTCCCCCTCCCCCTCCCTCCCTCCCTCCCCTCCCCCTTTTCCATCTCTCACTCTCCCTCTCCTTCCCCTTTCTCTTCCTTCCCCTTTCTCTCTCACTCTCTTTTCTCTCTCTCTCTCTCTCTCTCTCCCTTCCCCTACTCTCCTTCCTCTCTCTCCCTTCTCTCTCACTCTCCCTCTCTATCTTGCTCTCTCTCTCTCTCTCTCCAGCCTCTCCTCCCCTCCCCCCTCTCTCACTCTCCCTCCTCTCTCTCTTACTCTCCCTCTCCTTCCTCCCCCTTGCTCACTCTCACTCACTCTTTTCTCTTTTCTCTCTTTATCCAGTACAGGCCATGCTGCAGAGGAAGAAACAGCTGAAGATTGCAGAAGAGAAGAAGATGAAGGTGGAGAAAGCTAAGGTCATTGAGGTCAAGGTCAACATGTGGATTGAGGAAAGAACAGCTAAGGAGCAGGAATCAAGAAAAGCCAACTGGAGGCTAGAGAAGACAAAGAAACAACTTGAAGCAGAAGAGAAGAGGGGAGTCCAGGAGAAAGCAAAGGTGAGTGTTAAAGGGGAAGTCCACCCTGATATTAAGTTGCTTTTAATAAAAGCAGGAAAATGAGAGAAACCGGTCAGTGAAAGTTTGAGCAAAAACCGACTAGAAATAAGAAAGTTATACATGTATATTTTCAAAGTTGTCATCATTGAAACACAAATTGGCAACACTGTGACATATCTTGCAAACTCCTCTCCAATTTTATAAACTTTCGTTTTCTTACTGATTGGTTAGGGGAAATATGATTCATACAGGGGTTGTATAAAAACATCTTTGAAATAATTGTATCCCCCGGCAGTATGCCGGTGGGGTACTTTGGATTCAGCAGCGTTACGCCGCCGCCGCGTCATATTTTATTCTTGTGTGCGCTATAACTGCCACATTCCTTGACGGATTTCTTTCAAATTTTGTATGGAGGTGTATCGTGGTATAATCTACACACCTATAACTTTTGGTGATGCTGCCCCCAGTGTTCCGTCTGTTATAGGGTAAAAGGCCATATTTTATTCTTGTGTGCGCTCTTACTGCATCATTCCTTGACGGATTTCTTTCTAATTTTGTATGGAGGTGTATCTTGGTATAATCTACACACCTATAACTTTTGGTGATGCTACCCCCAGTGTTCCGTCTTCTATAGGTTAAAAGGCCATATTTTTTTGGATGGCTTGTGTGTGCTCTATAGGCCATATTTTTCAAGGGATTTTGTTCAAATTTTCAACAAAGATGTATCTTGGTATAATCTACAAGCATATAGATTTTGGTGATGCTGCCCCCAGTTTTCCGTCTTGTATAGGGTCAAGAGTTCATATTTTGGTGGGTGTCTAGTTTGCACTCTGCAGATCATATTTCATGATGGATTTCTTTCAAATTTTGTATAGAGAATTAGAAATGTATCTTGTTACCAATCCACACTTTTAGTGAAGCTGCCCTCATTGTTCCGTCTTTTATATGGTCAAAGGTCAAATATGTCTTCAATGCGCTCTAACTGCCACATTTCTTGACAGATTTCTTTCAAATGTTGTATGGAGGTGTGTCTTAGTACAATCATCTACACCTTTTTAGTGTTTGGTGATGTTTTGATGAGCTGCCCGAAAATGACGAGCTGGCAGTCGAGGACAACCAAATTACTTTTCTTTTAGGCCTAAGTTTTGTGTTAACTTGTTTAATTATCATTATCATGTGATTTTTGGAGAGCTTGCAAATGCAAATTTGATTGCTCCATATGTATAATTTTATTGTGGATAATGGGAGCGTGGGTTTGTGAAGTAAGTATAGAATAAGACCACTTCCCGTAGGCAATTTCTATGGCTAACAGGGCTCTCTTAAAGAGAAGGTTGAGTTCTGGGAACAGGTGAACAATAATTTGTGAGCATTAGACGAGGACAATAATATTGGTCCAACTCATTCGCAATTTAATTTGAATTTGATTACTGAGGATTTTGTATTGCAACAGATTGATAATCTGAGTATAGATAAAGCAACTGGTGAAGATCACATCAGCTGTAAACTTTTAAAGATGACGAAGAATGATAAATAAATAAATAAATAAATAAATTATCATTGTTATTATACATGTCTGGAAGAATATCAGATAACAAATGTTTCCTGAAAAGCATGGCTCTTCAAATGCCTTCATATTCTAAATATTTCATGTAACAGCATAAAAATCAGGACGGATTTTTACGCCAAATGTTCATGTAGTCCTATATACATGTACAGGCCTTAAATTTCAACATTTTTAGGGCAAGGCCACTTTTCTGTAGGGCACATTCCTATATTACAGCACAAATAAGAAGAATTGGAAAGGGCACAAAAAATCTCCAAGGCCAAGCATTGAGGCCAATCAAAGGGGCATCCATGGCCATGGCCATGGCCTTGGTGGCCTTGGATTAATTTAAGCCCTGCATATACATATTTTTGTGTATAGTGCTTGTAACTTTACTAAGACTGGTCCACGTTTGTTATCATTTTGATGATTCCAGAACCTTGCAGTACACACCTTTTCTGATCGATTCCTCACCGTTTCTTTCACAATGCAATCACATGACCAGAAATCAACTTTATCTTTAGCCCTATCTAGCCTGGGGGGGGGGGGGGGGGGGGGGGGGGGTCTTCAGAAGCCCCCGCCCTACATTTTTCCTGATACATTTTTAACGCAAAAGAATCTTGCGCTGAAATGTATAACTTTTTTCTTTCAAGTCTGGCGCATCTTTTGACATATATTTTTTAAAAAACGGACAAAGTCACATGACCTTTTGTCTGTGCATGTCAGCCCAAATCACTCATTTTTGTGATTTGTGTACAAAACATATGGAAATCTCACTTTTCCAAAAAAGAGATAAAACATTGGTTATTTGGTCTTGTTTATACTTATTTGGGGGGTCAAAATAATTGAATTATAGTTAGAAATGAAATAAAACAACAAAATACATAAGTTAAAAAACAAAGAAATACATGAGAAATTATCAGAACAATAGATAACATAAGAAATTATCAGAACAATAGATAACATAAGGAATAACCTGGCTCTTCCTTTTTTGTCTCGCCTGCATAGCAAAAAAGCGAGACATTTAAGCGCCGCTTTTCCAGCGACGGCGACGGCGTCAAGTTTTTTTAACATACCAAATGTGTCCACAAAAGGGTCAAAAATGAAATTATGTTTGCTTACTTCAAACGTGTACTTTTAGGATCAGGACTATTCATATTTATGAGAAATGCAAATTTTGGAGCTAAAGGTAATACATTTTTTTGTTTTGGGGTCATGAATTTGGTTCAAATGATCATATTGGAAGCATATACGATCCTACAATATTCAGTGATCGTTGTCGCGTTCGAAATCGACTCTAAAGATATGAAATTGTAAATAATAAGCACTTTATGTTGAATAGCTCCCTCTCAAGGTGAAGATATTAATTAAGCTATAAAACAATGTTTATTGAATAAAATCGACCGATTAGCTATTCTCGTTCGGAAATTATATACCACAACTACATACTCTGAGATTTTCATGGTCGCAGCTACCATTGTACGGCCGTAGAAGCTATTTGAAATTTATCAAAATTTACCGGGAGCACCGGTAAATCTTTATATTCAATTTTTCTCGAAAGCAGAAGTGTTTCAGGGGCTAATTTTTCTAGTGCTTCTAATACATCCACAGGGGCATCCAAATATATCAAAATTGTAAAGAATCACTATCAACCCATTTTTTAAAAATTCCCAAAACTTTGTATTACCTTTAATCTATCTCCTTATTTATTCACCAGATATGAATACTATGAGTTCTTACAATTATATTGTGAACTATAGCATATCTAATAACTGTGATATAAAACTCATTTGCTATTAACTACACCTTTAAATATGTTGGGTCTTTAAGAATATGTTTCAGAGATTATTCATGCAAATTTTTGAGTTTCTATCTTAAAAAATACAGATTATGTATACCGTGAAAGTGAAAAATAGCTCTAAATTTGGGTTTTGACAATAACAAGTTTTAATTTCAATAGGTCAAATACTTTTTCTTAGGTCAAACTTATTTTATTATTACAACTGATGATATAAGGTAAATACATGCAAAAAAATTTGGAACCAGTGCATTGCATAATAATTTTCATATGTCACACCACTGATGTTTCGGACGTTACACACTGTTAACATCATAACTTTAGCCAAGTTAATTGCTTTTCTTTAGGTATTATTAACCTCATTTACAGAATAATACTTTTGTAACATTTATGGATTTTTTCTTCAGTTTTAATTAGTTTAGCACATACCGTACATGTATACCAAGTTTGTCTTCATCGACCACTCAATTTATGTAAGGTATATTATTCATTTCAAGAACGTGTACTGGTATTTAAAAGTGCTTATGTGATCTAACAGTGAAATATGAAGCTAATAGCAATTGTCGTCATCAAAACTCCTTAGAAAATTCACTTAGAAACATACTCTTTATTGCATGTTATGAACAACAGTGTGAAATGTACATGCATGCTATGGTTTGTTTCGGATGTTACACAATGTTAACATTTCAAGGAGATCATCAATTTCTATAAACTCTACAATAGATGTTTAATCAGCTTGCTAATGTCCTTCAACTATATAGTGTGTCATTCAATAATATCACTAACACATACATGTATGTAAGCAAAACATTGACAAATCTTTTTAAAAGTAAAACTATAAAAAAGTACCCCCAGTCCTGTAAGTAATAAGAAATAGGTGAATCCTAATTTATGTACATCTCAAGAATGAGACATTTCAGATGTATTTTCAAATTGTGTATGTTTTAGGTTATAATACTACTGTAGTAACAATCATCCTTTACCACTATTTGTATTAGGAGGCCGTTTCAAACGACAACATTTTGTAATGCTCTTAAATAACTATTTATTTATTTATTTACTTGATGACCGATTGATGAATGGATGGATGGATTGATTGGTTGGTTGGTTGGTTGGTTGGTTGGTTGATAGATCTTAACTCTTGCTGTGCCGATATCACAGGAGACAAACAGTATACAGTGTAGGTTAAACATGTACCGTATTTACCGGCGATAAGGCCGCAGCGCCGCACCCCCAACTTTGACATTTCGTAGAGGGAAAATAAAAACGGACAGCCCATTTATATTTTACACTAGCTTATACATTTTGTATGTATGCATACATTTGAGGAAGATACTACCAGTGGTGGATCCAGGGGGGGGGGGGGGGGGGGGCTCAGGGGGCATGTACCCCCCCCCCCCCCCCCGGCCAAAACAAAAATGTTGAAATCAGCCCCAAATTCGCCAAAAATGTACTGGCAAACAGGGACTTGCCCCCCCCCCCTCCCCCCGGGCCCCCCCAAAAATAAAAAATAAAATGAATTAGTCCGCACTCCTCCCCCACCCGCCCCACTGAGCAAATTTGCGGCCAGCGCGATCTTCAAATATTTGGGAGCAAAAAACAAAAAAATAATGTCCTCTCACCCCTCGTGTGTACCCCCCCCCCCGTAAGAAATTCCTGGATCTGTCCCTTACTATATGTTTAGGATCATGAAATAAGTTATTAATGTAATGTCTTATTCTTTTATAGATGTATGTACTTTCTACATAGATTAGTTACGTGTACTGAGTGCCCTTTTTAAAAGGTATTTTCAAATGAAAATCCATATTTCCCATAAATTTTTAGACAAACATTTTAATTTGCTTGATTTTATCAACTTTATGAACATGTATCATACCCGTGTCATGTACATGTACACTGGGTATTGCTTAAGTGGATAATTTTGAGCTTTTGTAACCTACCAAATAGTTTAGATTGACCATACAATCTTTGGTTATATGACATAATATGAAACAACCTCTGTAAAAATGAAAACCTGATGATTTGCAAACACACAGCAATGTAAATAGCAAGAGGAGAGGTTGAAAAATTGAAATTTGCTATTTTCACATCTATCTTTGCCCCTCATTTGAACTAGTTAAAGTATGAAAATGTCTGTTAACAGTTTAATGTAACGTCCGAAACGTGCTAACAGCATACCAGAAAGTGCTGTTAAAATGGCTGAATATTTTTTATGAGTCACTTTTATTGAGATTTTTTCTGATAAATTACAATTAAGGATATACTAAAGCAGCCAGCCATGCCTTGCATCACAATGTGTGGCTTCAATATTTGATGTTTTATAAGTCAATTTGCAGAAAATTCAGATATTTTACGGAAAATTTCATTTTTTGCATCATATTTCTTCATATTCTTATATTTAGATCTAAATGAAAGTCTCAAAATAGTGTTTTTAACAGGAGTGTGCATTGTGAAACCGTTACTTGCACATATGATCGATAATTAGTTGAAATTTGCAAACTATGTGTTAACAATCAAATAGTGTAACGTCCGAAACACCCTTTTTGAGCTTACACAAAATTATTGGATTTGAAAGACCTGATTTGTGTCTTGACTTATGTTGAGACTTATAATAACATATTTCATAATGATTTATTCACTCCAGATACCCTCAAATATGGATTATCATCATTTATTTGGTATTTTTTGTTTCGGACGTTACAACTGTTAACGGAAAATTGGTTTTAACTATAAAATAGTATTGTAATGATGTATTGCAAATTTCTTTTTCGGGATGGGTAGCCGCCATGAAATGTTTAACAAATGTTACAAGAAAAAGGTCGTGCAGTTCATATATTTTCTGCTACTTCAAATTGAAAGTTGTTTCGGACGTTACAAAATTGTTTACGGAAAATGAGACAACTTTTTCAAATTTTGAGTATATTTCTAGTATAAGCGCTACTACAATTAAATTGTATTTTCTTTTAATTTAATGACTTGGAGTAACTAATAAGCTTATTCAAACCATAAACAATCTCATTAATTTATTGTTCTAGTGGGTTAAATGAGGGTCTACATTGTTTACGGAAGATGTAACGTCCGAAACACCATTTTCAATTGCACTGTTCCATCAAAATACAGGAGTTAATTCAGATTACTGTTAACTTTCTTTAAGATCCACCCATGCTCATTAATCATCAATAGAAAAAAAAACATATTGTTAGTGGGTATATATTTTTTTCAGCTCCAACCTAAAAGGTATGTCAATTTTGTTACAAAATTCCGTAAACAATTGGCTGTTCAGGGATAGCTGATGCACATAAAGCAATGTTGAAATTTTTTCATTAAGCTATGGGAGGTCAATCTAGGTCCATGCTACAAGAAAAAATTGTAATTGATTTCTAATTCTTCATCTTTAAAAAGTTTCAGGCTCTCAAAGGGCCATTTAGGTATTTGGTCATAGTTAAAAAAAACAGTGCCTTAACCTAAGGTTAAGTTTTTTAATTTTTGATATAATTTTGAAAGTACAAGTCCTTAGTCAATGAAACTTGGACGTTAGGGTTATCAAGTATCCCCAATCATGTAATATTTTGCTAAAGAAATATAGTTGTACTAATGCCAAAAGGGAGAGTAAATGGGAGGAACTCTTTGGCCATCAACCCAAAGAGAAGGATTGGTCGATTATTCATACGAGTAACTTTTGTTGCACAATTGAGACTCAGTTAAGGAGTTTTTATTTCAAAATTTTCCATAATGCTATTGGTTTTAATGCATTTTTGTTCAAGATTGGGAGAAAGGAGTCTGCTAATTGTTATTTACACTGGCACTGATCACAGCTATAATCTGACTCTGTCAAAATTTAATTTTTTGTTTGGGATACAGTCAAGGGACAAATACGCCTCTTGTATAAATTTTCTCTGTTTATGTTTAAAATATTACATGTACTCATGTAGGTTTCAGGGAAAAGAACTTATTTTCGAAGCATTTGTTTCAATGGTAAAGTTCAAACAAAAAATAGAATATAAAATTACCCAAAAGAAATGGTCTATCAACATATCAAGTTTAACTGAAATTTAGGAGTAGTCTTGCAAAGCTCTGTTGTCATTAACATCTTCATTGGCTTTTTGAATTGTAAACTTGCCCTCTGGGAAAGTATATGAGTGTGAGTGTGTGTGTGTGTGTGCCTGTTTTGTAGTTTTAAGATGATATTATATTTTATATTGCTGCTTTTACTCTGTTAATTTTTCAGAAAAAACAATAAAAACAGAAAAAAAAAAGAAAAAAAAAGTATCCCCAATCATGTGAGTTAAATTTTAGGTCACAAAGTCAAAGGTCAACAGACTTAGACTATGTTGTGGTATCATTATCGAAAACTTAACCTAAGGTTAAGTTTTTTAATTTTTGATATAATTTTGAAAGTATAAGTTCTTGGTCAATGAAACTTGGACTATAGGGTGCTCAAGTATCCCCAATCATGTGAGTTGAGGTCAAAGGTCATTTTAGGTCAACAAACTTCGACTTGTTTGTGTTATCAACATCAAGATTTTGAAATTTTAGCATATTTTCAAAAGTGTTTGTTCAAAGTCTATGAAAGTTGTACCCAAGGGTTATCAAGTATCACAAATCATATTTCACAAATTCCAGGTCACAAGGTCAAAGGTCATTTTAGGTTAGTAGCCTTGGAATATGTTTTCACAACTTAATATGAGAATAAATGAATCAATTTTTGTTATTTGTTCATGATTCTTAATATTCACTTCAAAATGCTGATTATATTCAGAGGATTTCATTTTTTGGGGCCTGCTAATGGGCCACCCTGCCTATAATAATGTTCCAACTTCAATTTTTCATCATAACAAATTGCGTAATGCAGGCGAGACCGCCGAGAGCGTTTCCCTTGTTTCAAAGAATACTTTGAAAATTCAAATCGTGCTGCCTCTCAGCAAGTATACCGCGCTAGACTTCAATACGCATCAGCATTACTACATTACTAAAACCGTCTCAAAGTCTCAAAAACAACAAAAACACATCTAACAAATGCACAAAAATAATGGTTAAACAGAGTGAGAAATGCTCAAGATATGTCGAGAGCTTTGATATATTTTGATTTATCATATTCGAAAATTGCCAGGGGGAGGATCAGGGGAGATCCATGCCAGCAGAAAACTACTAACATGGAACTGTGACAACAGGGCCAGATATACAGCATATACTTACCCCACAAATTTTAACCCCATTTTCCCCCCCAACTGATGATCTGGCCCTGCATGTGAACATGGCGTCACATCAAGTACAAGTGCAGTCTCCTCCATATATACCTTACCAACAGATAAAGAGTTTTAGGACAGTTAGTACAACTTATCCCCTCCTCACCAACATTTCTTGTGACTTATGCATAAACATGATGAGCTGATGAATAATCATTGCCTGAAGAATTGATTTCCCACCATGCATCTTAATATATGCACAATCAGTGAAAGTTATAACAATCACTTTTCAATGTGTGAATAGATAAAAGACTTTTCAGCTGTTCCTCTATTTAAATACTCAAAGAATGATACTGGCAAGACTTGGGCATGCATGATTTGGTAATGGCATTTAAAAGTCTTGGAGTGTACACAATAGAGCAAGGTGTTTTATTGTTATGGAAATCCTCTTTACATGTACATTATGTGATTATTTGCTTTCTTTGCTTTCCTGTATTAAAGCTCTTCTGTAAGCTCTTCTCTTTCTTCTGGATATTCTAACTATTTCCTTTGATAAACATCTTTGATTGTTGCCTGCAACACAAGGATTTGAAAGAAGAAATATGTGGGGGATAAGAACAAAGACTTATTTAGTGCATCACGGAAGGTAGCATTAGATGATGGGGGAAGATAGCATACACCCAAAAAGAGCTTGCCTTTATTTCGTGGTAAACTAAATTGAATCCATAACAACTCGCAGCTGGGAATCTCAAACTCGGAGCCGTGAATCGTTTTCATGCAAAAAGTACACCTCCTCCGTTGTGATTGTGGTCTTTACGAAAGATTTGATATTGTTGTACATCTAAGATTTCACCATCGCAGGAATCGGAGGTCATCCATCCAGGCCTGATAAAAACCCGATTTAAATCGGTTCCCGATTTTTTTTTTTTTTACCAATTTTTTTTCTTCCCTTTTTATCCTGATTTTCCCGATTCCCTCTTATTTTCTCTATTCTTCCTTATTTTGCCCTATTTTCCCCCCAATTTTCTTACTCGAAAGGGGGAATGTTGTTAGATGCCATTTTTCCCCCGCGAATCCTCCTTTTTTTTTCTTTTACTCAAGGGGGGCGTGGTTGAGGGGATAACAAAAAACCTATTTTTTTTTAGTGCTTACTATCACCCCTGTCCATCTATTTTACCGGAAGTAACTCACTTTCAGGTCATTCAGTTTATTACCAAGGGAACAGGCATTTAGTAGTAGACAATTGAGTGTATAACGTAACGAATTTGAATGTTCAGGTCCCGGATTACGCTCCACGTCACCAGACATGATCAATTTCAAAAGTGGAGTATTTGATGTTAATTGAAAGGTGGAAATATCATTGTTTCGAAGATATCTAGTTTTTAAATATCAACCTTTGGGTAGTTGCTTAAAACTCTTATCAGCTCAGTGGTTGTTGTGGATGCATAAATATGCAAGAAAGCTGCAATGCAAAGAGTATAAAGAATGTACCGTAGCACCATTTTCAAATGAGAAGATAAGTTGATATGTTGCTGGGTGTTAATCCACGTGTTATGTGTTTCCTTATACAATGCAGGTAGTCTGGCTTTGGTTCTGTGGACTTTCAAAGATTCCCATTTTAGATTTTCCAGCATCTTTGTAACACTTGATTCCCTGTCATAGTCCCTCGTTGTGAATGTTTAGTTTGTCCTGGTCTGACTTCTGCTGTGGGTCCCATGTACTGTACATGTAGCTGCATAGAACTCTAATTTGGGCCTACATGTAATTTGATGAAGTTTGGTCAATATGTGTGGCCCAACCGAGTCCCTTTGAATTCAAGTAGGGGTGGTGTTGCACTTCTTCCAGGGTGACGTTGCCCAACCTGTACTTGGTTTGAACTGGTTTCTTTGTATGGGTTACCGTATTTAATTTGAAAACTGTGGCTCCAATTGCTGCTGTATTAAAAACTGTTCTATTGATTCTCAACATTTCAAACACCACTGTACAAAACTCAACTGATGTCACTAAAAATCGGTACTTTAGTGAGTAAAATACAACTTTTGTCTCGCCTGCATAGCAAAAAAGCGAGACATAGGCGCTGCTTTTCCGGTGACTGTGGCGGCGTTGGCGGCGTTGACAGCGTCAACATCAAAAACTTAACTTAAGGTTAAGTTTTTGAATTTTTGATATAATTTGGAAGTATAAGTCCTAAGTCAATGAAACTTGGACTATAAGGTAATCCAGTATCCCCAATCATGTGAGTAGAATTCAGGTCAAAGTTCAGATGGCCAGGGAGATCATGGCAAACACTACTGGTGTTTTCACTACCGGTGTTTTTCACTACCGGTACATATATTCTTTAGACCATTGGGATAGTAATACCAAAAGAAAATTGGAATAGCCAGATTATTCGTTATGTATTTCCTTTTTTATTTTTGTTTATGTATTTTATTGTTTTTTTTGTTTTATTTTAATTCTAACTTAAATTCAACTATTTTGAACCCCAAAATAAACACCTAAGCTATAAACAAGAACAAATAACCAATGTTCTATCTCTTTTTTCCATACATATTTTGTACATAAATCATGAAATGAGCGATTTTGGACTGACATGCAAAGACAAAGGGTTGAGTGACTTTGTAACGGTAGGTACGATTTTCGAAAAATTTATTTCAAAATATGCGCAAGGCTCGAAAGAAAAAGGCGTAAAATTTCAGCACATATTCTTTAGCATTGAAAAATAATCACAAAAAATTTCGAGAGGGGGGGGGGGCGGCTAGATAGGATGAGGGCTACCATATTGTTTAAAAGTTTTGCTAACTTCATTTTGTTTAAAGTGTGGTATTTCATGTAAAATGTTATTTAAGTTGGTGCTAGAATTTCTAGCGCCCTTTATGACCACAAATTGAGAGAATTGTCTTTACCTTAGCTGTTGGTGAGGTGTCCTGATCCTTACCTTTTCACCATATTCTGAATCTTCTCCCTCTCTCCCTCCTCCCCCTCCCCCTCCCTCCCCTCTCCATTTTCCATCTCTCTCTCTCACTCTCCCTCCTCTGTCTGTCTGTCTCTCTCCCTCTCCTTCCCCTTTCTCTTCCTTCCCCCTTTTTCTCTCACTCTCTTCTCTCTCTCTCTCTGTCCCTTCCCCTACTCTCCTCCCTCTCTCCCTTCTCTCTCACTCTCCTCCTTCTCTCCCTTCTCTCTCACTCTCCCTCTCTATCTTGCTCTCTCTCTCTCTCTCTATATCCAGCCTCTCCCTCCTCTGTCTGTCTGTCTCTCTCCCTCTCCTTTCCCTTTCTCTTCCTTCCCCCTTTCTCTCTCACTCTCTTCTCTCTCTCTCTCTCTCTCTCTCTCCCTTCCCCTACTCTCCTTGCTCTCTCTCTCTCTCTTTAACATGTGAAAGTGAACCAAATTTTATGTAAAGCCACATAGGTTTTTCATTTCTTGACGAATTCCATATTCTCCAAAAGAGATATAAAGAGCTTTTCTATTCCTTTTTGATCATTTAATTGATTTTTCAATTCGTTTTTCAGTTTTCGAAAAATTGCAAAAAAGACAAGATGAACAATATACTAGTTAAGTATGTACATCTATATAAAAAAACGTTTTTTCTCTCCAAAACTAAAACTTATCTGTAATTGTAATAAAAGTAGTGCAGTAAGAATTGATGGTGCTCCACACAAAGAATAGAGCCTAAATAAAATAAAAAAATCATTTTTCCCTGAAATTATGCAAGAAAATATTTTTAATTAATTTTTTACATATTAAATATTTGTTTTGGACGAATAGCCCATCTATAAAATTTGTCATTGTGGAACAAAATTTAGGTTTTAGTTTTCTTCATAATTTCAAATTTTTCGATGAAGATTATAGATGAATGCTATTAAATTGATTATTTAACAACTATTTTTCGTTTTTTGTTGAAATAAAGGAAATTTAGCATTGGAAACTTAAATATTTCATGGTGAAATTTAAGGCATCTCTAGAGAATGTGTATGAATGAATGGGAGATTGTCATTGTGAACCAGCTTTCGGGTCAATTCATACACCTAGTTTGACCATACATTTGTTTTATTTTTGCTCAAATGCTACTCTGAAATATCAAACAGACGTTAGATTTTGCTTTTATAGGATTTTAGAACTATATTTTTCCACTTTTATGAGTTAAAAATCTGTTTGGAAAAAGGGTTATTTCTAATGTTGTTAAAAATACGCCCTCTTTTGTTCGAAAGTGACTTCTACGTGTAAAACATATGGGGCTCTAAAGCGAGTACATTTGTCACGATTCTGATCCCAGTCGGAGTGAACAGTGTGTCTAATCTCTCACAAAATCATGAAAGACACGTAGGAAGACGGTGGCCATCATTTTGTTTATTCATCGCATTCGACTTCAAGCCCTGATCAACAATTTTGGTAAGCAATTTGTAAATGACGGATAAGATCTCCGTCTTTTCTGTGATGTTTGTGTTGTGAATATTACGTAGATCTAATCAGCAAGCTCCCCAGAACTCTGGCAGGGGGAAGCTGCTGTTCCGAAGAGAGTACGCGAGCTCATAATTCTTTACCCTCGGCCGTTTGTTTGATAAACAGGTTGTTTATCCGGACATTCAGGCTGAGAACAGTTGATTTCAAACAGTAATTTAGTCAATTACTCGGCTTAACTTTAGGATTTATGTACATAAACGTCATAGACCTAGGGTTAGGGTTAGGGATAATTAGGGTTAGGTTAGGGTTAGGTTAGGGTTAGGGTTAGGGTTAGAGATAGAGTTAGGGTTTAGATTAGGTTTAGCGTTAGACCAAGTAACAAAAATAAAGTGTTTCTCGTCCCTGCCCACCTCCTTTTTGGCCGCTGCCTCCTTTTTGGCCGCTGCCTCCTTTTTTTTTACTATTTACTATTTAGTTGAAATATACCCCCCCCCCCCAAAAAAAAAAAAAAAAAAAATGGTTAGACCTAGATCTAGGTATGATATAAATTTTGTTCAAATAGCTTCTATTTTAAGGTGATACAAATCATTTGTTTTGTCATACATGGCATCAGTATACTCACATAGCACAATATATGTGAATAAAATAGACTTGGCAAGCTATATTTGGTGCGGCAGCCATCTTTGGAGAAGAAAACAAAATCGCAAAATAGTAAATAGTAATGCCCAGCTTCCTCTTTTTCCTGACGAGAAACACATTATTTTTAATATTTGTCCTTACTTAAGAAACAGAATTCTTCAGAATTAGCGTTGGGTAACCTAAGATTTCTCTTCATTTAATGCAGAGCCCGTAATAAGCGAGCCCTCCCACCCCCCCCCCCCCCCCACATTCTATGTGGCTACCCCAATCATATTTCATAACTCTTTCTCGACTATAAAAAGTCAGACTGAAATTACTTTTTCCCTTTATTTAATACAGAGGCTGCATTTTATAAGGCGAGCCTCCCCTCCCCCCCCCCCCACCCGTGGCTACGCTAATCATATTTGCGTACTCTATCTAGTCTATTAATAGTTCCGACTGAAATTCAAGATTTGTTTCTCTTTATTTTATATATAACCTGTATTAGGTGAGCTCCAGATCCCCCCTTCCTTTACCCTGTGGCTATGCCCTTTATATTTCCCTACTCTTTCTCGACTATGATACGTCTAACTGAAATTACCTTATTTTCTCTTTATTTTATACAGAGCCTGTATAAGGCGAGCCCCCCCCCCCCCTTCAACCTTTGGTTATGCCAAACACATTAACTTACTCTTTATCGACTATTATAGTTCTGACTGAAATTAAATATTTGTTTTCTCTATATTTTATACAGAGTCTGTATTGAGCGAGCCCTCCCCCCCCCCACCCTAACCCCCCTTTCCCCCCTGGCTACGCCAATCACAGTTACTTACTCTTTCTTGCCTATGAGAGTTCAGACTAATTTAAAGATATTCGTACAATACAGGGACTCTATTAGGTGAGCCACCTAATGGTTATGCCAAACACATTTACTTACTCTTTAACGATTACTATAGTTCTGACTGAAATTAAATATTTGTTTTCTCTATATTTTATACAGAGTCTGTATTGAGCGAGCCACCCCCCCCCCCCCCCCCACATTCTATGTGGCTACCCCAATCATATTTCATAACTCTTTCTCGACTATAAAAAGTCAGACTGAAATTACTTTTTCCCCTTTATTTAATACAGAGGCTGCATTTTATAAGGCGAGCCTCCCCTCCCCCCCCCCCCACCCGTGGCTACGCTAATCATATTTGCGTACTCTATCTAGTCTATTAATAGTTCCGACTGAAATTCAAGATTTGTTTCTCTTTATTTTATATATAACCTGTATTAGGTGAGCTCCAGATCCCCCCTTCCTTTACCCCGTGGCTATGCCCTTTATATTTCCCTACTCTTTCTCGACTATGATACGTCTAACTGAAATTACCTTATTTTCTCTTTATTTTATACAGAGCCTGTATAAGGCGAGCCCCCCCTCCCCCCCTTCAACCTTTGGTTATGCCAAACACATTAACTTACTCTTTATCGACTATTATAGTTCTGACTGAAATTAAATATTTGTTTTCTCTATATTTTATACAGAGTCTGTATTGAGCGAGCCCTCCCCCCCCCCCCACCCTAACCCCCCTTTCCCCCCTGGCTACGCCAATCACAGTTACTTACTCTTTCTTGCCTATGAGAGTTCAGACTAATTTAAAGATATTCGTACAATACAGGGACTCTATTAGGTGAGCCACCTAATGGTTATGCCAAACACATTTACTTACTCTTTAACGATTATTATAGTTCTGACTGAAATTAAATATTTGTTTTCTCTATATTTTATACAGAGTCTGTATTGAGTGAGCCACCCCCCCCCCCCCCCATTCCCTGCTTAGCTACGCCAATCACATTTACTTACTCTTTCTCGACTACGAGAGTTCCAACTAATTTAAAGATATTTATTTTCCTTTTATATAATACAGGGCCTCTTTTAGGTGAGCCAATCCCCCCCCCCCCCTACCCCCTGGCTATGCAAATCACATTTATTTACTCTTTCTCGACTAAATTAAACATTTGTATTCTCTTTATTTAATATAGCGCCTGTATTAAGTGAGCCCTCCCTCTCCCCATTCCCGCTTGACTGCGCCAATCACATTTACTTACTCTTTATTGACTGTTATAGTTCTGACTGAAATTAAATATTTGTTTTCTCTATATTTTATACAGAGTCTGTGTTGAGCGAGCCCTCCCCCCCTAACCCCCTAACCCCTAACCCCCCTAACCCCACTTTTCCCCCTGGCAACGCCAATCACAGTTACTTACTCTTTCTTGCCTATGAGAGTTCAGACTAATTTAAAGATATTTGTACAATACAGGGACTCTATTAGGTGAGCCCCCCCCCCCCTTTACCCCTTGGCTATGCAAATTGCCTTTATTTACTCTTTCTCGACTATGAGAGTTCCAAGTTCCAACTAAAATTAAAGATTTGTATTCTCTTTATTTAATATAGAGTCTGTATTAAGTGAGCCCTCCCCCCTCCCCATTCCCGCTTGGCTACGCCAATCAAATTTACTTACTCTTTCTCGACTATGAGAGTTTCAACTAATTTAATGATATTTTTTCCTTTTATATAATACAGGCCTCTTTTAGGTGAGCCACCCCCCCCCCCCTTTATCCCCTGGCTATGCAAATCACATTTATTTACTCTTTCTCGACTGTGAGAGTTCCAACTAATTTAAAGATATTTATTTTCCTTTTATATAATACAGGCCTCTTTTATTTGTATTCTCTTTATTTAATATAGAGCCTGTATTAGGTGAGCCCCCCTCCCCTTACCACCTGGCTACGCCAATCACATTTTCTTACTCTTTATCGACTATTTTAGTTCTGACTGAAATTGAAGTTTTGTCTTCTCTTTATTTAATAGAAAGCCTGTATAAGGGGGAACCCCCCTCCCCCATGCCCTATTTAATACAGAGTCTGTATTGAGTGAGCCACCCCCCCCCCCCCATTCCCTGCTTAGCTACGCCAATCACATTTACTTACTCTTTCTCGACTACGAGAGTTCCAACTAATTTAAAGATATTTATTTTCCTTTTATATAATACAGGGCCTCTTTTAGGTGAGCCAATCCCCCCCCCTACCCCCTGGCTATGCAAATCACATTTATTTACTCTTTCTCGACTAAATTAAACATTTGTATTCTCTTTATTTAATATAGCGCCTGTATTAAGTGAGCCCTCCCTCTCCCCATTCCCGCTTGACTGCGCCAATCACATTTACTTACTCTTTATTGACTGTTATAGTTCTGACTGAAATTCAATATTTGTTTTCTCTATATTTTATACAGAGTCTGTATTGAGCGAGCCCTCCCCCCCCCCACCCTAACCCCCTTTCCCCCCTGGCTACGCCAATCACAGTTACTTACTCTTTCTTGCCTATGAGAGTTCAGACTAATTTAAAGATATTTGTACAATACAGGGACTCTATTAGGTGAGCCCCCCCCCCTTTACCCCTTGGCTATGCAAATTGCCTTTATTTACTCTTTCTCGACTATGAGAGTTCCAAGTTCCAACTAAAATTAAAGATTTGTATTCTCTTTATTTAATATAGAGTCTGTATTAAGTGAGCCCTCCCCCCTCCCCATTCCCGCTTGGCTACGCCAATCAAATTTACTTACTCTTTCTCGACTATGAGAGTTTCGACTAATTTAATGATATTTTTTCCTTTTATATAATACAGGCCTCTTTTAGGTGAGCCACCCCCCCCCCCTTTTATCCCCTGGCTATGCAAATCACATTTATTTACTCTCTCTCGACTATGAGAGTTCCAACTAATTTAAAGATATTTATTTTCCTTTTATATAATACAGGCCTCTTTTATTTGTATTCTCTTTATTTAATATAGAGCCTGTATTAGGTGAGCCCCCCTCCCCTTACCACCTGGCTACGCCAATCACATTTTCTTACTCTTTATCGACTATTTTAGTTCTGACTGAAATTGAAGCTTTGTCTTCTCTTTATTTAATAGAAAGCCTGTATAAGGGGGAACCCCCCTCCCCCATGCCCTATTTAATACAGAGCCTGAATTAAGCGAGCCCTCCCCCCCCCCCCCCCCACCCATTCTCCATTGCTACGCTAATCACATTTCCCAACTCTTTCTCGACCATAAAAAGTCAGACTGAAATTACTTTGTTTTCTCTTTATTTTATACATTACCTTCATAGGTGAGCTCCCCCCCCCCCCCTCCCCCTTCACCCGTGGCTACGCCAATTGCATTTCCCTACTCTTTCTCAAATATGATACGTCCGACTAAACTTATAGTTTGTTTTCTCTTTATTTAATGCAGAGTCTGTATTAAGTGAGCCCTCCGCTCCCTTTACCCTTGGCTACGCCAATCACCTTTTCCTCTCTCCTACTCGAATATGAGAATTCCAACTAAAATAAAAGATTTGTATTTTCTTTATTTAATACAGAGCCTGAATTAAGCTAGCCCTCCCCCCCCCCCATTCCCCATTTAATACAGAGCCTGAATTAAGCGAGCCCTCCCCCCCCCCCATTCCCATTTAATACAGAGCCTGAATTAAGCGAGCCCTCCCCCCCCCCCCCATTCCCAATTTAATACAGAGCCTGAATTAAGCGAGCCCTCCCCCCCCCCACCCATTCCCCATGGCTACGCCAATCACATTTCCCAACTCTTTCTCGACCATAAAAGTCAGACTGAAATAACTTTATTTCTCTTTATTTTATACATTACCTTCATAGGTGAGCTCCCCCCCCCTCCCCCTTCACCCCGTGGCTACGCCAATCGCATTTCCCTACTCTTTCTCAAATATGATACGTCCGACTAAACTTATAGTTTGTTTTCTCTTTATTTAATACAGAGCCTGAATTAAGCGAGCCCTCCCCCCCCCCATTCCCCATTTAATACAGAGCCTGAATTAAGCGAGCCCTTCCCCCCCCCCCATTCCCCATTTAATACAGAGCCTGAATTAAGCGAGCCCTTCCCCCCCCCCCATTCCCAATTTAATACAGAGCCTGTATTAAGCGAGCCCTCCCCCCCCCACCCATTCCCCATGGCTACCCCAATCACATTTCCCAACTCTTTCTCGACCATAAAAGTCAGACTGAAATTACTTTGTTTTCTCTTTATTTTATACATTACCTTCATAGACGAGCTCCCCCCCCCCCCACCCCCCCTTACCCCGTGGCTACGCCAATCACATTTCCCTACTCTGTCTCAAAAATGATACGTCCGACTAAACTTATAGATTGTTTTCTCTTTATTTAATACAGAGCCTGAATTAAGCGAGCCCTCCCCCCCCCATTCCCCATTTAATACAGAGCCTGAATTAAGCGAGCCCTTCCCCCCCCCATTCCCCATTTAATACAGAGCCTGAATTAAGCGAGCCCTCCCCCCCCCCCCCCCCCCCATTCCCCATGGCTACGCCAATCACATTTCCCAACTCTTTCTCGACCATAAAAAGTCAGACTGAAATTACTTTGTTTTCTCTTTATTTTATACATGACCTTCATAGGCGAGCTCCCCCCCCCCTCCCCCTTCACCCCGTGGCTACGCCAATTGCATTTCCCTACTCTTTCTCAAATATGATACGTCCGACTAAACTTATAGTTTTGTTTTCTCTTTATTTAATGCAGAGTCTGTATTAAGTGAGCCCTCCGCTCCCTTTTCCTCTCTCCTACTCGAATATGAGAGTTCCAACTAAAATAAAAGATTTGTATTTTCTTTATTTAATACAGAGCCTGAATTAAGCGAGCCCTCCCCTCCCCATTCCCATTTAATACAGAGCCTGAATTAAGCGAGCCCTCCCCCCCCCATTCCCATTTAATACAGAGCCTGAATTAAGCGAGCCCTCCCCCCCCCCCCCATTCCCCATTCCCCATGGCTACGCCAATCACATTTCCCAACTCTTTCTCGACCATAAAAAGTCAGACTGAAATTACTTTGTTTTCTCTTTATTTTATACATTACCTTCATAGGTGAGCTCCCCCCCCCCCCCCTCCCTCTTCATTTCCCTACTCTTTATCATTCCAAATGGTCTAACAAATATATGTAGTGAGAAAGAATGCTTAAATATGAATAATGTCTGTTTCATGGGCAAAAATGTGAATTTGATGACCTTATTTGCATACATTACCATAAATATGCAAATGAGTAAATTTTTCAAAAAAATTGAAATTACCATAGTATTCTATACACTTCACTTGACATGTATGCAAATTTTCGTTTCAAGGCCGAGATCATAGGGGGGGGGGGGGGCCTTAGAAGCCCCCCCTCCCCGGGCTATGCAGTTTCAAAATAGCCCGGGCTAAATAGGGTTAAAGTGAAGAAAGAATGTGAATAAGGTTGCTCCGAATAATGAGGAGGAAATAATGTGCAGAACTAATGTGCTGAAATGGAGGGATTGTCATGACGGGATGACAGTCAGTAACAGATATGTAACTTGTAAGTTTGTAAGAGGGAAAATGCTGACTTAAATAAGTGATAATGATGAAATAGCAAAGAATTGAGGAGTATCATGGGTACCAATTCAATGGAAATTTGTACAAAATATGAGCCCCCCTCAGTACTAAAAGAGCCCCTGTGAGCCTTCTCATGGGGGCTCTTTTAGTACTGAGCCTGTATTAGGTGAGACCTAATTCAGGCTCTGTATTAAATGAGGAATGGGGGAGGGGTTCACCCACCAATACAAGCTCTGTTTTAAATAAAGAGAAAACAAACCTTCAATTTAGTCGGAACTCTAATATTCAAGAAAGAGTAGGAAAATTTGATTGGCGTAGCCACGGGGGGAATTGGGAGGGGGAGGGCTCGCTTAAAATAGGCTCTTTATTAAATAAAGAGAAAACAAAACTATAATTTAAGTCAGACATATCATAGTCGAGTAAGAGTAGGGAAATGTGACTGGCGTAACCACAGGTTGAAGGGGAGGGGGGGGGGGTGGGGCTCGCCTAATACATGTTCTGTATAAAAGAAAGAGAAAACAAATCTTTAATTTCAGTTGGAATGGGGGAGGGGGATTGCTGAATACAGGCTCTGTATTAAATAAAGAGAAAATAAAACTCTGATTTCAGTCTGACCAGGGCTCAAATTAATTTTTTGTCCACGGGGGCTCTTCCAAAAAAAGAGCCCCCGTGAGCCTTCTCACGGGGGCTCTTTTAGTACTGACGGGGGCTTTTTTTTTAAATACAAATTTCCATTGAATTGGTGGTACCCATGATACTCCTAAATTCTTTGCTATTTCATCATTTTCGGTATTATTTCCCTCTTACAACTTTACAAGTTACTGTATGCTCTAATGGTCAGATCTCCTACCTCTGTACGAAATTTCTGGTCCAAGCCAGTGCAGTCGCCTCCTCGCCAACTGGTTTCCTTTTACTAAATATAGCTTTCGGTTGATTTACTGGTCGAGGTTTATTATTTGCTGGTCTTTTGGAATCACCAGATTTGCAATCGTCCCTGTGAGCAATCTGACGGAGGCGATTATGAAGCTCACAGGGGCCAAGCGCCCGCTACCCCCGTGTATTTTGAGCCTTGAGTTTGACACAGTATGGAGCTTTTGCAATTTTTCACTTCAAATAGTGCAATCTGATGCGTACCTTTGATGGAAATTTTGTAAATTTAAATTGAAGAAAGATCGACTGATATCATCTCCATTAAAATTAATAATAGGCATTTATATCGTGCCGTCTATCTAGACAATTCTATTCCGAGGCCCACAAAAAAAATATAAAGAATGAGAGAGTTTGGATGAGTGTCATAGTGCCAAATACAGGTATCGTTAAAAAAGATAAGATTTCAGCTTTGATTTAAAGGTCTCTAAGGAAGTTATGATTCTCAAATTAAATGGTAAAGTATTCCAAAGAGAAGGTGCTGCAGCCCATGCCCACCAGGATCTATGGAATGTGTATAGTAAAGCATATCTTAAATAGTTTTGGTTAATTCAAGATTATGATGATATTGTACTGAATTACACATGCTATTCCTTCTGTTTGGTGGATAGTGCAAAAAAAAACGGAATGTTCTGCTCAATGATAGTAAAAGCAGAAGCGTTTAATTCATATTTTGCGAATATTAGTCTGAATCTTGCAGACAATATACCCATGCCCCCTCCCCTCACTTTTCAGAGTACCCAAAAAGTGTTCCTTTCACCTCTGATAAGTGCCCCTTTTAATTTGACATGTGTCCATTTTCCTTTGCAATAAGTGTCCATTTCCCATTCGCATTTAAAGTGCCCTTTTTAATCTCTAGTAAGTATCCCTTTTCAGGTACGAGAAGTTACTCCTTTTCACTTCAGATAAGTGCCCCCTTCACCTCTTATAATTGCCCCTATTCAAATCTGAGAGATACTGGTTTTACTTTTACAAATGCCCCTTCCCCTCCTGATAAGTGCTCTTTTCATCACTAATGAGTGTCCTTTTTCACCTCTAATAACTTCCCCTCTTATTTTGACACATGCCCTTTTTCTTTTCTAAAATATTGCTCTTTATCCTTCAGTATAAGTGCCCCTTTTTTTATTCTCATCAGTGCCCCTTTTCACCTATGATAATTTCCTTTTTAACAATATGTGCCCCTTTCCCTTTCTGATAATGGAGACCAGTGTCGTAGATCATTACTTAATACCCATTGTTCAGGGGGAGGGGGGGTGATCTATTCATTCATCCCCCCTCAAAAATAGGTATCAAGTAAGGATCTACGCCAATGATGGAGACCACCAGGCCATCCATACAAGTTATTCATAAAGGAAGGCAAGAATAGGGTTACATAACGGAGAGTCTTTTTTAATGTTGATTAGTATTTTCTCTGTCGATACAATACACATGGCGGGCCTAATCCATGTTATTGATACTGAAATACAACATCTTTTCACGCTTTCATCTGTGATAACAGAGACCGCTCTGCCATTGGCAAACGCAGCTGGGGGCTGTAACCCCCCCCCCCCCCCCGAGTATTATTGTATTATTGTATTATTGTTTATTAAGACTACATGTAGGGGATATTAACTTCATATTATCATCTAGCCTTTACCCCTCTCTATTATACACTTACGTTGGTGAACTGAATTGTATTGAATTGAGTATCCATTGTCCATTTAAATTCTTTTTTACTTTAAGTAATGGATTTACAAATAGATATAAACTTGATGGGATGTACTCTTGTAAGTGTTTGTATGTTTTGTTTTTGTTTGTCTGTTTATTTTGATATATTAATGTCAGCCAACACATGATTTTAGGTACTGTATTTGGATTTTGACAAAAGGCAATTTCCTAGAACAAATAAACTGATTTAAGGTCTATCTGCAGCCATGCCATACAAATAATATGGTAACATATTGTCGGTCATGTACCGTATCAGCATAATGACATTATTTTTGACTGTCTTATAATGAGCAATTTGTCTGTATTTTAAATCACAGTGCCTCAACGTTAGAGATCTTCTTCAAGGAATCGACCATGCCATGTACCCATTTTCAAGAGATCAGTTCTGAGTGGATAGAAGATGGATGACTCGGAGCATGTAAGAACTTTGGGCCTTTTTGAAAATAATGTTTTTTCTCTCTCCAACTGAACCTAAGTAAATATGTCTTCCAATTTATTTTGATTGTAGACAAAGTGGTATGTTTGAATGATACTTTAGCACATTTTTTTATTGTTCCAGATTAACTGTAAATCATCCTTTACTTCCATAAACAATAATGTACATACATGTAGCTTTCCAAAATATCTCATAGAAATTATAATACTTGGAGGAGTTACAACTGTCCATCGCTTTTGGGGTATTGAAATCAGCCAGAAAATATGTGTCCAATTGGAATTACCGGTAGGCAGATATTTTCTCCTTGCTCTACCCTGCTCTACAGTCTGGTGTAGAATAATGTCTAGAAAAACATGACACAACTTATGTCTTACAATGTCTAATGCCTCAGTCACACCTTTGCGTATTTGGCTTGCGTATTGCTGGGTATTACCCGAACGCAGACAAAGGCAGTCATACCCAATAACGCGCAATAAAACATGCTCACTACGTACTCAATACGCAAACTAGCGCATGTGCCTGCGTTGGTCGCTCGCTAGTTTTAAAATTTTCTAAACTATCGCAAGCAAACGCAAGGTCAAATCGCATACGAGCGGATACGAGTGGCAACCAGTGAATGCGAGCGACAGCGTGTAGCTTAGCGCAGGTAAACGCAATCATACGCACCTCTTTTTTCGGAGCATGTGTAGCTGCGTTTCCTGCACGAATTACCTCGCTTTAACTCGTGTCTATATGCATGATTGCGCGTATTGTTGCGCTGTTGCTCGCACATCGCTCACAGCAGCCAAAAAACCTTGCGATTGCCACTCGCTACGCTGCGAGTCTACCTCGTACAGCGTTTGCTTTAGCTCGCAGTTGCTGGTTGCCGCACGCTTTAGCTCGCTATCACTGCGATTAGTTGCCTATGCGCTGCGTATCGGCAATATAAGGCGGGGTGGAATCATACTGCAGTCAACAGTTGAAAAATATACAACTACTGAACACTGAAAAGATGCCGAAAGCCAAAGCGAAAAGGGGGGGGGGGGGTGACGACGAGGACGAAGCCAGTCAAGCTGCCTAGGTCCCATCGCCCCGCCGGCTCCGGAGTCACCATCGCTGGGTGAACACGAGACGAACATGGCGAAGAAGCCGCGGAAAGACCTAGTCAACTTCTCAAGTGACCAAGAGAAGGAGCTTGCCTATACCATGGTCCTGACGGTTGAAGGGGTTTGTCGGAGAGTGGTCAGTACTCAGCAGGCACTGAAATCGGTTGGTAGGAATGCCGAAAGCATTCTCCACCAATCTCCTTGCCTGGGACAGCCGGTAGTTGTAAATTCTCTCTTGTTTAGCCATAGCCCTCCTTGCGTACGGCTTCATTGGCCATGTTGTCATGGCGAAGGTCTCGTCTGCCACAAAGAAGTAGGGGATGTCTTCATCATCGTTGGACAGAGGCTCTGGCAGAGGCACTCCAAGGGTTTCAGATTTAAGACGTTGTTTTAGTTCACACGAGTTGAAGAGCTGTGCATCAGAGGTTTCGTTTCCGACATCTATCCACACAAATCTGTACTTGGCGTCGACCAGGGCCATGAGTACAATAGAGTAGAAACACTGGTAGTTGTAAAATATTGACCCACTATCCTCAGGGCACTTGATTGCAACATGCTTGCCGTCCAAAGCACCAAGGTTTGGGGAGAATTCCAGCAGCCTTCGAAGCCCTGTGTGACTGCTTTTCATTCCTGTGGGCTGGTAGGTCACATCACCAGCTTATCACCGTATTCCTCAATGATGGCAGTGCATATCTCACGTACCATGAGTGAAATGGTATTATGGGCTACCCTAAAGCTATACATTAGTGTCTTGTAGCTGTCACCCTGGCCAGCTTCAGTGCGGGTAAGAGGGCTTTCCTGAAGAAGGTGTCCCACTTCTCCAGTCTTTCATGTAGTCTCTGCTCTAACTCTTTAAACATTTCAGGGGTTAGCCTCAACACGTCCGTGAATGCCTCTTGGTCCTCGTCTTCCAGTTCCCTCATCAGTTGGTCGAATTGTCCCTGGTCCTTCCTCCAGTAGATCCAGGACCGCACCCAACAACTCCGAGGGATACTTTGTTGATGCAGCTCATTCAGCAGCTTCCCTTGCTCATAATCTTCATTCGCCTCTCTTCTTCCAGCTGAACCAAAGCAGAGCTCTGCTGCAGGGCCATTATTGTCATCAGATTTATTTTTCTTGTAGATGTAGAATCGTCAGAAGATAGATGTTTATGCCCAGTCCCTCAAAAGGACTAGTATTTTTACATATGCCGCAGCCCAAACGAGCTGGTACGCTGTAGCACGAGCCGACACGCATCAGTACGAACAACAGACGAGCTAAAGCAAGCGGACACGCAACAAGACCAACTGGTGCAAGCGGCTAACGAGCAGCAAAAAAGCAGCAAACGAGCTACATACGCAACATGGCGAGCAAACTGCGTATTGAATCGTACTGCTATGAGCTATAGCGTGGCCATAGGCAACCGTAGGCAGTCTTTGTACGAGCGGCATATGAGCTACCTACGAGCTAGATACGCAATAGTGTGACTGCTACCTTCAAATTTGCTGCGTATTGCTGGGCACGGCTGTGTATTGATATACGCCGCAGAGCGCAGCAATACGCAGCAACATACGCAGAGGTGTGACTGAGGCATTAGTTTGTCACAATGCCGAAATACATGTAAAAAATTAATATTACTGTGAGGTATTTTGGATACTAATACATAAAGCATCATTTGCCCAAGCAAATTTGGCAATTTTGCCAAGGTGCTGTTGGTTAGAAGGTTTTGTTTGTCATTTTAAAGCCTAGTTTCATCAAGGGTAGGGATGATTTAGATCACCTTGATTCATTTATTTTGTCAAAATCAGTGATTTAAATCACTTCCATAGATGTGTGTTAAATTTGTTGTTGCTGAAATATCTTAAATGTGTATTTTTCCCTACTTTTGCAACTGTACCATTTATTTTTGTTGTAAATTAAAATTTTTCTTGTTACTAGCTTTAACCTAGGCCCATCAAGTTTCCAAGCTCAATTGCCCAAGTGAGCTATTTAATCGCAAATTGTGTGATGTAAACTTTTTACATTTTCTTCTTCATCTTTAAAAATCCATGGCTGGTTTCTTACCAAAATTTTAGGCATCACGTGCTAGAAAGGGAGATCTTGAGTTGTTCAAATTGGGACAATTACCCCCAGGACAAATCCCCCCCCCCCCCGGACATTCACCTCAGACAATCATCCTCCCAGGAAAGACTTTTGTTTGAGGCTGGGGGGGGGGGGGGGGGAGGGTCTATGGAAGGGACTTTTTTAATTCAACATACCTAAATCGTTCTTTAGTGCAATGTAGAAACATACCGGTAAAAATGGAAACTGGTTTCAATCTTTTTTAGAGCCCAAGCAAGCTAATTATGTATGTGGGACACAAACACTGAATTTAAAACACATTTCAAAATCTAGGGTGTACCCAAACTGTTAACCAGCACTGTTTCTGTGAATGGGTTGGCTGTATGTTACATGACAAGGTAGCGGGAAAAAAATCAGACAGCATAGGATTATTAGGCATTTCATGTACAACAATGTGCACAACCATGGGAACAAATGCGCATGGGAGGTGCTACACTCTATAGCTACTCTGAAAGGTTGCATGTTTTTAGGTGCGGATCAAGTAGGTAGCGTCCGCTTCTTTTCAGCAGTGAATACAAAAAAGGTGCAAGATAATGATATCAATAATGTGAACTTTTTAGGTGCGGATCAAGTAGGTAGCGTCCGCTTCTTTTCAGCAGTGAATACAAAAAAGGTGTAAGATAATGATATCAATAATGTGAACTTGTAGTCTTTATACATACCAATTTCATAAGGCAAGTCATCCGTACTAGTTTGGATTTTATTGAAATAACACAATTTGTTTATGACAATGTGGGTTTCATTATGGTTTCTTTACAGATCCTGCAAAATGTCCATTTTGTACACAGAGTACAGAGTACACAGAGCCGTTCTTACCAAACAGCATAAGGCCTGTCATCTGGTAGTTCTGTCTTCAAGCCGTCACTCTTCGTCTTATCAAGTGGTGTTAAACTTAGTGCTCAGCTTTACAGGCCAAACTTATCTGCAATCACAGATGTGTGCTTCCCTTGTTCCAAGTTATCGCAGTTGACCAGTATTTGAAAACTTCTTGGGTGGTATTCTGAGCATGATTTTATCTCTAAAATCTTTTTAGTATGCGTATAGTAACTTCCGGTAGTTCACGGAATCAAATCAAATCCGTTATTTTACCACTATCCATATTACTGTATAAGAAGTCACTAACATATGCCAATGCAGTATTAGTGGAATAACCCTTCCGGAAACATGAATTGGTAAGAGTAAGCAAGTCCGAATCCAACAAATAGTCATGTAAACTAGGTGTGCACAGTCTTTTCTAAACACCTTCATGATTGTTGGTAGAATCGTTATCAGATGATATTCACATCTGTATACTGTATAATTGTATTCCATTGTCTGTGTTCCCACATTTGTGAATGGGGGTAATCCTGGCCTGCTTCCATTCTTCAGGAATTACTCCTAATTAGAGAGATAGATTAAAAAGTTTGGTGATTGTTTTTTTGTTGATAGGTGCAGCCAATTTTAATAACCTATAATTAAAGGAAACCTCACCCCAAAGAATAAGTGAAGGTATTTTGAAAAATGAGATGTATTCCTGCCATTTGATGTAAATTGTTCCTTATGAAAATTTACAAGAGATATATAAATGAAGATATTCTTGGCATGATGTGATGCCTTTTAGGCTTTTAGCATGACATGAAAAACCTTGACCCCAGAAGAGCACCAACTTATTTATGCAATTTGCATTCTGGCAATTGTAGTACAAAGGATAATAGCAGGTAAAATGAAATGCTTCATCACCACACACGTCTGGGAAAGAAGCATCCATAAATTTGAATACATTTACTTGATAAACGACTTCACATAGTACGTCACGTTATCAAGAAAATCTAATAAATCTCTAAGTCAAAGTTATTTCTTGGGGTGAGGTTTTCTCTAATAAAGCCTGTTGCCTCATAAGTTTTTACAGATTGTCATTCTTTAAGCACAAAATATTATGTCACATCAACCAAAGAAAAGCCATTTTGAGCAATGTCAGCTTGATTTTCAAAAGAAAGGTGGATATTCTGTAGAGGATATTTGGAAGCAGTCTAACTCTTAATTTATGCAAAGAACTGATTGAAAGCATTGGCAAATATGAGCGGCTCAGTCTCAGAACAAGCATGTAGGGTACGTAGGTTTAAGCTAGTGGGTTAATTCACCATGTGTTGAGTTAGGGGTAAGAATCTTGAGAACTTTCCACAATTCAGAAGGGTTACTCTTCTTAGATAAGATTTGCCGATGACAATATGCCTTCTTTTAGGTAGTTTTCAGGCTGTTTTCATGATTTTGGCAGGTTTTAAAATGTCTCCAAGCTTGTGGATGGTTTGATTTATCAGCCTTTTTGCTAAGCTTATCTCTCTCATGAGACAAACTAACAAATTCATCGGTAACCCAGGGTGTCTTTAGCTGTTTGACTAGTTGGATATATTTGTCACAACACAATATTTGTAAGTGGTACTTAGGAAAACTAGTAATGGCTGGATTGTTGTTACTCAATGAATTCTTAAATGGGTATAATTGTATAGTTCGGATACACGTTTGCACTTTTTTAACAATATTTTGAAATTACAAATTAGAATTTTAGAATTTCTTATCACATAATGTTCCAATGGCATAGGATACAGGTACATTTTCTATGGTCTTCAGAATATAACATGTAGCTGTGTAGGAAATGATTATTTGTACTCTCAAGATATTGTTTTTGATGAGCATATAATTGAATAGCCATCAAAAGTCTAATTTTGATCCATCATTTGTGTTGAGATGGATTGGATTTCATAAGCACAAGCTAAAAAACATGCTGATCTTGTTGCCTACCAAATCACCTTATAATCAGCAGATAATAGAGCATCACCCAAATAAATGTAAATATGTTTACTCAAATTGGTAAAGTACATTTGGTACTTTGTAGTGCCTTATATCTTGTGGAAATGCCCTATATAATTAAATTCCAATTACATGTACATGTATTATTGTTAGTAGTAGTAGTGTAATTGTTATTGTTGTTATTATAATTATTGTTATAATTATTATTGTTATTAACAGAAAATGTTGCCAATAAATTTCAATCATGATATTAAATCTTTTTTTTTAAATACAAATTGTTTCATGCTCAATTAAGACACATATATCTTTAGAGTATAAACAATTGCATGGTACACTGTTGTTGTAGGTTAAAAATGAAGAAAGCGCATTTGTATTATATATTTCAAAGAATGATGAGGTTTATATCTCACAATAATCAGAGAAAAGATTTTACATCAAATAATTTTTGTTTGTTCTCTATTTCCCTCTTTGTAATATCTGGTCAAAGACCAGCCATATATAGTGCTTGTCAAAAGTGTTGGTACCTATGTCACACATACTGACCTTGTGTAACATTTACAAAACATTGTTATGGGTTTAGATACCTCCTTTGTGAATTCGGGCCATAATGAGTATATTTGTTTACTGTTTACTATCCTCTCTTGGACTACAACTGGAGAATGACTTTGTTCTACATTTTGATATAATGTATGGATATTTCTTTTTTGTTTCACTCTCCCTCTATATTTCTACCAATTACTCTCTTTCTCTGTCTTCTCTCTCTTTCTTTTGCTTTCTCACTTTTTCTTTTTATCTCTAGCTGTCTATATAGTAAATACTCTCTTTCTCTTCTTTTATCTATATTTTCTCCCTTTTTGCCTTAACTTTTCTTTCTGTCCAAGTATATATCTCTTCTTTTTTTTTTTTTATCTCTCTCTCCTTTTCTCTCTACTCTCTCTTTCTTTTTGGTGCAATAGTCCATATGTTTATTTTGCTATACATTTGTTATGATATGCTTGTAAATTATGAATATGTAATAACCGATTGCATTTTGCTGTTTTCCCCAACTTGTATTGCATTGCATGGTGCATGTATATCCAACTTAATCCAGCTGCCTAGCGGCCATGTGTGTTTATTATTTAATACATGTACATACCATTTCAATCAATCAATCAGTCTCTTTAGGGATACGTTAAAACAAATATATGTACATGACATGTACATATTATCAATGTTTTTGTACTGTATTTGTATGTGAAAGAAAATAATGGTAAAATAACATATTAACATTATAATTGTTTGATTATAATATATGATGATAGTAACATTGCATGCTTTGATATGTAGGGAAGATGTGGTGATTGTGGCCCTGGTTCATTTTCAATGACCCACTCATACGTTACCTAACGTTAGTTTTTATGCATGTAATAAACAAGCATAGCTTCTTTTTCTTTTATACATATCCTACTATTTTCTACAAAAATATTTATCAATTATCATGAAGGTCATAACTTGTGAATCATATATTGATTATATTATGAAGTAAGTACAGTTCAACCATTATTTCCTGAGATTTTCCTGAAACATCTTTGTTATCAAAAATATATTTTTGTCATGTTATTTATGTTTTTGCTATTTTTTTTTAATGGTAAATAAATTTATTTTGAAGGTGAATCTAGATCTGAATCTGTTTGCCCCTTTGTCCACGAGTTGGTAATTCTTTGTTACATCTGACTCAAGAATAAATTTGTTGGGCACATGCCCAGCTGAACTACTCATGGTATCAAATACTAAAAATAAGCCATTTAGCTCAAACTTTTGAGAAAAGGAGGGATCAAAATCTTCAGCAATACAAAATTTGTTAGCTGGAAAGTGTAATGTCAACTTTACCCTTTGAGGTAAAATGTTATTAATTTAAGTTATTAAGATAACATTGAATGAAAATAGACTGCCATTCATTGTATCTACTTTAATATGAAAGTAAGTAACTTAAAGAGCCAATGTTTTCGTCACTCGACACTACTTGCAAAAGCAGCACTCACAGCACATCATCTCATCCCCTAACAAACACCAACAAATATTAAATCCATATGCCACTCTTTTTCTCTCTATTTTGATCTATGTACTCATTTTAATCTCATGCAATTCTCATTCATCTTCCTCATCATTTTCCTCTTTATTTAATTATTTCTTTATCTCCCATATTTGTTAAAGGTGTTCTCTCTTCTACTTTCCTTTCTCCACGAAGGGGGTGTGTTGCACACAGTGTAGTAGTAGTAGTACATGTATTTTAATTTTTTGTCCTGGGCAGGTGAGATTTGAACAATAACAAGCTACGTGCCTCAGTTGGATCATGGCTTTGAGCTTTATTACATGCATTAATTACCCAGAATAATTATTCATAATGCAATGAAAGAAATTTGACAAATGCACAAAACTTGTTGTGACTCTCTTGGAAATAAATACACAAATACACTGTATGTTATAGATATATATATACATATACACACAAAGTTATTGCATAGTATTTGAATCTAATAAATAATTACACTGTTATTAAATACACAAATAACTATACAAAAGTCTCTTTTTTTGGCGGGGGGGGGGGGGGTCCAAGTTATTTGTTTCTTCATCTTTTTTTAGGCAGTTTAGCCCACATACTCCTGAAAAAAACAAAGATATTGAACAAGATAATATAATGAAGTAAATGACACTTTACACTGTTAAAGTTAAATGCACTTTCATACATGACTCTCTGTTCTCCTACATATTCCTATAACAGCGCCATGTACCCCCCCCCCCCACCCCCACCTTTCCCGGCTGCCATGGACTCAAGCATTCATGCTTATGATAGTTGGCCTCTGCGTTTATCTTGATTCTTTTACTTACCTCTATATATACTTTCAAGTTTTCAATCATATGCATTTTTATGTGTGTATTCCAGTTGTCACTCTTTATGTAAATCAATTATATTATATACTATTATTGTTATTTGAATGTTTTGTATTTGATTTATCAATAAATGCAGGAACATCTGCTAACAAATATGAATACCATACATGTATTTGTATACTTATCTTGAAATGTTTTAAAGAAAAGTTGGCATATACACATGTACAAATCATAAGAACATGTTTACCTTTCCCAAGAAATTTAGCAATATAATCTAAATTTACTGAGTAAGTTACATCATGGGAAGTTGGGGTCAATAAAGTATTCCGACTCAACTTTAAATCTGTGAATGGTCAGAAGCAGCAATGTACAGTATATGATAAAACATGTAGACCACAATGAAAGCTCATCTTAACAAACTTGAATGTACATATAACAAGTTAATTAACCTGGTCGTATTAGTCTTTGTATACTATGATTATCTTTAACCTCATAAAATAATATGTCTCATATAAAAACATAGTTACCAATGTTCCAAGCTTCCTCTTATATTTTACATACATTTTGATCAGTGCTCTAAATTAGCTACATGTACATGTATTTAAGTAGAGATCATCTTGTAAGAAATGGTCTACCGGTATATACTATTGAAATAAATTTGTATAGATTTATTTACATGTGTATTGCTAAGCTGAAGTCCATCATCCATTAGTCAACCTTAATTATTACAAAATGGGAAATTCAAATACAGTTTATCTCAAATAAAAAAACAACCAGAAAATTTAGAAATTGATCTCAAGGTACACTAACAAATGAATACATGTACAGTGTGTATATAAAATATGAATAAATATACGAGTTGGCTTGTCCTGGCATGTTCACGAACAAGTTCACCTGTGTTTTCCCTGGACATCATCCTTTAGCCCCCAGAATTGCACAATACCAATACCAATTATTTATATCAAAACAATGAGGATTTAGCTGAAGGCTTGCACCTCAATATTGCTACTATGTCAAAATTTTCAGTTTGAGATTCACATGGCTTTAGTGATCTCATCTTTCAAACATTCATACATTTTTCATCATTCTGATTTATTTCAAACGTTTGCCATTCTGTTTCTCTTAATTTCTGCTTACATACAAATGATTTTTTTACAACGGTTGTTTTGCCCTTTAAATTGGACTTGAAGTCCAATTTTGTTCTACATATAGTGAGTCAACTCAACAGCCATGAGCAGGAAATTAATGAGCATCATTGGGATCAAAAGAGCAATGTTTGAGGGGTATGCTCTTCATTATCCCTTTAACGAGGAAAGCAAAGTCTGGAAGGAGTTGAGATGGAGCTTGTTCAGTTTGGCAAGAAGAATCATTCACCTGGCAATAGGCATTTCTTTAAATAATTGTAGAGGTGTAGCACAAACAGAACACATGTTCCAAATATACCTTGCACGGTGACATCTCTTCATGCTTGTCAAGCATCCTTTATCAATCTACACTGCAGTATGCAAGCTCATCAACTCTAAGACCTCTAAAGTAGGTTTGTGGCCATGTGATCCTTGATTATAATTGGCATATTTTGACAGTGGTTAGTATCACTTTGTTTCTACCCCAACCAGACCAATATAGTGTCTATCTTGTGTTTGGCTCTTGGCTTGGCCTAGCAACCAACTCCAATGGATCGTGGTTAAAAAATTAGTTTCCTCTTACAGATGGTAGCAGTAAAGATCCTTTCCCAGATGTAAATAAAAAGCAGATACATGTATGAGTGTTAAGTGCCAATTTCAATGAAAACCCAGTGAACTCTTCCAGGCAGTTTGTGTCAGGTAACTGGAGAAATATGTAAAGGGCGTTTCCTTGTATGGCCTGCTCTGTTCACTTCTAACTCACTTCTGGTTGGGCTTTAATGGTCAGGCACAAGTACTGTGTTGCAAAGAGATTTAAAGTAAGACAATTTAGAAAGAAAATATATTAATAATAATCATGTTGTTTAAAAAAAATAATTGAAGATACAAATTCATATTACTCATATTATCTATGAATAAGTTGCATTATCAACACCAAGCTTTTTCTTATTCAAATGAGTTACTCACTGCATACAGACCAATAGGAGATCTTCAATCATGTAAACAAAACAAATCTGTATTGTTCTTCCTATTCTGACAAAAACATACATGTATGGTGAACATTCATTGCTTATGCTGCCCCAGTTTTACAGAATAATCTCTCTCTATTACTCTCTATTACTACAATAGACAAATCTCAGTCTGCTCTTAATACACATTTTATTTATTCCAAATGCTAATCAGATATAAGGAACCTCAATCTGTAACCTATTTTGAAGTATTTTCTCTTTAATTATTATCATGCACTATACAAGATAAATTATCATTACTATGGGTATTATTATTATCAGTAAAAGGTTCTAGTACAATATTCATATTCATTCTTAATAACCTTTTCTTTTTCTTTTCTGGCTCTTTGTCTTCTGGTGCAATGACAATGAATGTCTCATCTGCTGCTATACTATAAAGAAAAGAAAATTACAAGAAAAAGGAGAAATAATAAATCTAAATATGTTACAGTCTAATATACATCTGTAGACTTAGCAAAAACACAGAATTTGATAAGAAAATGTAAAATAGCATGATCAAAGATTTTATCTAAATAGTTTAAAGAAAGGCAATCGAGAATACATATAACATCGTGCTGGAGGCAGAACCTTTAGATAATTGGTAATAGCATGGAAAGTGAACATATCCACAATAAAGTGTAATCACTAGAAATTGTAAAAATCAACACAATTATGTCAACTTATTCAAATATCAATACATGTATTTAAAATAAATTTAAAATAAATAACTGGGGCCAAAATTTGGTTGGCATTAGGGATACTAGGCATGGTCCCCTAGTGTCTCCTGGCTATGCCTAGTTGCAGTTAAAGGGAAATCCAATCTCGACAGCAAACTACTCTAGAGGAGAGCAGAACAATTAGAGAAGTAGGCTGGTGAAGTTTGAATGAAATCAGACAAAACATGAGAAAGTTATGCATTTTTGAAAGTTATACTCACTATAGGTCTAGGCTTTCCATATTTGGCTGGATCTGTAATGTCTCTATGATGTAGGGGCGGACAACTTTTCCATTTGTTCCAACACACAAAATTACTAAAAATCAAATATAAATAATGAAATTTATGACTCAGGAGGGTCAATTCTCTTTAGAGGAACTATAACACTGCTATCTATAATATATTTTGAATCTTGCCCGAAGGGAGAAGGCACTTACAAGAAAAACAAAAAATGATGACTTTTTTGTACAGAACAAATGAGAGAGTTTATGTCATAATCCTTTCACCAAACTGCCAATGTGAAATTCTCATAGACTTAGTGATCTCATATCTCAAACATTCATAACTTTCTTATAACGGTACTGGCCCAATATATTTCACTCTATCGCCATTCTTATACCCTTTTTTTTTCTGCTGTAATACAAATTAATGAACTTATTTCAAAGGTAGGAATGCCCTTTAAACTTGTTCATTTACAAGAGCTATAACAAATGAAATCATTATGACATGGTGCTTTAAAAGTCTGTACTTTAATACTATCTCTGACAGCTGAAGACAAAATTCTCTACGATGATTAAAATAAAGATACTGAAATTTACTGCATACATATTCTTGTATATGGCATATCACATTATATAACATCCCTATGTGCTTCCAAAGAGTTAGGAAATTATTACTGAACCCTAGCTTTAGCTTAAAGCGGTTATCAGGGCAGTGCATTTCAAGGAATAATCCTATCAGGTACCCATTTACCTCACCTGGGTTGAGTGTGGCAAATGTAGATTAATGTCTTGCCAAAGGACATTAGTGCCGCGGCGGGACTCGAACCGCGGACCTTGTGATCCACAGTCCCGTGACATATCACTCGACCACGGCACCTCTACGTGGTATAAACCTATACTTGAATTCCAATTCGAGACATTAATTTACAATTGCCACTCTCCACTCAGGTGTTAAATGGGTACCCGGTAGGATGCGAAAGTAGTTTGCTCAGCATTGTGAGCATCTGTGAAATGACACCTGGCTGGAAGCTCCCAAGGGAGTAGAGAATGAGCATACATTGTGTGCGGGCAAGCCTGAATCTGATGACCGGGGTAATAATATATCTGTAAAGCACATTGGTGATGCATACTGTACATACATTGTTGATGTATTAAGCACTATATAAAAGCGTAATATTATTTTTATTATTAATTTATTCCTACCTACTTTCTTATTATTCTTATAATAGTGATTACCGGTATCCCTTCTTAAGCCTTGTCCACTTATGCCGCAGTATACTGCCAATTTTGTTTAATGACATGAACCGTAATCTGCTTAAACTTTCTTTATCTTATAACACAGATCTCAGTAAATAAGCGTAGGACCTTTGTTACACGCAGTTGCCATTAATACACATTTAAAAAGTGCGGAGTTGTTTTGCTGCAGTTTACTGCATCATATTTGAATGAGCCTCAGTTGTTCATGCTTCACTGGTTCTACCTCACATTTTGTTCACTTATCATATCTCCTCCATCCAGTCTCTAATCATTTTTCTTTTCCATTTTATAATTATTGATTCCTTACTCTTATAATATTCTAATATTGAATGAGTAATTATGACTGTAATTTGCTATTAATGAATTTATATCAAGTATTTTAACAAATAAATTCTAATGAAATACAGCCCTGTGTCAAAAAATATCTTTAAAATTTCAATATTGAATTAATAAATATGTGTGGTTTAGACAATCAATTATACACACAAAAACAATTACATTGAAAAAAAGTAAATAAAATCAACAACACTGTTCTTACCAGTTACCACCATCTCCATCATCCCCAAACAGAACTTCAATAGCTGTGCTACCTTCTATCTGAAAAATAAAAACAGAATTAAATATATCAAAATAGTGTATCTACATCTACTACAGATCAAAACATTATATCTACATCCATAGAACAGTAAGTCAATATATACTACAGATCAATTCAATACATTCTTATCTACTATAAAAAAATGTACTGTAAACTATGTATATATAACTACAAAATATTATAACTATACAGTGTATCAATATCTACTTCAGATCAAAACAGTATATGTGAAATCTATATAGAGCATCTACTCTGAATGAAAACAAAAGTATATCTACAATTCTACATGTATATCTCGTATTTAAAGATCAAAGATCAAAGTAGATGATAATAAATGCGTTGGCTCAGTCAGTAGAGCGTCCGCCTCACAACCAGGAGGTCGTGGGTTCGAACCCCGGCCGCATCATACCAAAAGACGTTAAAAGACGGGAGTTGCTGCTACCTTGTTTGGCGTTCAACAATAAGGGATAGAGCAACGTCGATCTGGCGCTGCTCAGTGGCTGCCGGGCTCACGATCAATTGGGCAAAAAGAATTTCCATTTTCGGTTTAACTTAATAAAATTTGGAGTGAACTTTAAAAGATTATTATTATTATTATTATTATTCAAAACCAGGGGCCATATTCTGAACCCTGTGTTATCTGTAATATTGTTTTATCTTTCAAGATAAGATAAAGTTGGTATTCTGAAAATTGTTGTAACTTTTGTTGTATCTTTACTCTGCTCTCATTTATTTGGCCACGCCTGCGCTCAAACTTTTGTGCGGTTGTAATCATGTGTATTATTAATACAATCCCACTTAAAGCTTATCTGTACTAGTTTATAGGAGGGATTACACCACCCTGCATGGTCACTGGACAGGTGGTTATGGTTATCTCATCAACTCAGCTCTTAATTAACATAATTAAAAGAGAATCATGGGGATCAATGGTAACTGATTAGGCATTGTTTTCTCTATAGAGGGAGCAAGTAGCTACAAGTAGGACAGTGTGGCTTTAATCCTCATTTGCATATGCGTACGATAGATAATATGACAAAATAATTGGTATTCTGAAAATTGTTGTATCTTTTATCTTATCTTATCTTGCATAGTATTTACAACAATATTTACAATAGGTAGGGGGGGGGGGGTTGTATCTTTCGTAGTGATAAAATGCCAATACTATTACTAATAGACGAGTTGGAAGAAGATTTTGTGTTGACCGGAGACATCACAGATGATCTGAGAACTTTCTAAGAAATTACATGAGGAAGCGCAATAGCTCAGTCGGTAGATCAGTGGTTCGAAACCAAGTCGATGCGCTTTGGTAAGGCATTAATCCTCACTACCAGGTAAAGCCATCAGCCGTCTGGTTGCTTACTTACAAGCATTTATGCTTTCTTAGCAGTCAGGTAAAATAACCAAACAACCAATTTTAAGTTTGGCTAGGATATGACGATTTATGTGTGATGTCTCTTAACCACTATAAGTGAAAGTGTGACTTGTCTTCATGATCCAAGTGTCACAGCGAATATAATGACGTGCATAATAAGCGCTCAATTAACTAATTACGCCCAAGATCTTTAGTATGACATAAGGTTCTCCTATTGGTTGACCTAGTCTACTTATCAATATCATGCTTAGACTAAATAAAATAGATCTTGATTGGTAGGGTCCATAAAAATGTGCATGTCAAAGATAAGATAGAGGCGGTCCTTCAAGAGATAACACAGGGATAAAATGATTTTTAGAATACCAACTTACAATAATATTACTTATTAATATTCAGCCGTGTTATCTCTGGAAGATACAACAAAAGATAACACAAAACTTACAATGTTGAGAATACCGCCCCTGGTAAAAGAGTTTAGATGAAATGCACATAGATCTAGATCTACAACACTAACATTCTGAATTAATATAAATTTAATGGCTGCTGAAAGCAAAGTGTGCAACTGTAGTGTTAGTGTGTTACTGTAGTGTTAGCTAATCTATTATCTAGTTAGTTGCTAACGGCGTAACGCCTACTTTTAGATCTGTTTTTTTAACTAGACCTAGATCTAGACTCTATACTTTATATTGTACAGTGGAAGTGGAAGTTAGGTAGTGTATGACCTCTTATCATGTATCCTTACGTTATACCCTCCCTCTTAATTAGGTCCAAGTCTAACATTCATCATGATTATTTCACACACTGCGCCGAGGCCGCGGCGGTGACGCGACAGTCATCGACGGTGCGATGTCCCCTTAGGCTTCGGCTTTACGTAGGCGCACTCCCCGCTAGCGCTGGATGCTGAAAATGAAAACTTTTCTTGGTTTGTCTTATGGCTCCAGTTTGAATTGCTTAATTCATCAGCATTTAAAACTCATTACATATATACTTTTCTCAATACGGAAGCAAAATAAGATTACTTAAATAATCAGAATGATTTTAAAAAAGGAAATTTATGCTACCTTTTCAGGACCGTCGACTCTGCCCAAGTGTTGACAGCGTAGTTTTCGATAAATTCGTAGCTTCAAATTGATCAAGAGATCAAGTACATCATTTTTTACTTTAAATGATTCAAAATCATAAAACACGAGAGGGAGTTAAATCTAAAATATTACTTTGATTTTTGAAAATTATTTGAGACACTTCCGAGTTGAAATAATCAAATAGAATGAAGAAATTAAAGAATACAAATAATAATGTTTGGCGTGCGTAATACTACGATGGCGCTCCACATCATATTTGGTTCACTTTCACACTTGTGAAAGTGAAACATCGGCAGAATCGGCGCTTGTCAAAGTGAACCAATAGGGACGCGTACAAACGTGGTTCACTTTCACACATTTGTTGGTTCACTTTCACATGTTAAATCTCTCTCTCTCTCCATCCAGCCTCTCCCCTTCCCCTCTCTCACTCCCCCTCTCTCTCTTACTCTCCCTCTCTCTCTTACTCTCCCTCTCTCTCTCTCTCTCTCTATCCAGCCTCTCCCCTTCCCCCTCTCTCTCTCCCTCTCTCTCTCTCACTCTCTCTCTCTCTCTCTCTCTCCCTCCTCTGTCTGTCTCTCTCCCTCTCCTTCCCCTTTCTCTTCCTTCCCCCTTTCTCTCTCACTCTCTCTTCTCTCTCTCTCTCTCTCTCTCTCCCTTCCCCTACTCTCCTCGCTCTCTCTCTCTCTCTCTCTCCATCCAGCCTCTCCCCTTCCCCTCTCTCACTCTCTCTCTTACTCTCCCTCTCTCTCTCTCTCTCTCTCTCTCCAGCCTCTCCTCCCCTTCCCCCCTCTCACTCTCCCTCCTCTCTCTCTTACACTCCCTCTCCTTCCTCCCCCTTTCTCACTCTCACTCACTCTTTTCTCTTCTTTTCTCTCTTTATCGAGTATAGGCCATGCTGCAGAGGAAGAAACAGCTGAAGATTGCAGAAGAGAAGAAGATGAAGGTGGAGAAAGCTAAGGTCATTGAGGTCAAGGTCAACATGTGGATTGAGGAAAGAACAGCTAAGGAGCAGGAATCGAGAAAAGCCAACTGGAGGCTAGAGAAGACAAAGAAACAACTTGAAGCAGAAGAGAAGAGGGGAGTCCAGGAGAAAGCAAAGGTGAGTGTTAAAGGGGAAGTCCACCCTGATATTAAGTTGCTTTTAATAAAAGCAGGAAAATGAGAGAAACCGGTCAGTGAAAGTTTGAGCAAAAACCGACTAGAAATAAGAAAGTTATACATGTATATTTTCAAAGTTGTCATCATTGAAACACAAATTGGCAACACTGTGACATATCTTGCAAACTCCTCTCCAATTTTATAAACTTTCGTTTTCTTACTGATTGGTTAGGGGAAATATGATTCATACAGGGGTTGTATAAAAACATCTTTGAAATAATTGTATCCCCCGGCAGTATGCCGGTGGGGTACTTTGGATTCAGCAGCGTTACGCTGCCGCGTCCAATTCAGGCCAGATAAAAACCTGATTTAAATCGGTTTCCCGATTTAAAAAAAATAGTTTTTCCCGATTTTTTCCAGATTTTCCCGATTTTTTTTTTTTTTTTTTAACCAATTTTTTTTCTTCCCTATTTGATCCTGATTTTCCCGATGTCCCTCTTATTGTATCCCCCGGCAGTATGCCGGTGGGGTACTTTGGATTCAGCAGCGTTACGCAGCCGCCGCCGCCGCGTCATATTCTTGTGTGCGCTCTAACTGCCACATTTCTTGACGGATTTCTTTCAAATTTTGTATGGAGGTGTATCCTGGTATAATCTACATACCTATAACTTTTGGTGATGCTGCCCCCAGTGTTCCGTCTTCTATAGGGTACAAGGCCATATTTTTGTGGATGGTTTGTGTGCAATCTATAGGCCACATTTTTTAAGGGATTTTGTTCAAATTTTGAATGAAGGTGTATCTTGGTATAGTCTACAAGCCTATAGATTTTAGTGATGCTGCCTCCAATGTTTCGTCTTTTATAGGGTCAAAGGTCATATTTTGATAGATGTCTTGTGTGCACTCTAGTGTGCGCTCTTAACTGCCCCATTTTTTGACGGATTTCTTTCAAAATTTGTATGGAGGTGTATCCTGGTATAATCTACATCCCTATAACTTTTGGTGATGCTGCCCCCAGTGTACCGCCTTCTATAGGGTACGAGGCCATATTTTTGTTTGTGTGCGCTCTATAGGCCACATTTCTAAAGGGATTTTGTTCAAATTTTGAACAAAGGTGTATCTTGGTATAATCTACAAGCCTATAGATTTTAGTGATGCTGCTTGTATTAAGGTTCATTATAGTTTACTCTAGACCTCCACAAATTTGGTGCTGCTACCCCCCAGTATTCCATCTCTTATAGGGTCAAAGGTCATATTTAAAGGAATATCTTGTGTCGCTATGCAAATCACATTTCTTTCAAATTTTCTATAAATATGCATCATAATCTAATCTACACACCTATTGTTTTGGTGATGCTGCTCCTAGTCTTGACAATAGTCTGAGCCACTTGCGGCAATCTCTACGTCATCCTTTTGTTTCACAAAGAGGAGAGGGAATCTTTGTCCCTCCTTCCACATAAGGATAACACAAAATTGCTTCCACTGCCGGGGGATACATTCGCATTGCGCGGCAATACAGATTGCGATATTTCTAGTTTTCTCTATTCTTCCCTATTTTGCCCTATTTTTGCCCAATTTTTTTACTCAAAAGGGGGGAATGTTGTTAGATGCCATTTTTTCCCCGCGAATCCTCTTTTTTTTTTTTTTACGCAAGGGGGCCGTGGTTGAGGGGAAAACAAAAAAAACCTATTTTTTTTTTAGTGCTCACTATCACCCCTGCATATTATTAGGTGGTCTGTCGATGACAGATTACCTATTGATTTCGTTAAAATTTTCTTTATTTATTTATTTATTTATTTATTTATTTTTATTTCTTCCGTACACGTTTGTGTGCACACGTTAACTCAAAATCGACATGGTCAGTTTCCTTTGAATTTCTGTCAGTCATCAGGCCCTATAATATCAAGTTCCCGAAACCTTTTTCAAGTTCATGGGGTCATCGTGACGTCATCTAGGCGCCATTTTGTAAAAATCAGGTCATTATCATATCTCGATAATGAGTCATCAAAAATAAACCATATTTGGTATACATCAACTTCAGGTCAAAGGTCAACTAAAAATGTCAACAAATTCCGTACGCGCGCATCAAAATTTTAAAAATGCTCAAATTCGTTCCAAATTTTTTTTGCACACGTTTCAGGCCATTGTAAGCTTTTTCAAAATTTTGCGCGTGAGCACTTATGTGTGCGCGTACTGACATTTTACAACATAGAAACGCCAAATTTTCTCTATCAACGTGTTAACCACTTTTTACCAAGCATTTTGATACCTTGTTCACCTTTTTCTGACCAGTAATAACGCAATGAGTGTCCGTCAAAGTTTACAGTACGCGCGGATCTGCGCTATCTATATCCAAAATACATGTGCAAAAACATGCCTATACAAAATTCATTGTAACTCTTCAGAATGGATAGATACCCCCAATTTCTTTCATATTTATATAGATTATGAGTTGGAGATATGATTTCATGTCTCATTTGACCCTCAATTAACTCATCACGTCATCATAATGGCCTCCGAACTCAAAATTTCAATTTGCATATTATGACGTCAGCAGATTTTTAGAAGTTGATTGTATCACTGTAAATATTGATCAATTTTCTTTCAAATTTTGATATGTTCTACCTGAGAATATTCTCTACAAATGCAGTCAAACAATATTTCATTTTGACAATGGTATCATGGCGTATTTTTGCGATTAAAGGGAAAGTCCACCCCCCAAATAAGTTTGTTTCGATAGAGGCAGAATAATAAGAAAATCAGGTGAGTGAAAGTTTGAGCAAATTCTGAATGAAAATAAGAAAGTTATGAATTATTGAAGTTGTGATCAATCAAATACAAATTGGCAACTCTGTGACTTATTATACGAGCTCTCCTTCATTTGCTTTGTGCATAATATTCCATAAAATCATGTTTTCTTCGTTATTAATGACGGAATATATATTTGCACCTTGCAGGGGGAGTATAGAAACATATTTGCAATTATTATATTTAGGGTGCATGTATGGTTGAAATTTTTCTTGAGGGAAAATGAAAATTTTAGATTTTTTTAGTACTGAGCAAATGGAAGTTGAGCTCGCATGATACGTCATAGAGTTGCCAATTTGTGTTTGATTGATCACAACTTCAAAAATCCTAACTTACTTATTTTTAATCGGAATTTGCTCAAACTTTCACTGACTTGTTTCTCTCATTTTTCTACTCCTATTAAAACTAACTTTATTTGAGGGTGGACTTTCCCTTTAAAGGAGGCATGTCAATTTTTCACATTTTCCATGTATTCTCTATGGGACATGTCCTTTTTTCAAAACTGGATTTTACATTCTCTTCTTTCGCGAGCAATATCTCCGTCGTTTTATCTTTGTTTACGCTGAGCTTTGAGTATGTTGTAGCTGAGACATAAGCTATCACAAGTGTGCCCTTTATTTTTCGATCAGATGCCGGGATCATGCTCATATTTCACTTACAAAGTGGGATTTGAGAATTCCATTTTTTCCGTTTACGTGTAATCTCTAAGGGAAATGTTTTGGTATATCGGTAACGCACTTGACTTCCGACCTCGAGGTCCCTGGTTCGAGTCCGGGCGTCTCCAACAATTTTTTTTCTTCACTTTTTTTAAAAATTTTTGACCTTTCACTGTACCATCTCCTTTGAATATTAAACCACGTACAATCGCAAATAATGTAATAAACAACCATATTTACTTTATTATTACTCTATAATCACTTGATCCATTACATTTTGCCTGTAATCCTTATGGGAGATGACTTCTTCTCAAATCTGGATTCTACATTCTTGTCTTTTGCGAGCAATATCGCCGTTATTTTGGCTTGATTTTTGTTGATTTTTGAGTACTATATACTATCTAAATGTTCTCTCATTTTTTTCAGTCTGATGTCATCATGGTCTGTTGATGATAATCATCAACATCATCACGATCATCATCATGATCATCATCGTCATCACCATTACTATCAAGATCATCATGATCATCATGATGATGATCATTGTTTACATGTCTATATAATAACTTCTCCTATATAGTAAATATTATAATCTATCATAAGACTTGAAGACACACCACCTTATTCGTCCTCGTGACGAATTAAATTCTAGTTTTATTCTTGTGTGCGCTCTAACTGCCACATTCCTTGACGGATTTCTTTCAAATTTTGTATGGAGGTGTATCGTGGTATAATCTACACACCTATAACTTTTGGTGATGCTGCCCCCAGTGTTACGTCTTTTATAGGGTAAAAGGCCATATTGTATTCTTGTGTGCACTCTAACTGCATCATTCCTTGACGGATTTCTTTCAAATTTTGTATGGAGGTGTATCTTGGTATAATCTACAAGCATATAGATTTTGGTGATGCTGCCCCCAGTTTTCCGTCTTGTATAGGGTCAAGAGTTCATATTTTGGTGGGTGTCTAGTTTGCGCTCTGCAGATCATATTTCATGATGGATTTCTTTCAAATTTTGTATAGAGAATTAGAAATGTATCTTGTCACCAACCGACACTTTGGGTGAAGCTGCCCTTATTGTTCCGTCTTTTATATGGTCAAAGGTCAAATTTGTCTTTAATCCGCTCTAACTGCCACATTTCTTGACAGATTTCTTTCAAATGTTCTATGGAGGTGTGTCTTAGTACAATCATCTACACCTTTTTAGTGTTTGGTGACACTGCCACCTGTGTTCCGTCTGTTATAGTGGTTATAGGGTCATATTTTGGTGGCTGTCTTTTGTCCGGTCTAACTGCCACATTTCTTGACAGATTTCTTTCAAATTTTCTACAGAGATGCATTATACTCTAATCTACACACATATATTGTTTTGGTGATGCTGGTCCTAGTCTTGACAATAGTGGCGATCTCTACGTCATCCTTTTGTTTCAGGGAGAGGGGATCTTCATCCCTCCTTCGAACATAAGGATGACACAAAATCGCTGCCCCTCATTCGCATTGCGCAGCAATATAGATTGCGATATTTCTAGTTATATTTAGGGTGAATGTATCATTGCAAATTTCCTTCAAGCCTATCTGCACTAGTTTGGCCAAGAGAGATTAGACCTCACTGCGTGGTCACTGACAGGTGGTTATCAGCTCTAAATTGACATAGGAAAAAGGAACCAACTGTCACTGCGCATAGGGACTTTCATGGTGTTAGTGATATGCGCTATACAAATAATGTTCATAATTATTATTATTACTGCTTAGGCATTGTTTGCTATATAGAGGGTGTAAGTAGCTATGAGTAGTGCAGTGGGGCTTTAACAGAAAGTATAGACTTATGAAATTTTTAAGTACAGGGCAAATAGCAGGGGAGCTTGAAAATAAATGCAATATATGGCACAGTGTTGCCAATTTGTTTTGCAACTTCAAAAATTAATATCTTTCTCATTTTTAATCAAAATTTAATTGAAACAAGAGACCAACCTTTGTCATCTCCCATTGAAAGATGTCACTTAAAATGAACCCTTGTGATTGTATTATCATTCTTTGTAGTCTTTAAAATAGTTTTTTTTAAATCTCTATAGTTTTGTTTAAATCTGTGAGATTCTGTTTTCTGCAATTGCCAGAATAAGAAATCACCTTTCATCTTCCCTTTACTTTGAAGGAGAACTATGGAGAATGGAGGAGCAAGAAGAAGGCTGCAAAAGAGATGAAGGAGAAGAAGGAGAAGGAAGAACAAAGAGCTGAAGAAGAAGCCGAAAGGAGGAGGAAAGAAGAGGCGGAAGATGCATACCTGAAGTGGAAAGAAGAGGCCAAGACGAGACCATTTCCCCTAGCTACTCAATTTGGCTTTCCTCAGGGCTCTGTCAAAGGTAAACCAGTCAAAGTTACTGCCCCTTTCACAAACCCAACTTAAAGGAGCATTATATAAGTGTGTGAATGGGACCACATCAAAACAATGCACATCAGTTTTGTGCTGCTATACAATACAAATAATTGCCACAGCATAATCATTTATATTATAATTTGAGTAAGGAAATCCTTTGATATTTAAAACTTTCAGGGTTTTGCACGCCTGAATGTTTGCACGAAATGTTTGCTTTAAAATGAGTTTTAGAACGTTCAGAACCTGATTTGAATGAACAGCATTTTCACATAGAAAAACAAAAAAAAGGCAAATAAAAACAGTGCAATGTTTGTACCGAGCCTGCAATGGGCAGACACCGGATAAGTCGCCATTTTGGTGGAGTTGCCAAGCAAAACAGCGTTACGTGCGTGTGTGTTCCATTTAAGTGCGAGTTTGGACAATTTATACATGAAAATATTAGTATTTTCTCGTGCTGAATGTGCAGCAAACATTGCTTTAAATAATGTTTAAATTAATATTAATGATGTTACAGTTGGGAAATACTTCCTGAAAATATCAAACATACCGGGAAGTGTTTTAAAAATATTTTCTCGCTCTACTTTTAAAGTTAAAGGGCAATCCAACGCTAAATAGTTGATTTGTAGGAAAGTAGAAATATAATAAAAACAGAATGTCAAAAGTTTGAAATGAATCGGACCAATAGTAAGGAAGTTATGAATGTATGAAATACATGTATGACATCACTATTAAAGTCTATACGAATCTCAAATTGGTATTTCGGTCAGTGGATTGTGACCTACATGTAGGACTTGGATAACTCTCCCATTTGCTGTGTACAAAAATATTAATTTCTGTTTTTCTTGTAAGTACCTTCTCCCTTGGTGCACTACTCAAAATATAGTTTAGATAGCATATTATATATTTATTTATTTCTAATCTTTTGTCAGGGTAGCCCATTCACCGATAAGTAGTGGTCTTCCATGGGGCCCTGAACGAACAAGAACATATTTACATCGCAAAAGCATAACGTTTATACAGAACAGTGAAAATAAAATTCCATAGTACATTAAGAAAGATATGATACAGCAATGATAGACGTGGCACAAAGGAATACTCGTTTAAAAAAGAAACATTTTTTTATTGACCTAGTTCAACTGTAATGCCAATAGGAAAATATTGATTAAGTTGCAATTATGAGAATAAATCATGTTAATATTACAGAATATGCATGTAGTGTATGTTCGGCTGAGCCATTCAAAAATTAATTGACAGAAGAAGCCGTTCTCATCGTATTATCTATTATTCCATTCAAATATAGAGGAAACAATTGGGCTACACTTATAGCAATCAGTGTGAAATCTAGGCACTCTTAAACATCCACAGTCTATTTGCCTTGTATGATGCTCATGTACATCATTAGGATAGATTAAGCCTACCTGAAGGTAAGAAGGTGCTAAGTTATGAACGCATTTATATATCATCATTATGCGACTTAACTCCTAACATAAAAAAATCCTCTATGTGGGCATACCTTAAACCATTATGCATGGCCCTACAGAGGATTTTTTCCTGTTGGAGACCGGGGGAAAATGCAATGAATTAATGATAATTTATTGCATTTTCTTTGTTTTTTTTGTATTTGTGAGGGCAGTGACGTACCCTAGCCCCCGCTACATACAGTCATGATTCAGTGGCTAAGCAATGGCCTCGTTACTGTGAGGCCCCAGAATAACAATCGTGTCGATCAGCTATAATAGCAAGCTTTCGATTTAGGCACCCGACGTGAGCTACTATGTGTGACGTCATATTTATCCCTTGCGCATGCGTGAGCTTCTGGGCCCACGTTCCCTTCCATATCACCCGACAGGAGTCTGGGGCAATTTGCGTGAATCGCCGTCGCCGTGAAAACGTCAACGTGAGTGTAGTTTCATCACCTTCTTTTATGTTATTCTTTGTTTTTATTATTCTATTATTTCCTCTTGCTATCTTTTGTTTCTTCTTCTATCACCTTTCCTTATGTTATTCTTTGTTTTTATCATTCTATCATTTCCTCTTTCTATCTTTCCTTATGTTATTCTTTGTTTCTTCTTTCTATCACCTTCTCTTATTTTATTCTTTGTTTTTTATCATTCTATCATTTCCTCTTTCTATCTTTCCTTATGTTATTCTTTGTTTCTTCCTTCTATCACCTTCTCTTATTTTTATTCTTAGTTTTTATCATTCTATCATTTCCTCTTTCTATCTTTCCTTACATTATTCTTTGTTTCTTATTTTATTCTTTGTTTTTTATCATTCTATCATTTCCTCTTTCTATCTTTCCTTATGTTATTCTTTGTTATGCCTCCGCTACAAATATAGCCGGAGGCATTATGTTTTCTGGTTGTCCGTCCGTCCGTACGTCCCGTTCTCGTGATCGCGTTATCTCAAGAACCAATTGATGGATTCTCTCTAAACTTGGATCATGTATGTATCTTGCAGAGCCAATGAACTGATTAGATTTTGGGGTCACGAGGTCGAAGGTCAAAGGTCACAGGGCTCATTATGTATTCAAAAATAGCTTGTGATCGCAATATCTCAAGAACCGATCAATGGATTCCTGCCAAACTTGGGTCATATATGTATCTAACAGAGCCAATGAACTGATTAGATTTTGGGGTCACGAGGTCGGAGGTCAAAGGTCACAGGGCTCATTATGTATACAAAAATAGCTTGTGATCGCGTTACCTCAAGAACCGATCGATGGATTCGTGCCAAACTTGGGTCATGTATGTATCTAACAGAGCCAATGAACTGATTATATTTTGGGGTCACGAGGTCAAAGGTCACAGGGCTCATTATGTATGCACAAATAGCTCGTGATCGCATTATAATGAGAACCAATAGACAGATTACTATCAAACTCAAGACATGTATATATGTATCTTGCAGAGCCAATTAACTGATTAGATTTTAGGGTCATCAGGTCAAAGGTCATGGGGCTCATTATGTATGACTATAAATAGCTTGTGAATGCATTATTATTAAAACCGACAGATGGATTACAATCAAACTTGAATTTTAAAAATTGCTTCCGTTTGGGTTTGTAAAGTTGCTCTATGGCGGAGGCATCATTTTTGACTGCGCGCAGTCAAAATTCCATCTAGTTTCTTCCTTCTATCACATTCTCTTATTTTATTCTTTGTTTTTATCATTCTATCATTTCCTCTTTCTGTCTTTCCTTATGTTATTCTTTGTTTCTTCCTTCTATCACCTTCTCTTATTTTATTCTTTGTTTTTATCATTCTATCATTTCCTCTTTCTATCTTTCCTTATGTTATTCTTTGTTTCTTCCTTCTATCACCTTCTCGTATTTTATTCTTTGTTTTTATCATTCTTTCAGTTCCTTTTTCTATCTTTCCTCATGTTATTCTTTGTTTCTTATTCCTTCTATCACCTTCTTTTATGTTATTCTTTGTTTCTTATTCCTTCTATCACCTTCTCTTATTTTATTCTTTGTTTCTTCCTTCTACCGCCTTCTCTTTTGTTATTCTTTGTTTCTTCCTTCTACCACATTCTCTTTTGTTATTCTTTGTTTCTTTTTCCTTCTATCACCTTCTCTCATGTTATTCTTTGTTTTTATCATTCTATCATTTCCTCTGTCTATCTTTCCTCATGTTATTCTTTGTTTCTTCCTTCTATCACCTTCTCGTATTTTTTTTCTTTCTTTCCTCATGTTATTCTTTGTTTCTTCCTTGTATCACCTTCTCTTATGTTATTCTTTGTTTCTTCCTTCTACCACCTTCTCTTTTGTTATTCTTTGTTTCTTCCTTCTACCACCTTCTCTTTTGTTATTCTTTGTTTGTTATTCCTTCTATCACCTTCTCTTATGTTATTCTTTGTTTCTTCCTTCTACCACCTTCTCTTTTGTTATGCCTCCGCCACCGAAGGTGGTGCCTGAGGCATCATGTTTTCGGGTTGTCCGTCCGTACATCCGTCCGTACGTCCGTCCCGTTTGACCGTTATCACAATATCTCAAGAACCATTTAAGATTTAAACTTAAGACTCGGGAATAGTATTTATCACCATAGGAAGACGATCTGATTAGATTTTGGAGTACATAGGTCAAAGGTCACAGGTCACAGAGGTCAACTTATGAAATTCCTTGTATTGAGTTTGTTAGCGCGATATCTCAAGAACCATTTGAGATTTAAACTTCAAACTTAAGGATAGTATGTATCACCATAGGAAGACGATCTGATTAGATTTTGGAGCACGTATGTCAAAGGTCAAGGGTCACAGAGGTCAACTTATGAAATTCCATACATTGAGATTGTTATCTTGATATCTCAAGAACCACTGGAGATGTAAAAACTTCAAACTTAAGGATAGTATGTATCACCATAGGAAGACGATCTAATTAGATTTTGGAGCATGTAGGTCAAAGGTCAAGGGTCACAGAGGTCAACTTATGAAATTCCATATATTGAGATTGTTATCATAATATCTCAAGAACCACTGGAGATTTAAACTTCAAACTTAATGATAGTGTGTATCACCATAGGAAGACAATCTGATTAGATTTTGGAGCACGTAGGTCAAAGGTCAAAGGTCACAGAGGTCAACTTATAAAATTCGATACATTGAGATCGTTATCGCGATATTTCAAGAACCACTGGAGAATTTTCACTTCAAACTTAACATATCATAATATCTCAAGAACCACTGGAGATTTAAACTTCAAACTTAACATATCATGATATCTCAAGAACCACTGGAGATTTAAACTCCAAACTTGTTTAAATTGCTCTATGGCGGAGGCATCATTTTCGACTGCGCGCAGTCAAAATTCCATCTAGTTATTCTTTCTTTCTTATTCCTTCTATCACCTTCTCTTATGTTATTCTTTGTTTCTTCCTTCTATCACCTCCTTTTATGTTATTCTTTGTTTGTATCATTCTATCACTTTCTCTTTTTGTCTTTCATTATGCTATTGTTTGTTTCTTCCTTCTACCACCTTCTCTTATGGTATTCTTTGTTTTACCATTCTATCACTTTCTCTTTCTGTCTTTCCTTATGTTATTCTTTGTTTCTTATTCCTTCTATCACCTTCTCTTATGTTATTCTTTGTTTCTTCCTTCTATCACCTTCTCTTATGTTATTATTGTTTTTACTTTTCTATCACTTTCTCTTTCTGCCTTTCCTTATGTTATTCTTTGTTTGTATCATTCTATCACTTCCTCTTTCTATCTGTCCTTATGTTATTCTTTGTTTCTTCCTTCTATCACCTCCTTTTATGTTATTCTTTGTTTTACCATTCTATCACTTTCTCTTTTTGTCTTTCATTATGCTATTCTTTGTTTCTTCCTTCTACCACCTTCTCTTATGGTATTCTTTGTTTTACCATTCTATCACTTTCTCTTTCTGTCTTTCCTGATGTTATTGTTTGTTTCTTCCTTCTATCACCTTCTTTTATGTTATTCTTTGTTTTACCATTCTATCACTTCCTCTTTCTGTCTTTCCTTATGTTATTCTTTGTTTCTTCCTTCTACCACCTCCTCCAATGTAATTCTTTATTATTATATTACTTTCTCTTTCTGTCTCTCCTTATGTTGTCATTTTTTTTTATTCTTCTATCACCTTTTCTCATGTTTTTTTGTTTTATCATTTTAACTTTCTTTTTCTGTCATCCTCATGCTATTCTTCGTATCAGATTTTCGCGCACTGTGAATTTATTACCTGTTGAATCACCTGATCTAAAAAAATTGGTCACGTGATAGCACCGACGTGAAAAATCAAGAGCACTGACGCGAAGGGAACGGACGTGAGCTGCGCAACGTCTCCACGCTCCAGTACCTCGTAGTAGCCGACGTCGGGTGCCCAAATCAAAAGCTCGCTATGAGTGCCCTTTTGTGAGGCATTAATCCTCATTACTGTCTGTTATGACTTAAGGACGTAGGTCCCCTAGTTGATTAGCATAGTAGCACACACATGCTTTAGCAGGCACGTAAAACAAACGCTCACAAATTAATATTCAATAGAATCTGAGAATGTATACTATTATTTAGATCTATTAGAAATAAATCATTGTGAAAATCAGTTCATAAATTGGGGTAAAAATAATTATTCCACCATTATGACCAACAGTGTATGTTGGAACACATAGGAAAGTACTAGTGATAACAACTTTCAAAAATTCATAAGTTTCTTATATTTAGATTTAATTGAAACTTTCATCAGTTTGCTTCTCTGATTTTCTGCTTTCTTTTAGATAAGTTGTCTATTTGGTGTGTGTGTGTGTGTGTCTATTGGGTTTTTACAGACGTGTATCAATCAGATATGGTTATTTACGACCGACCTTTAACGTCACTATCCGAAAGACGTGAGTCAGTTTCAAACCTGCTTCCTCGGCTGAATCAGTTTGTAACTTCAATTGTTAGCTGGATTACAGGGGCACGCCACAACGCCTTGGTGGGATTTCCCTTTAAATATTAAATTCATTGGGTGTGCGGTGAATTGTTGTGCCTCCGTTACGAAGTAGCCGGAGGCATTATGTTTTTGGATTGTCCGTCCGTCCATCCATACGTCCCGTTCTCGTGATCGCGTTATCTCAAGAACCGATGAATGGATTCCTGCCAAACTTAAACCATGTATGTATCTGGCAGAGCCAATGATTTGATTAGATTTTGAGGTCAACGGTCAAAGATCACAGGGCTCATTATGTATGCAAAAATAGCTTATGATCACATTATCATTAGAACCGATGAACAGATTACCATCAAACTCAAAACCTGTATTTATCTTGCAGAGCCAATGGACTGAGTAGATTTTGGGGTCATGAGGTCTAAGGTCATGGGGCTCATTATGTATGCAAAACTAGCTTGTGAACGCCTTCTTATTAGAACTGACGAATGGATTACTATCAAACTCGGGACATGTATGTTTCTTGCAGAGCCATTGAACTGATTAGATTTTAGGGTCATAAGATCAAAGGGTCATACATGTAAAAAAAAAAAACCTTTTGGTGTGGTCCACAGATCATTAACATAGTAATAATAAAATGGCACATAACTGATTCGTTTTTTGGTTGATACAAAACTCCTCAAATTTCCTCTCATTACATTACAATAACAACATTAACATCACGCGCCGTGTTAATCTCAGTTTGTAAATATACATGTTGTGAATCAAGAAATGCCATAATTGTCTTGAATCAATTACAACCCTTTTCTTTTGCCGTTGAATTTTCTCATGAATCTTAATCGTAAACTGGATAGTCTTCTTCTCTTTACACCGCATCAAATGAGATGTACAGTGTACAACTAATAAAGTAAGGATATTTTCTCTGCTGTGTCCTTGATTTTGTTTGAAATAACAACTATCATGGCACCGACAAGGAAGGTTCTGATGAAGGCAGAAACTTTAAATCAGATTGGTCTCTGAAGTATTGCTTCATACAAGAGAAAGTTAAACCACCTTGCCTCGTTTTTGTCACCAAAGTAGGTAATGAACGTTAACAACATTGCAGAAAAGTGCAAGCCCCAGAAATCGCACTAAAAATGTAAGCCTGATTTTGTTGTTTGCTTGTTTATTTTTTCAAAATTGCAGGTGTGTACACGTATTGCGTGTAGTTGTGTGTGTGTGTATCGCCCGGCTCCCCCACTCCGAGAACGGACGGACCCCATGCGTGTTGCAAAAATGTCCTTTTCGTAACAAAAGAAAAAGGTCGACCCGTATTGACTTTTCACACCGGACTTTTGCTGAAAGGGGGGGGGGGGGGGTGCTGAATAAGGCTCGTATACAAAAGAAAAAGGTCGAGCCATATTGACTTTACACACCGGACTTTTGCTGAAAAGGGGGGGGGGGTCGGTTGGAACACGCATATGCGTACCCTAAATAACACTGAGTGGGGGGGGGGGGGGTGTATCGTTAGCTGTGGCCCGCGAGCTTTAAAATGTTGGCCACCCGTGTGTTAATGGATTAATTACAATCGAACTTTCAAGTTCAAGTTCAAGTTTTATTTCCACATGTGGTTCATAAAAAACAAGTATACATGACCTACATGTTCAGACATATACAAAATACACAATTAACAAACAATAATATTAAGAGAAACAAATAGCGAACAAAATCTAAAGTCCTTAAACAAAGAACAACTAAATACATGTAGATATAAAAAACATGTGGTGGGACAAACAAAGGCCAGGGGCCTGTCGAAGCTAATCCCAAGAACAATATTAGATATTTTGGATATTTTATATATAAAAAGATAAAAAAAACAAAACAAACAAACAATAGCGACGTACAGTACATGATAAAACAAAAGTAACAGGCAAACAAAAAAATTATATTGTACCACTATAAATTTGTGAATTATTTTTATGTAAAATATAAAGTTTAAATTTACGTCTAAAATTAGAAAGTGTCGGACTATTCTTAATCTCTACTGGTATTGAATTCCAGGATTTTACACCAGTGTAAGAAATTGTTGTTTGAGAGAAACTATATTTATATAACGGCAATCTTAAGTGATTCGAATTTCTGGTACTATGGCTATGAATTGTACAATTTGAAGTGAAATAATTATTAAAACTATCTGGTAAAATGTTCTTAAAATAAGAGCACATAAAAATTGCAATTTGCGAACTACACATTTGATCCACCTTTAAAATACTAAACTGTTGAAATAAAGGGGTTGTGTGGGCAAGAGGTTGTGAATTGCAAATAACTCGTATTGCACGCTTCTGGAGTACTCCAATTCTATTTCTAAGATACATTGCACTGTTCCCCCATACAATATTGCAATATGATAAATAAGGTAAAATCATTGTGTAATACAGGGTTAAAAGAATCCTCATTGGAACAACAGTTTTTAATCTATTCATTTCCCCTACGGCTTGAGAAATTTTTGAACAAATGTCATCAATATGTAATTTCTATGTTATTTTATCATCAATTGTAACTCCTAAAATTTTTGTTTGTTTAACTTGTTGTATTAAGCAATCTCCAATAAATATTTGTATTAAGTCTTCATTAACGAACTTATTCTTAGGGCTACCAGCGTTTGCCGCATATTGTTTAAAGTTTTGCTAACTTCATTTTGTTTAAAGTGTGGTATTTCATGTAAAATGTTATTTAAGTTGGTGCTAGAATTTCTAGCACCCTTTATGACCACAAATTGAGAGTATTGTCTTTACCTTAGCTGTTGGTGAGGTGTCGTGATCCTTACCTTTTCACCATATTCTGAATCTTCTCTCTCTCTCTCTCTCTCTCTCTCTCCCTCTCTATCTTGCTCTCTCTCTCCCTCTCTATCTTGCTCTCTCTCTCTCTCTATCCAGCCTCTCCCCTTCCCCCTCTCTCACTCTCCCTCCTCTCTCTCTTACTCTCCCTCTCCTTCCTCCCCCTTTCTCACTCTCACTCACTCTTTTCTCTCCTTTTCTCTCTTTATCAAGTTTAGGCCAAGCTGCAGAGGGAGAAACAGCTGAAGATTGCAGAAGATGAAGGTGGAGAAAGCTAATGTCATTGAGGTCAAGGTCAACATGTGGATTGAGGAAAGAACAACTAAGGAGCAGGAATCGAGAAAAGCCAACTGGAGGCTAGAGAAGACAAAGAAACAACTTGAAGCAGAAGAGAAGAGGGGAGTCCAGGAGAAAGCAAAGGTGAGTGTTAAAGGGGAAGTCCACCCTGATATTAAGTTGCTTTTAATAAAAGCAGGAAAATGAGAGAAACAGGTCAGTGAAAGTTTGAGCAAAAACCGACTAGAAACAAGAAAGTTATATATTTTCAAAATTGTCATCATTGAAACACAAATTGGCAACACTGTGACATATCTTGCAAGCTCCTCTCCAATTTTATAAACTTTCATTTTCTTACTGATTGGTTTACCGTTAGGGAAAATATGATTCATACAGGGGTTGTATAAAAACATCTTTAAAATAATTGTATCCCCCGGCAGTATGCCGGTGGGGTACTTTGGATTCAGTAGTGTTACGCCGCCGCCGCCGCGTCATATTATTTTATTCTTGTGTGCGCTCTAACTGCCACATTCCTTGACGGATTTCTTTCAAATTTTGTATGGAGGTGTATCATGGTATAATCTACACACCTATAACTCTTGGTGATGCTGCCCCCAGTGTTCCGTCTTCTATAGGTTAAAAGGCCATATTTTTTGGATGGCTTGTGTGTGCTCTATAGGCCATATTTTTCAAGGGATTTTGTTCAAATTTTCAACAGAGATGTATCTTGGTATAATCTACAAGCATATAGATTTTGGTGATGCTGCCCCCAGTTTTCCGTCTTGTATAGGGTCAAGAGTTCATATTTTGGTGGGTGTCTAGTTTGCGCTCTGCAGATCATATTTCATGATGGATTTCTTTCAAATTTTGTATAGAGAATTAGAAATGTATCTTGTTACCAATCGGTGACACGACAATTGCTCCGGGCTTTATTTCGTCTAAGATGTAGGGTTAGGGTTAGGGTTTCAATAGGGTTTTATGTTAGGTTTAGGGTTAGGTTTAGGGTAGGGTATAGTGTTGAATCCAGGGTTGAAGTTAGCCATTCGATTAGTGTATGAAATTTACAGCGGAGCAATTGTCGCCGGAGCAAATGTCATGGAATCTACCAATCCACACTTTTAGTGAAGCTGCCCTCATTGTTCCGTCTTTTATATGGTCAAATATGTCTTCAATGCGCTCTAACTGCCACATTTCTTGACAGATTTCTTTCAAATGTTGTATGGAGGTGTGTCTTAGTACAATCATCTACATCTTTTTAGTGTTTGGTGATGTTTTGATGAGCTGCCCGAAAATGACGAGCTGGCAGTCGAGGACAACCAAATTACTTTTCTTTCAGGCCTAAGTTTTGTGTAACTTGTTTAATTATCATTATCATGTGATTTTTGGAGAGTTTGCAAATGCAAATTTGATTGCTCTATATGTATAATTTTATTGTGGATAATGGGAGCGTGGGTTTGTGAAGTAAGTATAGAATTAAGACCACTTCCCGTAGTCAATTTCTATGGCTAAACAGGGCTCTCTTAAAGAGAAGGTTGAGTTCTGGGAACAGGTGAACAATAATTTGTGAGCATTAGACGAGGACAATAATATTGGTCCAACTCATTCGCAATTTAATTTGAATTTGATTACTGAGGATTTTGTATTGAAACAGATTGATAATCCGAGTATTGATAAAGCAACTGGTGAAGATCACATCAGCTGTAAACTTTTAAAGATGACGAAGAATGATAAATAAATAAATAAATTATCATTGTTATTATACAAGTCTAGAAGAACATCAGATAACAAATGTTTCCTGAAAAGCATGGCTCTTCAAATGCCTTAATATTCTAAATATTTCATGTAACAGCATAAAAATCAGGACGGATTTTTACGCCAAATGTTCATGTAGTCCCATATACAGGCCTTAAATTTCAACATTTTTAGGGCAAGGCCACTTTTCTGTAGGGCACATTCCTATATTACAGCACAAATAAGAAGAATTGGAAAGGGCACAAAAAATCTCCAAGGCCAAGCATTGAGGCCAATCAAAGGGGCATCCATGGCCTTGGTGGCCTTGGATTAATTTAAGCCCTGCATATACATATTTCTGTGTATAGTGCTTGTAACTTTACCAAAACTGGTCCACGTTTGTTATCATTTTGATGATTCCTGAACCTTGCAGTACACACCTTTTCTGATCGATTCAAGTCTGGCGCATCTTTTGAAATAGATTTTTCAAAAAACGGACAAAGTCACATGACCCTTTTGTCTGTGCATGTCAGCCCAAATCACCCATTTTTGTGATTTGTGTACAAAACATATGGAAATCTCATTTTTCCAAAAAAGAGATAAAACATTGGTTATTTGGTCTTGTTTATACTTATTTGGGGGGTCAAATTAGTTGAATTATAGTTATTAGAAATGAAATGAAACGACAAAATACATAAGTTAAAAAACAAAGAAATACATGAGAAATTATCAGAACAATAGATAACATAAGGAATAACCTGGCTCTTCCTTTTTTGTCTCGCCTGCGTAGCAAAAAAAAAAAGCGGCGTCAACATCAAAAACTTAACCTAAGGTTAAGTTTTTTAATTTTTGATACAATTTTGAAAGTATAAGTTCTTGGTCAACGAAACTTGGACTATAGGGTGCTCAAGTATCCCCAATCATGTGAGTTTAGGTCAACAAACTTCGACTTGTTTGTGTTATCAACATCAAGATTTTGAATTTTTAGCATATTTTCAAAAGTGTTTGTTCAAAGTCTATGAAAGTTATACCCAAGGGTTATCAAGTATCACAAATCATATTTCACAAATTCCAGGTCACAAGGTCAAAGGTCATTTTAGGTCAGTAGCCTTGGATTATGTTTTCACAACTTAATATGAGAATAAATGAATCAATTTTTGTTATTTGTTCATGATTCTTAATCAATATTCACTTCAAAATGCTGATTATATTCAGAGGATTTCATTTTTTGGGGCCTGCTAATGGGCCACCCTGCCTATAATAATGTTCCAACTTCAATTTTTCATCATAACAAATTGCGTAATGCAGGCGAGACCGCCGAGAGCGTTTCCCTTGTTTCAACTTAATGATGTTAGAAAGAATACTTTGAAAATTCAAATCGTGCTGCCTCTCAGCAAGTATACCGCGCTAGACGTCAATACGCATCAGCATTACTACATTACTAAAACCGTCTCAAAAACAACAAAAACACAAAAATAATGGTTAAACAGAGTGAGAAATGCTCAAGATATGTCGAGAGCTTTGATATATTTTGATTTATCATATTAGAAAATTGCCAGGGGGAGGATCAGGGGAGATCCATGCCAGCAGAAAACTACTAACATGGAACTGTGACAACAGGGCCAGATATACAGCATATACTTACCCCACAAATTTTAACCCCATTTTCCCCCCAACTGATGATCTGGCCCTGCATGTGAACATGGCGTCACATCAAGTACAAGTGCAGTCTCCTCCATATATACCTTACCAACAGATAAAGAGTTTTAGGACAGTTAGTACAACTTATCCCCTCCTCACCAACATTTCTTGTGACTTATGCATAAACATGATGAGCTGATGAATAATCATTGCCTGAAGAATTGATTTCCCACCATGCATCTTAATATATGCACAATCAGTGAAAGTTATAACAATCACTTTTCAATGTGTGAATAGATAAAAGACTTTTCAGCTGTTCCTCTATTTAAATACTCAAAGAATGATACTGGCAAGACTTGGGCATGCATGATTTGGTAATGGCATTTAAAAGTCTTGGAGTGTACACAATAGAGCAAGGTGTTTTATTGTTATGGAAATCCTCTTTACATGTACATTATGTGATTATTTGCTTTCTTTGCTTTCCTGTATTAAAGCTCTTCTGTAAGCTCTTCTCTTTCTTCTGGATATTCTAACTATTTCCTTTGATAAACATCTTTGATTGTTGCCTGCAACACAAGTCAGTGTGAAGTTCACATGTGTTATCAATGCTCTCTTCATCAATAAATAGATTCCATGTAATAAATTCAATCGTTTTCTGTAAATCTACGACTATGAATATGACGGACAAAGAAAGCGGACAAAATATACAGTTCCTCAGGTAGACAAAGGAACTTCCCTTCACTGCTATTATGTAAAATGGTGAATATGCATGTGACACCAGTTCTACATATTTTTTACATAATAGCAGTGAAGGGATGTTCCTTTGTCTACCTGAAGAACTGTATATTTTGTCCGCTTTCTTTGTCAGTCATGTTCATAGTGTACGCTATCTGCTTTGTGAAATTGATGGAAAACCCTAGGAAGCAACTGTGGCACACGACTACAGTCCAATTCAAATGGAACCGAGTTATGAATATGGAAACCACTGCATAAAATAATGGATTTGAAAGAAGAAATATGTGGGGGATAAGAACAAAGGACTTATTTAGTGCATCACGGAAGGTAGCATTAGATGATGGGGGAAGATAGCATACACCCATAAAGAGCTTGACTTTATTTCGTGGTAAACTAAATTGAATCCATAACAACTCGCAGCTGGGAATCTCAAACTCGGAGCCGTGAATCGTTTTCATGCAAAAAGTACACCTCCTCCGTTGTGATTGTGGTCTTTACGAAAGATTTGATATTGTTGTACATCTAAGATTTCACCATCGCAGGAATCGGAGTTCATCCATCTATTTTACCGGAAGTAACTCACTTTCAGGTCATTCAGTTTATTACCAAAGGAACAGGCATTTAGTAGTAGACAATTGAGTGTATAACGTAACGAATTTGAATGTTCAGGTCCCGGATTACGCTCCACGTCACCAGACATGATCAATTTCAAAAGTGGAGTATTTGATGTTAATTGAAAGGTGGAAATATCATTGTTTCGAAGATATCTAGTTTTTAAATATCAACCTTTGGGTAGTTGCTTAAAACTCTTATCAGCTCAGTGGTTGTTGTGGATGCATAAATATGCAAGAAAGCTGCAATGCAAAGAGTATAAAGAATGTACCATAGCACCATTTTCAAATGAGAAGATAAGTTTATATATTGCTGGGTATCCATGTGTTATGTGTTTCCTTATACAATGCAGGTAGTCTGGCTTTGGTTCTGCGGACTTTCAAAGATTCCCATTTTAGATTTTCCAGCATCTTTGTAACACTTGATTCCCTGTCATAGTCCCTCGTTGTGAATGTTTAGTTTGTCCTGGTCTGACTTCTGCTGTGGGTCCCATGTACTGTACATGTAGCTGCATAGAACTCTAATTTGGGCCTACATGTAATTTGATGAAGTTTGGTCAATATGTGTGGCCCAACCGAGTCCCTTTGAATTCAGGTAGGGGTGGTGTTGCACTTCTTCCAGGGTGACGTTGCCCAACCTGTATTTGGTTTGAATTGGTTTCTTTGTATGGGTTACCGTATTTAATTTGAAAACTGTGGCTCCAATTGCTGCTGTATTAAAAACTGTTCTATTGATTCTCAACATTTCAAACACCACTGTACAAAAATACAATTTTGGTTTCGCCTGCGTAGCAAAAACTGGTGGTTCATAGTTATGCCTAAAACAATTTTGCAGTCAGCAAACTTGTAAATGTGAGGATAGTTTGTCTGCTGTTGACTGCCAATGGCTTTTTACATCACTATCAGAAGCTTAATTAAAAAATGCTGTATTTTTTACCACTTGTGTTCACACGTAGGCTACCATGACAAGGCAAGCTACGCCATTCCCAGCTACTACAACCCAGTCCCCTGGATGCCTATACACACCCCCAAATATCACACCAAGCCTGTTGCATAGGGGAAGAAAGGGCGGGGTAAGAGGACCAATGCTACCTCATCAGGAAGGCAGATACAACAAGCGTTGTCAACCCCTCTGCTCTTCAGAGAACGGTCAAGCAAAGGATAAGCTTGGGAAACTCAGGTGACATTAAGGGTAAAAGACGGTGAAGAACATTTCTTCTGTAAATCCTGTATTTGATAAAAAACCTTTAATCTGTTCTTAGCAACAGATTAAAGGGCGGGTGAAGAGGACCAATGCTACCTCATCAGGGAGGCAGATACAACAAGCGTTGTCAACCCCTCTGCTCTTCAGAGAACGGTCAAGCAAAGGATAAGCTTGGGAAACTCAGGTGACATTAAGGGTAAAAGACGGTGAAGAACATTTCTTCTGTAAATCCTGTATTTGATAAAAAACCTTTAATCTGTTCTTAGCAACAGATTAAAGGGCGGGTGAAGAGGACCAATGCTACCTCATCAGGGAGGCAGATACAACAAGCGTTGTCAACCCCTCTGCTCTTCAGAGAACGGTCAGCACAAGAGAAGCTAGGGAAATGCATTTTTTGTGACGTAGGGTCCTCACAACACAGATTTGTTATACAGTGCGTCCCATAAAAAACGAAACCGAGAAGTAACGATGTTTTATCATAACTTAATCACAACCATAATTTATGAATGATACATATTTGGAAAGCTTAGAGTCTCCTCTTTCAGTTGATGCTACTCAAATGATGCATATTTTACGCATGAGTGATTAAAAGCAATTTGAAGGAAGTAAACCAAAAAGAAAAATTCACATTTCTAGAAAGTTGAGTTTCTGCCCTTTCATATGACACCTCAATCAGGAAAAATGAGCGAGGAATAAAGTTCTGTTTGTTTAAAGCTCTAAAACCTTTCATAAACTGTCCAATTGCACAAAAAGAACCATTTAAGGCGTATTTGTTAGTTTTTCATCACATTTGCAAATATCTTTCTTCAAAAGAACACTGTGGACTCCTGAGTGGTATCATTATGTTGCACTCCATCTGTTCTACCTGTAAGCGTCATCGGTTTATGGTTTTCATCTGTATTTATTGCGCCATGTTTAAAAGGGTGTATAGAGCTCTAAAACCTTGCATAAACTGTCCAATTGCACAAAAAGAACCATTTAAGGCGTATTTGTTAGTTTTTCATCACATTTGCAAATATCTTTCTTTAAAAGAACGCTGTGGACTCCTGAGTGGTATCAATAAGTTGCACTCGAGCTCCTCTACCTGTAAGCGTCATCGGTTTATGGTTTTCATCTGTATTTATTGCGCAATGTTTAAAAGGGTGTATAGAGCTCTAAAACCTTGCATAAACTGTCCAATTGCACAAAAAGAACCATTTGAGGCGTATTTGTTAGTTTTTCATCACATTTGCAAATATCTTTCTTTAAAAGAATGCTGTGGACTCCTGAGTGGTATCATTAAGTTGCACTCGAGCTCCTCTACCTGTAAGCGTCATCGGTTTATGGTTTTCATCTGTATTTATTGCGCAATGTTTAAAAGGGTGTATAGAGCTCTAAACCTTGCATAAAACTGTCCACTTGCACAAAAAGAACCATTTAAGGCGTATTTGTTAGTTTTTCATCACATTTGCAAATATCTTTCTTTTAAAGAACGCTGTGGACTCCTGAGTGGTATCATTATGCTGCACTCCATCTGTTCTACCTGTAAGCGTCATCGGTTTATGGTTTTCATCTGTATTTATTGCGCAATGTTTAAAAGGGTGTATAGAGCTCTAAACCTTGCATAAAACTGTCCAATTGCACAAAAAGAACCATTTGAGGCGTATTCGTTAGTTTTTCACCACATTTGCAAATATCTTTCTTTAAAAGAATGCTGTGGACTCCTGAGTGGTATCAATAAGTTGCACTCGAGCTCCTCTACCTGTAAGCGTCATCGGTTTATGGTTTTCATCTGTATTTATTGCTAAATGTTTAAAAGGGTGTATAGAGCTCTAAAACCTTGCATAAACTGTCCAATTGCACAAAAAGAACCATTTGAGGCGTATTTGTTAGTTTTTCATCACATTTGCAAATATCTTTCTTTTAAAGAACGCTGTGGACTCCTGAGTGGTATCATTATGTTGCACTCCATCTGTTCTACCTGTAAGCTTCATCGGTTTATGGTTTTCATCTGTTTTTATTGCGCAATGTTTAAAAGGGAGTATAGAGCTCTAAAATCTTGCATAAACTGTCCAACTGCACAAAAAGAACAATTTAAGGCGTTTTTGTTAGTTTTTCATCACATTTGCAAATATCTTTCTTTAAAAGAATGCTGTGGACTCCTGAGTGGTATCATTATGTTGCACTCGAGCTCCTCTACCTGTAAGCGTCATCGGTTTATGGTTTTCATCTGTATTTATTGCGCAATGTTTAAAAGGGTGTATAGAGCTCTAAACCTTGCATAAAACTGTCCAATTGCACAAAAAGAACCATTTGAGGCGTATTCGTTAGTTTTTCATCACATTTGCAAATATCTTTCTTTAAAAGAATGCTGTGGACTCCTGAGTGGTATCAATAAGTTGCACTCGAGCTCCTCTACCTGTAAGCGTCATCGGTTTATGGTTTTCATCTGTATTTATTGCGCAATGTTTAAAAGGGTGTATAGAGCTCTAAACCTTGCATAAAACTGTCCAATTGCACAAAAAGAACCATTTGAGGCGTATTTGTTAGTTTTTCATCACATTTGCAAATATCTTTCTTTTAAAGAACGCTGTGGACTCCTGAGTGGTATCATTATGTTGCACTCCATCTGTTCTACCTGTAAGCTCATCGGTTTATGGTTTTCATCTGTATTTATTGCGCAATGTTTAAAAGGGTGTATAGAGCTCTAAAATCTTGCATAAACTGTCCAACTGCACAAAAAGAACAATTTAAGGCGTTTTTGTTAGTTTTTCATCACATTTGCAAATATCTTTCTTTAAAAGAATGCTGTGGACTCCTGAGTGGTATCATTAAGTTGCACTCGAGCTCCTCTACCTGTAAGCGTCATCGGTTTATAGTTTTCATCTGTATTTATTGCGCAATGTTTAAAAGGGTGTATAGAGCTCTAAAACCTTGCATAAACTGTCCAATTGCACAAAAAGAACCATTTGAGGCGTATTTGTTAGTTTTTCATCACATTTGCAAATATCTTTCTTTTAAAGAATGCTGTGGACTCCTGAGTGGTATCATTAAGTTGCACTCGAGCTCCTCTACCTGTAAGCGTCATCGGTTTATGGTTTTCATCTGTATTTATTGCGCAATGTTTAAAAGGGTGTATAGAGCTCTAAACCTTGCATAAAACTGTCCACTTGCACAAAAAGAACCATTTAAGGCGTATTTGTTAGTTTTTCATCACATTTGCAAATATCTTTCTTTTAAAGAACGCTGTGGACTCCTGAGTGGTATCATTATGCTGCACTCCATCTGTTCTACCTGTAAGCGTCATCGGTTTATGGTTTTCATCTGTATTTATTGCGCAATGTTTAAAAGGGTGTATAGAGCTCTAAAACCTTGCATAAACTGTCCAATTGCACAAAAAGAACCATTTGAGGCGTATTTGTTAGTTTTTCATCACATTTGCAAATATCTTTCTTTTAAAGAACGCTGTGTACTCCTGAGTGGTATCATTATGTTGCACTCCATCTGTTCTACCTGTAAGCTCCATCGGTTTATGGTTTTCATTTGTATTTATTGCGCAATGTTTAAAAGGGTGTATAGAGCTCTAAAATCTTGCATAAACTGTCCAACTGCACAAAAAGAACAATTTAAGGCGTTTTTGTTAGTTTTTCATCACATTTGCAAATATCTTTCTTTAAAAGAATGCTGTGGACTCCTGAGTGGTATCATTAAGTTGCACTCGAGCTCCTCTACCTGTAAGCGTCATCGGTTTATGGTTTTCATCTGTATTTATTGCGCAATGTTTAAAAGGGTGTATAGAGCTCTAAACCTTGCATAAAACTGTCCAATTGCACAAAAAGAACCATTTAAGGCGTATTTGTTAGTTTTTCATCACATTTGCAAATATCTTTCTTTTAAAGAACGCTGTGGACTCCTGAGTGGTATCATTATGTTGCACTCCATCTGTTCTACCTGTAAGCGTCATCGGTTTATGGTTTTCATCTGTATTTATTGCGCAATGTTTAAAAGGGTGTATAGAGCTCTAAACCTTGCATAAAACTGTCCAATTGCACAAAAAGAACCATTTGAAGCGTATTCGTTAGTTTTTCATCACATTTGCAAATATCTTTCTTTAAAAGAATGCTGTGGACTCCTGAGTGGTATCAATAAGTTGCACTCGAGCTCCTCTACCTGTAAGCGTCATCGGTTTATGGTTTTCATCTGTATTTATTGCGCAATGTTTAAAAGGGTGTATAGAGCTCTAAAACCTTGCATAAACTGTCCAATTGCACAAAAAGAACCATTTGAGGCGTATTTGTTAGTTTTTCATCACATTTGCAAATATCTTTCTTTTAAAGAACGCTGTGGACTCCTGAGTGGTATCATTATGTTGCACTCCATCTGTTCTACCTGTAAGCGTCATCGGTTTATGGTTTTCATCTGTTTTTATTGCGCAATGTTTAAAAGGGAGTATAGAGCTCTAAAATCTTGCATAAACTGTCCAACTGCACAAAAAGAACAATTTAAGGCGTTTTTGTTAGTTTTTCATCACATTTGCAAATATCTTTCTTTAAAAGAATGCTGTGGACTCCTGAGTGGTATCATTATGTTGCACTCGAGCTCCTCTACCTGTAAGCGTCATCGGTTTATGGTTTTCATCTGTATTTATTGCGCAATGTTTAAAAGGGTGTATAGAGCTCTAAAACCTTGCATAAACTGTCCAATTGCACAAAAAGAACCATTTGAGGCGTATTTTGTTAGTTTTTCATCACATTTGCAAATATCTTTCTTTTAAAGAACGCTGTGGACTCCTGAGTGGTATCATTATGTTGCACTCCATCTGTTCTACCTGTAAGCGTCATCGGTTTATGGTTTTCATCTGTATTTATTGCGCAATGTTCAAAAGGGTGTATAGAGCTCTAAAATCTTGCATAAACTGTCCAACTGCACAAAAAGAACAATTTAAGGCGTTTTTGTTAGTTTTTCATCACATTTGCAAATATCTTTCTTTAAAAGAATGCTGTGGACTCCTGAGTGGTATCATTAAGTTGCACTCGAGCTCCTCTACCTGTAAGCGTCATCGGTTTATGGTTTTCATCTGTATTTATTGCGCAATGTTTAAAAGGGTGTATAGAGCTCTAAACCTTGCATAAAACTGTCCAATTGCACAAAAAGAACCATTTAAGGCGTATTTGTTAGTTTTTCATCACATTTGCAAATATCTTTCTTTAAAAGAACGCTGTGGACTCCTGAGTGGTATCAATAAGTTGCACTCGAGCTCCTCTACCTCTAAGCGTCATCGGTTTATGGTTTTCATCTGTATTTATTGCGCAATGTTTAAAAGGGTGTATAGAGCTCTAAACCTTGCATAAAACTGTCCAATTGCACAAAAAGAACCATTTAAGGCGTATTTGTTAGTTTTTCATCACATTTGCAAATATCTTTCTTTTAAAGAACGCTGTGGACTCCTGAGTGGTATCATTATGCTGCACTCCATCTGTTCTACCTGTAAGCGTCATCGGTTTATGGTTTTCATCTGTATTTATTGCGCAATGTTTAAAAGGGTGTATAGAGCTCTAAACCTTGCATAAAACTGTCCAATTGCACAAAAAGAACCATTTGAGGCGTATTCGTTAGTTTTTCATCACATTTGCAAATATCTTTCTTTAAAAGAATGCTGTGGACTCCTGAGTGGTATCAATAAGTTGCACTCGAGCTCCTCTACCTGTAAGCGTCATCGGTTTATGGTTTTCATCTGTATTTATTGCGCAATGTTTAAAAGGGTGTATAGAGCTCTAAAACCTTGCATAAACTGTCCAATTGCACAAAAAGAACCATTTGAGGCGTATTTGTTAGTTTTTCATCACATTTGCAAATATCTTTCTTTTAAAGAACGCTGTGGACTCCTGAGTGGTATCATTATGTTGCACTCCATCTGTTCTACCTGTAAGCTCATCGGTTTATGGTTTTCATCTGTATTTATTGCGCAATGTTTAAAAGGGTGTATAGAGCTCTAAAATCTTGCATAAACTGTCCAACTGCACAAAAAGAACCATTTAAGGCGTATTCGTTAGTTTTTCATCACATTTGCAAATATCTTTCTTTAAAAGAACGCTGTGGACTCCTGAGTGGTATCAATAAGTTGCACTCGAGCTCCTCTACCTGTAAGCGTCATCGGTTTATGGTTTTCATCTGTATTTATTGCGCAATGTTTAAAAGGGTGTATAGAGCTCTAAAACCTTGCATAAAACTGTCCAATTGCACAAAAAGAACAATTTAAGGCGTATTTGTTAGTTTTTCATCACATTTGCAAATATCTTTCTTTTAAAGAACGCTGTGGACTCCTGAGTGGTATCATTATGCTGCACTCCATCTGTTCTACCTGTAAGCGTCATCGGTTTATGGTTTTCATCTGTATTTATTGCGCAATGTTTAAAAGGGTGTATAGAGCTCTAAACCTTGCATAAAACTGTCCAATTGCACAAAAAGAACCATTTGAGGCGTATTCGTTAGTTTTTCATCACATTTGCAAATATCTTTCTTTAAAAGAATGCTGTGGACTCCTGAGTGGTATCAATAAGTTGCACTCGAGCTCCTCTACCTGTAAGCGTCATCGGTTTATGGTTTTCATCTGTATTTATTGCGCAATGTTTAAAAGGGTGTATAGAGCTCTAAAACCTTGCATAAAACTGTCCAATTGCACAAAAAGAACCATTTGAGGCGTATTTGTTAGTTTTTCATCACATTTGCAAATATCTTTCTTTTAAAGAACGCTGTGGACTCCTGAGTGGTATCATTATGTTGCACTCCATCTGTTCTACCTGTAAGCTCATCGGTTTATGGTTTTCATCTGTATTTATTGCGCAATGTTTAAAAGGGAGTATAGAGCTCTAAAATCTTGCATAAAACTGTCCAACTGCACAAAAAGAACAATTTAAGGCGTTTTTGTTAGTTTTTCATCACATTTGCAAATATCTTTCTTTAAAAGAATGCTGTGGACTCCTGAGTGGTATCATTAAGTTGCACTCGAGCTCCTCTACCTGTAAGCGTCATCGGTTTATGGTTTTCATCTGTATTTATTGCGCAATGTTTAAAAGGGTGTATAGAGCTCTAAAACCTTGCATAAACTGTCCAATTGCACAAAAAGAACCATTTGAGGCGTATTTGTTAGTTTTTCATCACATTTGCAAATATCTTTCTTTTAAAGAACGCTGTGGACTCCTGAGTGGTATCATTATGTTGCACTCCATCTGTTCTACCTGTAAGCGTCATCGGTTTATGGTTTTCATCTGTATTTATTGCGCAATGTTTAAAAGGGTGTATAGAGCTCTAAACCTTGCATAAAACTGTCCAATTGCACAAAAAGAACCATTTAAGGCGTATTTGTTAGTTTTTCATCACATTTGCAAATATCTTTCTTTAAAAGAATGCTGTGGACTCCTGAGTGGTATCATTAAGTTGCACTCGAGCTCCTCTACCTGTAAGCGTCATCGGTTTATGGTTTTCATCTGTATTTATTGCGCAATGTTTAAAAGGGTGTATAGAGCTCTAAAACCTTGCATAAACTGTCCAATTGCACAAAAAGAACCATTTGAGGCGTATTTGTTAGTTTTTCATCACATTTGCAAATATCTTTCTTTTAAAGAACGCTGTGGACTCCTGAGTGGTATCATTATGTTGCACTCCATCTGTTCTACCTGTAAGCGTCATCGGTTTATGGTTTTCATCTGTATTTATTGCGCAATGTTTAAAAGGGTGTATAGAGCTCTAAAATCTTGCATAAACTGTCCAACTGCACAAAAAGAACAATTTAAGGCGTTTTTGTTAGTTTTTCATCACATTTGCAAATATCTTTCTTTAAAAGAATGCTGTGGACTCCTGAGTGGTATCATTAAGTTGCACTCGAGCTCCTCTACCTGTAAGCGTCATCGGTTTATGGTTTTCATCTGTATTTATTGCGCAATGTTTAAAAGGGTGTATAGAGCTCTAAACCTTGCATAAAACTGTCCAATTGCACAAAAAGAACCATTTGAGGCGTATTCGTTAGTTTTTCATCACATTTGCAAATATCTTTCTTTAAAAGAATGCTGTGGACTCCTGAGTGGTATCAATAAGTTGCACTCGAGCTCCTCTACCTGTAAGCGTCATCGGTTTATGGTTTTCATCTGTATTTATTGCGCAATGTTTAAAAGGGTGTATAGAGCTCTAAAACCTTGCATAAACTGTCCAATTGCACAAAAAGAACCATTTGAGGCGTATTTGTTAGTTTTTCATCACATTTGCAAATATCTTTCTTTTAAAGAACGCTGTGGACTCCTGAGTGGTATCATTATGTTGCACTCCATCTGTTCTACCTGTAAGCGTCATCGGTTTATGGTTTTCATCTGTATTTATTGCGCAATGTTTAAAAGGGTGTATAGAGCTCTAAAACCTTGCATAAAACTGTCCAACTGCACAAAAAGAACCATTTAAGGCGTTTTTGTTAGTTTTTCATCACATTTGCAAATATCTTTCTTTAAAAGAATGCTGTGGACTCCTGAGTGGTATCATTAAGTTGCACTCGAGCTCCTCTACCTGTAAGCGTCATCGGTTTATGGTTTTCATCTGTATTTATTGCGCAATGTTTAAAAGGGTGTATAGAGCTCTAAACCTTGCATAAAACTGTCCAATTGCACAAAAAGAACCATTTAAGGCGTATTTGTTAGTTTTTCATCACATTTGCAAATATCTTTCTTTAAAGAACGCTGTGGACTCCTGAGTGGTATCATTATGTTGCACTCCATCTGTTCTACCTGTAAGCGTCATCGGTTTATGGTTTTCATCTGTATTTATTGCGCAATGTTTAAAAGGGTGTATAGAGCTCTAAAATCTTGCATAAACTGTCCAACTGCACAAAAAGAACAATTTAAGGCGTTTTTGTTAGTTTTTCATCACATTTGCAAATATCTTTCTTTAAAAGAATGCTGTGGACTCCTGAGTGGTATCATTAAGTTGCACTCGAGCTCCTCTACCTGTAAGCGTCATCGGTTTATGGTTTTCATCTGTATTTATTGCGCAATGTTTAAAAGGGTGTATAGAGCTCTAAAACCTTGCATAAAACTGTCCAATTGCACAAAAAGAACCATTTGAGGCGTATTTGTTAGTTTTTCATCACATTTGCAAATATCTTTCTTTTAAAGAACGCTGTGGACTCCTGAGTGGTATCATTATGTTGCACTCCATCTGTTCTACCTGTAAGCGTCATCGGTTTATGGTTTTCATCTGTATTTATTGCGCAATGTTTAAAAGGGTGTATAGAGCTCTAAACCTTGCATAAAACTGTCCAATTGCACAAAAAGAACCATTTAAGGCGTATTTGTTAGTTTTTCATCACATTTGCAAATATCTTTCTTTAAAAGAATGCTGTGGACTCCTGAGTGGTATCAATAAGTTGCACTCGAGCTCCTCTACCTGTAAGCGTCATCGGTTTATGGTTTTCATCTGTATTTATTGCGCAATGTTTAAAAGGGTGTATAGAGCTCTAAAACCTTGCATAAACTGTCCAATTGCACAAAAAGAACCATTTGAGGCGTATTTGTTAGTTTTTCATCACATTTGCAAATATCTTTCTTTTAAAGAACGCTGTGGACTCCTGAGTGGTATCATTATGTTGCACTCCATCTGTTCTACCTGTAAGCGTCATCGGTTTATGGTTTTCATCTGTATTTATTGCGCAATGTTTAAAAGGGTGTATAGAGCTCTAAAACCTTGCATAAAACTGTCCAATTGCACAAAAAGAACCATTTAAGGCGTATTTGTTAGTTTTTCATCACATTTGCAAATATCTTTCTTTAAAAGAATGCTGTGGACTCCTGAGTGGTATCATTAAGTTGCACTCGAGCTCCTCTACCTGTAAGCGTCATCGGTTTATGGTTTTCATCTGTATTTATTGCGCAATGTTTAAAAGGGTGTATAGAGCTCTAAAACCTTGCATAAACTGTCCAATTGCACAAAAAGAACCATTTGAGGCGTATTTGTTAGTTTTTCATCACATTTGCAAATATCTTTCTTTTAAAGAACGCTGTGGACTCCTGAGTGGTATCATTATGTTGCACTCCATCTGTTCTACCTGTAAGCGTCATCGGTTTATGGTTTTCATCTGTATTTATTGCGCAATGTTTAAAAGGGTGTATAGAGCTCTAAACCTTGCATAAAACTGTCCAATTGCACAAAAAGAACCATTTAAGGCGTATTTGTTAGTTTTTCATCACATTTGCAAATATCTTTCTTTAAAAGAACGCTGTGGACTCCTGAGTGGTATCATTAAGTTGCACTCGATCTCCTCTACCTGTAAGCGTCATCGGTTTATGGTTTTCATCTGTATTTATTGCGCAATGTTTAAAAGGGTGTATAGAGCTCTAAAACCTTGCATAAAACTGTCCAATTGCACAAAAAGAACCATTTGAGGCGTATTTGTTAGTTTTTCATCACATTTGCAAATATCTTTCTTTTAAAGAACGCTGTGGACTCCTGAGTGGTATCATTATGTTGCACTCGATCTGTTCTACCTGTAAGCGTCATCGGTTTATGGTTTTCATCTGTATTTATTGCGCAATGTTTAAAAGGGTGTATAGAGCTCTAAACCTTGCATAAAACTGTCCAATTGCACAAAAAGAACCATTTGAGGCGTATTTGTTAGTTTTTCATCACATTTGCAAATATCTTTCTTTAAAAGAACGCTGTGGACTCCTGAGTGGTATCATTAAGTTGCACTCGAGCTCCTCTACCTGTAAGCGTCATCGGTTTATGGTTTTCATCTGTATTTATTGCGCAATGTTTAAAAGGGTGTATAGAGCTCTAAAACCTTGCATAAAACTGTCCAATTGCACAAAAAGAACCATTTAAGGCGTATTTGTTAGTTTTTCATCACATTTGCAAATATCTTTCTTTAAAAGAACGCTGTGGACTCCTGAGTGGTATCATTAAGTTGCACTCGAGCTCCTCTACCTGTAAGCGTCATCGGTTTATGGTTTTCATCTGTATTTATTGCGCAATGTTTAAAAGGGTGTATAGAGCTCTAAACCTTGCATAAAACTGTCCAATTGCACAAAAAGAACCATTTAAGGCGTATTTGTTAGTTTTTCATCACATTTGCAAATATCTTTCTTTAAAAGAACGCTGTGGACTCCTGAGTGGTATCATTATGTTGCACTCCATCTGTTCTACCTGTAAGCGTCATCGGTTTATGGTTTTCATCTGTATTTATTGCGCAATGTTTAAAAGGGTGTATAGAGCTCTAAACCTTGCATAAAACTGTCCAATTGCACAAAAAGAACCATTTGAGGCGTATTTGTTAGTTTTTCATCACATTTGCAAATATCTTTCTTTAAAAGAACGCTGTGGACTCCTGAGTGGTATCATTAAGTTGCACTCGAGCTCCTCTACCTGTAAGCGTCATCGGTTTATGGTTTTCATCTGTATTTATTGCGCAATGTTTAAAAGGGTGTATAGAGCTCTAAAACCTTGCATAAACTGTCCAATTGCACAAAAAGAACCATTTGAGGCGTATTTGTTAGTTTTTCATCACATTTGCAAATATCTTTCTTTTAAAGAACGCTGTGGACTCCTGAGTGGTATCATTATGTTGCACTCCATCTGTTCTACCTGTAAGCGTCATCGGTTTATGGTTTTCATCTGTATTTATTGCGCAATGTTTAAAAGGGTGTATAGAGCTCTAAAATCTTGCATAAACTGTCCAATTGCACAAAAAGAACCATTTAAGGCGTATTTGTTAGTTTTTCATCACATTTGCAAATATCTTTCTTTAAAAGAATGCTGTGGACTCCTGAGTGGTATCATTAAGTTGCACTCGAGCTCCTCTACCTGTAAGCGTCATCGGTTTATGGTTTTCATCTGTATTTATTGCGCAATGTTTAAAAGGGTGTATAGAGCTCTAAAACCTTGCATAAACTGTCCAATTGCACAAAAAGAACCATTTAAGGCGTATTTGTTAGTTTTTCATCACATTTGCAAATATCTTTCTTTAAAAGAACGCTGTGGACTCCTGAGTGGTATCATTAAGTTGCACTCGATCTCCTCTACCTGTAAGCGTCATCGGTTTATGGTTTTCATCTGTATTTATTGCGCAATGTTTAAAAGGGTGTATAGAGCTCTAAACCTTGCATAAAACTGTCCAATTGCACAAAAAGAACCATTTAAGGCGTATTTGTTAGTTTTTCATCACATTTGCAAATATCTTTCTTTAAAAGAACGCTGTGGACTCCTGAGTGGTATCATTAAGTTGCACTCGAGCTCCTCTACCTGTAAGCGTCATCGGTTTATGGTTTTCATCTGTATTTATTGCGCAATGTTTAAAAGGGTGTATAGAGCTCTAAACCTTGCATAAAACTGTCCAATTGCACAAAAAGAACCATTTAAGGCGTATTTGTTAGTTTTTCATCACATTTGCAAATATCTTTCTTTTAAAGAACGCTGTGGACTCCTGAGTGGTATCATTAGTTGCACTCCATCTGTTCTACCTGTAAGCGTCATCGGTTTATGGTTTTCATCTGTATTTATTGCGCAATGTTTAAAAGGGTGTATAGAGCTCTAAACCTTGCATAAAACTGTCCAATTGCACAAAAAGAACCATTTGAGGCGTATTTGTTAGTTTTTCATCACATTTGCAAATATCTTTCTTTAAAAGAATGCTGTGGACTCCTGAGTGGTATCAATAAGTTGCACTCGAGCTCCTCTACCTGTAAGCGTCATCGGTTTATGGTTTTCATCTGTATTTATTGCGCAATGTTTAAAAGGGTGTATAGAGCTCTAAAACCTTGCATAAACTGTCCAATTGCACAAAAAGAACCATTTGAGGCGTATTTGTTAGTTTTTCATCACATTTGCAAATATCTTTCTTTTAAAGAACGCTGTGGACTCCTGAGTGGTATCATTATGTTGCACTCCATCTGTTCTACCTGTAAGCGTCCATCGGTTTATGGTTTTCATCTGTATTTATTGCGCAATGTTTAAAAGGGTGTATAGAGCTCTAAACCTTGCATAAAACTGTCCAATTGCACAAAAAGAACATTTAAGGCGTATTTGTTAGTTTTTCATCACATTTGCAAATATCTTTCTTTAAAAGAATGCTGTGGACTCCTGAGTGGTATCATTAAGTTGCACTCGAGCTCCTCTACCTGTAAGCGTCATCGGTTTATGGTTTTCATCTGTATTTATTGCGCAATGTTTAAAAGGGTGTATAGAGCTCTAAAACCTTGCATAAACTGTCCAATTGCACAAAAAGAACCATTTGAGGCGTATTTGTTAGTTTTTCATCACATTTGCAAATATCTTTCTTTTAAAGAACGCTGTGGACTCCTGAGTGGTATCATTAAGTTGCACTCGATCTGTTCTACCTGTAAGCGTCATCGGTTTATGGTTTTCATCTGTATTTATTGCGCAATGTTTAAAAGGGTGTATAGAGCTCTAAAACCTTGCATAAACTGTCCAATTGCACAAAAAGAACCATTTGAGGCGTATTTGTTAGTTTTTCATCACATTTGCAAATATCTTTCTTTAAAGAACGCTGTGGACTCCTGAGTGGTATCATTAAGTTGCACTCGATCTCCTCTACCTGTAAGCGTCATCGGTTTATGGTTTTCATCTGTATTTATTGCGCAATGTTTAAAAGGGTGTATAGAGCTCTAAAACCTTGCATAAACTGTCCAATTGCACAAAAAGAACCATTTAAGGCGTATTCGTTAGTTTTTCATCACATTTGCAAATATCTTTCTTTAAAGAACGCTGTGGACTCCTGAGTGGTATCATTAAGTTGCACTCGAGCTCCTCTACCTGTAAGCGTCATCGGTTTATGGTTTTCATCTGTATTTATTGCGCAATGTTTAAAAGGGTGTATAGAGCTCTAAACCTTGCATAAAACTGTCCAATTGCACAAAAAGAACCATTTAAGGCGTATTTGTTAGTTTTTCATCACATTTGCAAATATCTTTCTTTTAAAGAACGCTGTGGACTCCTGAGTGGTATCATTATGTTGCACTCCATCTGTTCTACCTGTAAGCGTCATCGGTTTATGGTTTTCATCTGTATTTATTGCGCAATGTTTAAAAGGGTGTATAGAGCTCTAAACCTTGCATAAACTGTCCAATTGCACAAAAAGAACCATTTGAGGCGTATTCGTTAGTTTTTCATCACATTTGCAAATATCTTTCTTTAAAAGAATGCTGTGGACTCCTGAGTGGTATCATTAAGTTGCACTCGAGCTCCTCTACCTGTAAGCGTCATCGGTTTATGGTTTTCATCTGTATTTATTGCGCAATGTTTAAAAGGGTGTATAGAGCTCTAAAACCTTGCATAAACTGTCCAATTGCACAAAAAGAACCATTTGAGGCGTATTTGTTAGTTTTTCATCACATTTGCAAATATCTTTCTTTTAAAGAACGCTGTGGACTCCTGAGTGGTATCATTATGTTGCACTCCATCTGTTCTACCTGTAAGCGTCATCGGTTTATGGTTTTCATCTGTATTTATTGCGCAATGTTTAAAAGGGTGTATAGAGCTCTAAAACCTTGCATAAACTGTCCAATTGCACAAAAAGAACCATTTAAGGCGTATTTGTTAGTTTTTCATCACATTTGCAAATATCTTTCTTTAAAAGAATGCTGTGGACTCCTGAGTGGTATCATTAAGTTGCACTCGAGCTCCTCTACCTGTAAGCGTCATCGGTTTATGGTTTTCATCTGTATTTATTGCGCAATGTTTAAAAGGGTGTATAGAGCTCTAAAACCTTGCATAAACTGTCCAATTGCACAAAAAGAACCATTTAAGGCGTTTTTGTTAGTTTTTCATCACATTTGCAAATATCTTTCTTTAAAAGAATGCTGTGGACTCCTGAGTGGTATCATTAAGTTGCACTCGAGCTCCTCTACCTGTAAGCGTCATCGGTTTATGGTTTTCATCTGTATTTATTGCGCAATGTTTAAAAGGGTGTATAGAGCTCTAAACCTTGCATAAAACTGTCCAATTGCACAAAAAGAACCATTTAAGGCGTATTTGTTAGTTTTTCATCACATTTGCAAATATCTTTCTTTAAAAGAACGCTGTGGACTCCTGAGTGGTATCAATAAGTTGCACTCGAGCTCCTCTACCTGTAAGCGTCATCGGTTTATGGTTTTCATCTGTATTTATTGCGCAATGTTTAAAAGGGTGTATAGAGCTCTAAACCTTGCATAAAACTGTCCAATTGCACAAAAAGAACCATTTAAGGCGTATTTGTTAGTTTTTCATCACATTTGCAAATATCTTTCTTTTAAAGAACGCTGTGGACTCCTGAGTGGTATCATTATGTTGCACTCCATCTGTTCTACCTGTAAGCGTCATCGGTTTATGGTTTTCATCTGTATTTATTGCGCAATGTTTAAAAGGGTGTATAGAGCTCTAAACCTTGCATAAAACTGTCCAATTGCACAAAAAGAACCATTTGAGGCGTATTTGTTAGTTTTTCATCACATTTGCAAATATCTTTCTTTAAAAGAATGCTGTGGACTCCTGAGTGGTATCAATAAGTTGCACTCGAGCTCCTCTACCTGTAAGCGTCATCGGTTTATGGTTTTCATCTGTATTTATTGCGCAATGTTTAAAAGGGTGTATAGAGCTCTAAAACCTTGCATAAACTGTCCAATTGCACAAAAAGAACCATTTGAGGCGTATTTGTTAGTTTTTCATCACATTTGCAAATATCTTTCTTTTAAAGAACGCTGTGGACTCCTGAGTGGTATCATTATGTTGCACTCCATCTGTTCTACCTGTAAGCGTCATCGGTTTATGGTTTTCATCTGTATTTATTGCGCAATGTTTAAAAGGGTGTATAGAGCTCTAAAATCTTGCATAAACTGTCCAATTGCACAAAAAGAACCATTTAAGGCGTATTCGTTAGTTTTTCATCACATTTGCAAATATCTTTCTTTAAAAGAACGCTGTGGACTCCTGAGTGGTATCAATAAGTTGCACTCGAGCTCCTCTACCTGTAAGCGTCATCGGTTTATGGTTTTCATCTGTATTTATTGCGCAATGTTTAAAAGGGTGTATAGAGCTCTAAAACCTTGCATAAAACTGTCCAATTGCACAAAAAGAACCATTTGAGGCGTATTTGTTAGTTTTTCATCACATTTGCAAATATCTTTCTTTTAAAGAACGCTGTGGACTCCTGAGTGGTATCATTATGTTGCACTCCATCTGTTCTACCTGTAAGCGTCATCGGTTTATGGTTTTCATCTGTATTTATTGCGCAATGTTTAAAAGGGTGTATAGAGCTCTAAAACCTTGCATAAAACTGTCCAATTGCACAAAAAGAACCATTTGAGGCGTATTTGTTAGTTTTTCATCACATTTGCAAATATCTTTCTTTAAAAGAATGCTGTGGACTCCTGAGTGGTATCAATAAGTTGCACTCGAGCTCCTCTACCTGTAAGCGTCATCGGTTTATGGTTTTCATCTGTATTTATTGCGCAATGTTTAAAAGGGTGTATAGAGCTCTAAAACCTTGCATAAACTGTCCAATTGCACAAAAAGAACCATTTGAGGCGTATTTGTTAGTTTTTCATCACATTTGCAAATATCTTTCTTTTAAAGAACGCTGTGGACTCCTGAGTGGTATCATTATGTTGCACTCCATCTGTTCTACCTGTAAGCGTCATCGGTTTATGGTTTTCATCTGTATTTATTGCGCAATGTTTAAAAGGGTGTATAGAGCTCTAAAACCTTGCATAAAACTGTCCAATTGCACAAAAAGAACCATTTAAGGCGTTTTTGTTAGTTTTTCATCACATTTGCAAATATCTTTCTTTAAAAGAATGCTGTGGACTCCTGAGTGGTATCATTAAGTTGCACTCGATCTCCTCTACCTGTAAGCGTCATCGGTTTATGGTTTTCATCTGTATTTATTGCGCAATGTTTAAAAGGGTGTATAGAGCTCTAAAACCTTGCATAAACTGTCCAATTGCACAAAAAGAACCATTTGAGGCGTATTTGTTAGTTTTTCATCACATTTGCAAATATCTTTCTTTTAAAGAACGCTGTGGACTCCTGAGTGGTATCATTAAGTTGCACTCGATCTGTTCTACCTGTAAGCGTCATCGGTTTATGGTTTTCATCTGTATTTATTGCGCAATGTTTAAAAGGGTGTATAGAGCTCTAAACCTTGCATAAAACTGTCCAATTGCACAAAAAGAACCATTTAAGGCGTATTTGTTAGTTTTTCATCACATTTGCAAATATCTTTCTTTAAAAGAACGCTGTGGACTCCTGAGTGGTATCATTAAGTTGCACTCGATCTCCTCTACCTGTAAGCGTCATCGGTTTATGGTTTTCATCTGTATTTATTGCGCAATGTTTAAAAGGGTGTATAGAGCTCTAAAACCTTGCATAAACTGTCCAATTGCACAAAAAGAACCATTTGAGGCGTATTTGTTAGTTTTTCATCACATTTGCAAATATCTTTCTTTTAAAGAACGCTGTGGACTCCTGAGTGGTATCATTAAGTTGCACTCCATCTCCTCTACCTGTAAGCGTCATCGGTTTATGGTTTTCATCTGTATTTATTGCGCAATGTTTAAAAGGGTGTATAGAGCTCTAAAATCTTGCATAAACTGTCCAATTGCACAAAAAGAACATTTAAGGCGTATTTGTTAGTTTTTCATCACATTTGCAAATATCTTTCTTTAAAAGAATGCTGTGGACTCCTGAGTGGTATCATTAAGTTGCACTCGAGCTCCTCTACCTGTAAGCGTCATCGGTTTATGGTTTTCATCTGTATTTATTGCGCAATGTTTAAAAGGGTGTATAGAGCTCTAAACCTTGCATAAAACTGTCCAATTGCACAAAAAGAACCATTTAAGGCGTATTTGTTAGTTTTTCATCACATTTGCAAATATCTTTCTTTAAAAGAACGCTGTGGACTCCTGAGTGGTATCATTAAGTTGCACTCGAGCTCCTCTACCTGTAAGCGTCATCGGTTTATGGTTTTCATCTGTATTTATTGCGCAATGTTTAAAAGGGTGTATAGAGCTCTAAACCTTGCATAAAACTGTCCAATTGCACAAAAAGAACCATTTAAGGCGTATTTGTTAGTTTTTCATCACATTTGCAAATATCTTTCTTTTAAAGAACGCTGTGGACTCCTGAGTGGTATCATTAAGTTGCACTCGAGCTCCTCTACCTGTAAGCGTCATCGGTTTATGGTTTTCATCTGTATTTATTGCGCAATGTTTAAAAGGGTGTATAGAGCTCTAAACCTTGCATAAAACTGTCCAATTGCACAAAAAGAACCATTTAAGGCGTATTTGTTAGTTTTTCATCACATTTGCAAATATCTTTCTTTAAAAGAACGCTGTGGACTCCTGAGTGGTATCATTAAGTTGCACTCGATCTCCTCTACCTGTAAGCGTCATCGGTTTATGGTTTTCATCTGTATTTATTGCGCAATGTTTAAAAGGGTGTATAGAGCTCTAAACCTTGCATAAAACTGTCCAATTGCACAAAAAGAACCATTTGAGGCGTATTTGTTAGTTTTTCATCACATTTGCAAATATCTTTCTTTTAAAGAACGCTGTGGACTCCTGAGTGGTATCATTATGCTGCACTCCATCTGTTCTACCTGTAAGCGTCATCGGTTTATGGTTTTCATCTGTATTTATTGCGCAATGTTTAAAAGGGTGTATAGAGCTCTAAACCTTGCATAAAACTGTCCAATTGCACAAAAAGAACCATTTAAGGCGTATTTGTTAGTTTTTCATCACATTTGCAAATATCTTTCTTTAAAAGAACGCTGTGGACTCCTGAGTGGTATCATTAAGTTGCACTCGAGCTCCTCTACCTGTAAGCGTCATCGGTTTATGGTTTTCATCTGTATTTATTGCGCAATGTTTAAAAGGGTGTATAGAGCTCTAAAACCTTGCATAAACTGTCCAATTGCACAAAAAGAACCATTTGAGGCGTATTTGTTAGTTTTTCATCACATTTGCAAATATCTTTCTTTTAAAGAACGCTGTGGACTCCTGAGTGGTATCATTATGTTGCACTCCATCTGTTCTACCTGTAAGCGTCATCGGTTTATGGTTTTCATCTGTATTTATTGCGCAATGTTTAAAAGGGTGTATAGAGCTCTAAACCTTGCATAAAACTGTCCAATTGCACAAAAAGAACCATTTAAGGCGTATTTGTTAGTTTTTCATCACATTTGCAAATATCTTTCTTTAAAAGAATGCTGTGGACTCCTGAGTGGTATCAATAAGTTGCACTCGAGCTCCTCTACCTGTAAGCGTCATCGGTTTATGGTTTTCATCTGTATTTATTGCGCAATGTTTAAAAGGGTGTATAGAGCTCTAAAACCTTGCATAAACTGTCCAATTGCACAAAAAGAACCATTTGAGGCGTATTTGTTAGTTTTTCATCACATTTGCAAATATCTTTCTTTTAAAGAACGCTGTGGACTCCTGAGTGGTATCATTATGTTGCACTCCATCTGTTCTACCTGTAAGCGTCATCGGTTTATGGTTTTCATCTGTATTTATTGCGCAATGTTTAAAAGGGTGTATAGAGCTCTAAACCTTGCATAAAACTGTCCAATTGCACAAAAAGAACCATTTGAGGCGTATTTGTTAGTTTTTCATCACATTTGCAAATATCTTTCTTTAAAAGAATGCTGTGGACTCCTGAGTGGTATCATTAAGTTGCACTCGAGCTCCTCTACCTGTAAGCGTCATCGGTTTATGGTTTTCATCTGTATTTATTGCGCAATGTTTAAAAGGGTGTATAGAGCTCTAAAACCTTGCATAAACTGTCCAATTGCACAAAAAGAACCATTTGAGGCGTATTTGTTAGTTTTTCATCACATTTGCAAATATCTTTCTTTTAAAGAACGCTGTGGACTCCTGAGTGGTATCATTATGTTGCACTCCATCTGTTCTACCTGTAAGCGTCATCGGTTTATGGTTTTCATCTGTATTTATTGCGCAATGTTTAAAAGGGTGTATAGAGCTCTAAAATCTTGCATAAAACTGTCCAACTGCACAAAAAGAACAATTTAAGGCGTTTTTGTTAGTTTTTCATCACATTTGCAAATATCTTTCTTTAAAAGAATGCTGTGGACTCCTGAGTGGTATCATTAAGTTGCACTCGAGCTCCTCTACCTGTAAGCGTCATCGGTTTATGGTTTTCATCTGTATTTATTGCGCAATGTTTAAAAGGGTGTATAGAGCTCTAAACCTTGCATAAAACTGTCCAATTGCACAAAAAGAACCATTTGAGGCGTATTTGTTAGTTTTTCATCACATTTGCAAATATCTTTCTTTAAAAGAACGCTGTGGACTCCTGAGTGGTATCATTAGTTGCACTCGATCTCCTCTACCTGTAAGCGTCATCGGTTTATGGTTTTCATCTGTATTTATTGCGCAATGTTTAAAAGGGTGTATAGAGCTCTAAACCTTGCATAAAACTGTCCAATTGCACAAAAAGAACCATTTAAGGCGTATTTGTTAGTTTTTCATCACATTTGCAAATATCTTTCTTTTAAAGAACGCTGTGGACTCCTGAGTGGTATCATTAAGTTGCACTCGATCTCCTCTACCTGTAAGCGTCATCGGTTTATGGTTTTCATCTGTATTTATTGCGCAATGTTTAAAAGGGTGTATAGAGCTCTAAACCTTGCATAAAACTGTCCAATTGCACAAAAAGAACCATTTGAGGCGTATTCGTTAGTTTTTCATCACATTTGCAAATATCTTTCTTTAAAAGAACGCTGTGGACTCCTGAGTGGTATCAATAAGTTGCACTCGAGCTCCTCTACCTGTAAGCGTCATCGGTTTATGGTTTTCATCTGTATTTATTGCGCAATGTTTAAAAGGGTGTATAGAGCTCTAAAACCTTGCATAAACTGTCCAATTGCACAAAAAGAACCATTTGAGGCGTATTTGTTAGTTTTTCATCACATTTGCAAATATCTTTCTTTAAAGAACGCTGTGGACTCCTGAGTGGTATCATTATGTTGCACTCCATCTGTTCTACCTGTAAGCGTCATCGGTTTATGGTTTTCATCTGTATTTATTGCGCAATGTTTAAAAGGGTGTATAGAGCTCTAAAACCTTGCATAAAACTGTCCAACTGCACAAAAAGAACCATTTAAGGCGTATTTGTTAGTTTTTCATCACATTTGCAAATATCTTTCTTTAAAAGAACGCTGTGGACTCCTGAGTGGTATCAATAAGTTGCACTCGAGCTCCTCTACCTGTAAGCGTCATCGGTTTATGGTTTTCATCTGTATTTATTGCGCAATGTTTAAAAGGGTGTATAGAGCTCTAAACCTTGCATAAAACTGTCCAATTGCACAAAAAGAACCATTTAAGGCGTATTTGTTAGTTTTTCATCACATTTGCAAATATCTTTCTTTTAAAGAACGCTGTGGACTCCTGAGTGGTATCATTATGTTGCACTCCATCTGTTCTACCTGTAAGCGTCATCGGTTTATGGTTTTCATCTGTATTTATTGCGCAATGTTTAAAAGGGTGTATAGAGCTCTAAACCTTGCATAAAACTGTCCAATTGCACAAAAAGAACCATTTGAGGCGTATTTGTTAGTTTTTCATCACATTTGCAAATATCTTTCTTTAAAAGAATGCTGTGGACTCCTGAGTGGTATCAATAAGTTGCACTCGAGCTCCTCTACCTGTAAGCGTCATCGGTTTATGGTTTTCATCTGTATTTATTGCGCAATGTTTAAAAGGGTGTATAGAGCTCTAAAACCTTGCATAAAACTGTCCAATTGCACAAAAAGAACCATTTGAGGCGTATTTGTTAGTTTTTCATCACATTTGCAAATATCTTTCTTTTAAAGAACGCTGTGGACTCCTGAGTGGTATCATTATGTTGCACTCCATCTGTTCTACCTGTAAGCGTCATCGGTTTATGGTTTTCATCTGTATTTATTGCGCAATGTTTAAAAGGGTGTATAGAGCTCTAAAATCTTGCATAAAACTGTCCAACTGCACAAAAAGAACATTTAAGGCGTTTTTGTTAGTTTTTCATCACATTTGCAAATATCTTTCTTTAAAAGAATGCTGTGGACTCCTGAGTGGTATCATTAAGTTGCACTCGAGCTCCTCTACCTGTAAGCGTCATCGGTTTATGGTTTTCATCTGTATTTATTGCGCAATGTTTAAAAGGGTGTATAGAGCTCTAAAACCTTGCATAAACTGTCCAATTGCACAAAAAGAACCATTTGAGGCGTATTTGTTAGTTTTTCATCACATTTGCAAATATCTTTCTTTTAAAGAACGCTGTGGACTCCTGAGTGGTATCATTATGTTGCACTCCATCTGTTCTACCTGTAAGCGTCATCGGTTTATGGTTTTCATCTGTATTTATTGCGCAATGTTTAAAAGGGTGTATAGAGCTCTAAACCTTGCATAAAACTGTCCAATTGCACAAAAAGAACCATTTAAGGCGTATTTGTTAGTTTTTCATCACATTTGCAAATATCTTTCTTTAAAAGAATGCTGTGGACTCCTGAGTGGTATCATTAAGTTGCACTCGAGCTCCTCTACCTGTAAGCGTCATCGGTTTATGGTTTTCATCTGTATTTATTGCGCAATGTTTAAAAGGGTGTATAGAGCTCTAAAACCTTGCATAAACTGTCCAATTGCACAAAAAGAACCATTTGAGGCGTATTTGTTAGTTTTTCATCACATTTGCAAATATCTTTCTTTTAAAGAACGCTGTGGACTCCTGAGTGGTATCATTATGTTGCACTCCATCTGTTCTACCTGTAAGCGTCATCGGTTTATGGTTTTCATCTGTATTTATTGCGCAATGTTTAAAAGGGTGTATAGAGCTCTAAAACCTTGCATAAACTGTCCAATTGCACAAAAAGAACAATTTAAGGCGTTTTTGTTAGTTTTTCATCACATTTGCAAATATCTTTCTTTAAAAGAACGCTGTGGACTCCTGAGTGGTATCAATAAGTTGCACTCGAGCTCCTCTACCTGTAAGCGTCATCGGTTTATGGTTTTCATCTGTATTTATTGCGCAATGTTTAAAAGGGTGTATAGAGCTCTAAACCTTGCATAAAACTGTCCAATTGCACAAAAAGAACCATTTGAGGCGTATTTGTTAGTTTTTCATCACATTTGCAAATATCTTTCTTTTAAAGAACGCTGTGGACTCCTGAGTGGTATCATTAAGTTGCACTCGATCTCCTCTACCTGTAAGCGTCATCGGTTTATGGTTTTCATCTGTATTTATTGCGCAATGTTTAAAAGGGTGTATAGAGCTCTAAACCTTGCATAAAACTGTCCAATTGCACAAAAAGAACAATTTAAGGCGTATTTGTTAGTTTTTCATCACATTTGCAAATATCTTTCTTTAAAAGAACGCTGTGGACTCCTGAGTGGTATCATTAAGTTGCACTCGATCTCCTCTACCTGTAAGCGTCATCGGTTTATGGTTTTCATCTGTATTTATTGCGCAATGTTTAAAAGGGTGTATAGAGCTCTAAACCTTGCATAAAACTGTCCAATTGCACAAAAAGAACCATTTGAGGCGTATTTGTTAGTTTTTCATCACATTTGCAAATATCTTTCTTTTAAAGAACGCTGTGGACTCCTGAGTGGTATCATTATGTTGCACTCGATCTGTTCTACCTGTAAGCGTCATCGGTTTATGGTTTTCATCTGTATTTATTGCGCAATGTTTAAAAGGGTGTATAGAGCTCTAAACCTTGCATAAAACTGTCCAATTGCACAAAAAGAACCATTTAAGGCGTATTTGTTAGTTTTTCATCACATTTGCAAATATCTTTCTTTTAAAGAACGCTGTGGACTCCTGAGTGGTATCATTAAGTTGCACTCGATCTCCTCTACCTGTAAGCGTCATCGGTTTATGGTTTTCATCTGTATTTATTGCGCAATGTTTAAAAGGGTGTATAGAGCTCTAAAACCTTGCATAAACTGTCCAATTGCACAAAAAGAACCATTTGAGGCGTATTTGTTAGTTTTTCATCACATTTGCAAATATCTTTCTTTTAAAGAACGCTGTGGACTCCTGAGTGGTATCATTATGTTGCACTCGATCTCCTCTACCTGTAAGCGTCATCGGTTTATGGTTTTCATCTGTATTTATTGCGCAATGTTTAAAAGGGTGTATAGAGCTCTAAACCTTGCATAAAACTGTCCAATTGCACAAAAAGAACCATTTAAGGCGTATTTGTTAGTTTTTCATCACATTTGCAAATATCTTTCTTTAAAAGAATGCTGTGGACTCCTGAGTGGTATCATTAGTTGCACTCGATCTCCTCTACCTGTAAGCGTCATCGGTTTATGGTTTTCATCTGTATTTATTGCGCAATGTTTAAAAGGGTGTATAGAGCTCTAAAACCTTGCATAAACTGTCCAATTGCACAAAAAGAACCATTTGAGGCGTATTTGTTAGTTTTTCATCACATTTGCAAATATCTTTCTTTAAAGAACGCTGTGGACTCCTGAGTGGTATCATTATGTTGCACTCGATCTCCTCTACCTGTAAGCGTCATCGGTTTATGGTTTTCATCTGTATTTATTGCGCAATGTTTAAAAGGGTGTATAGAGCTCTAAAACCTTGCATAAACTGTCCAATTGCACAAAAAGAACAATTTAAGGCGTATTTGTTAGTTTTTCATCACATTTGCAAATATCTTTCTTTAAAAGAACGCTGTGGACTCCTGAGTGGTATCATTAAGTTGCACTCGATCTCCTCTACCTGTAAGCGTCATCGGTTTATGGTTTTCATCTGTATTTATTGCGCAATGTTTAAAAGGGTGTATAGAGCTCTAAAACCTTGCATAAACTGTCCAATTGCACAAAAAGAACCATTTGAGGCGTATTTTGTTAGTTTTTCATCACATTTGCAAATATCTTTCTTTAAAAGAACGCTGTGGACTCCTGAGTGGTATCATTATGTTGCACTCCATCTGTTCTACCTGTAAGCGTCATCGGTTTATGGTTTTCATCTGTATTTATTGCGCAATGTTTAAAAGGGTGTATAGAGCTCTAAAATCTTGCATAAACTGTCCAATTGCACAAAAAGAACAATTTAAGGCGTTTTTGTTAGTTTTTCATCACATTTGCAAATATCTTTCTTTAAAAGAATGCTGTGGACTCCTGAGTGGTATCATTAAGTTGCACTCGAGCTCCTCTACCTGTAAGCGTCATCGGTTTATGGTTTTCATCTGTATTTATTGCGCAATGTTTAAAAGGGTGTATAGAGCTCTAAACCTTGCATAAAACTGTCCAATTGCACAAAAAGAACCATTTAAGGCGTATTTGTTAGTTTTTCATCACATTTGCAAATATCTTTCTTTAAAAGAACGCTGTGGACTCCTGAGTGGTATCAATAAGTTGCACTCGAGCTCCTCTACCTGTAAGCGTCATCGGTTTATGGTTTTCATCTGTATTTATTGCGCAATGTTTAAAAGGGTGTATAGAGCTCTAAACCTTGCATAAAACTGTCCAATTGCACAAAAAGAACCATTTAAGGCGTATTTGTTAGTTTTTCATCACATTTGCAAATATCTTTCTTTTAAAGAACGCTGTGGACTCCTGAGTGGTATCATTATGCTGCACTCCATCTGTTCTACCTGTAAGCGTCATCGGTTTATGGTTTTCATCTGTATTTATTGCGCAATGTTTAAAAGGGTGTATAGAGCTCTAAACCTTGCATAAAACTGTCCAATTGCACAAAAAGAACCATTTGAGGCGTATTCGTTAGTTTTTCATCACATTTGCAAATATCTTTCTTTAAAAGAATGCTGTGGACTCCTGAGTGGTATCAATAAGTTGCACTCGAGCTCCTCTACCTGTAAGCGTCATCGGTTTATGGTTTTCATCTGTATTTATTGCGCAATGTTTAAAAGGGTGTATAGAGCTCTAAAACCTTGCATAAACTGTCCAATTGCACAAAAAGAACCATTTGAGGCGTATTTGTTAGTTTTTCATCACATTTGCAAATATCTTTCTTTTAAAGAACGCTGTGGACTCCTGAGTGGTATCATTATGTTGCACTCCATCTGTTCTACCTGTAAGCTCCATCGGTTTATGGTTTTCATCTGTATTTATTGCGCAATGTTTAAAAGGGTGTATAGAGCTCTAAAATCTTGCATAAACTGTCCAACTGCACAAAAAGAACCATTTAAGGCGTATTTGTTAGTTTTTCATCACATTTGCAAATATCTTTCTTTAAAAGAACGCTGTGGACTCCTGAGTGGTATCAATAAGTTGCACTCGAGCTCCTCTACCTGTAAGCGTCATCGGTTTATGGTTTTCATCTGTATTTATTGCGCAATGTTTAAAAGGGTGTATAGAGCTCTAAACCTTGCATAAAACTGTCCAATTGCACAAAAAGAACCATTTAAGGCGTATTTGTTAGTTTTTCATCACATTTGCAAATATCTTTCTTTTAAAGAACGCTGTGGACTCCTGAGTGGTATCATTATGTTGCACTCCATCTGTTCTACCTGTAAGCGTCATCGGTTTATGGTTTTCATCTGTATTTATTGCGCAATGTTTAAAAGGGTGTATAGAGCTCTAAACCTTGCATAAAACTGTCCAATTGCACAAAAAGAACCATTTGAGGCGTATTCGTTAGTTTTTCATCACATTTGCAAATATCTTTCTTTAAAAGAATGCTGTGGACTCCTGAGTGGTATCATAAGTTGCACTCGAGCTCCTCTACCTGTAAGCGTCATCGGTTTATGGTTTTCATCTGTATTTATTGCGCAATGTTTAAAAGGGTGTATAGAGCTCTAAAACCTTGCATAAAACTGTCCAATTGCACAAAAAGAACCATTTGAGGCGTATTTGTTAGTTTTTCATCACATTTGCAAATATCTTTCTTTTAAAGAACGCTGTGGACTCCTGAGTGGTATCATTATGTTGCACTCCATCTGTTCTACCTGTAAGCGTCATCGGTTTATGGTTTTCATCTGTATTTATTGCGCAATGTTTAAAAGGGTGTATAGAGCTCTAAAATCTTGCATAAAACTGTCCAACTGCACAAAAAGAACAATTTAAGGCGTTTTTGTTAGTTTTTCATCACATTTGCAAATATCTTTCTTTAAAAGAATGCTGTGGACTCCTGAGTGGTATCATTAAGTTGCACTCGAGCTCCTCTACCTGTAAGCGTCATCGGTTTATGGTTTTCATCTGTATTTATTGCGCAATGTTTAAAAGGGTGTATAGAGCTCTAAAACCTTGCATAAACTGTCCAATTGCACAAAAAGAACCATTTGAGGCGTATTTGTTAGTTTTTCATCACATTTGCAAATATCTTTCTTTTAAAGAACGCTGTGGACTCCTGAGTGGTATCATTATGTTGCACTCCATCTGTTCTACCTGTAAGCGTCATCGGTTTATGGTTTTCATCTGTATTTATTGCGCAATGTTTAAAAGGGTGTATAGAGCTCTAAACCTTGCATAAAACTGTCCAATTGCACAAAAAGAACCATTTAAGGCGTATTTGTTAGTTTTTCATCACATTTGCAAATATCTTTCTTTAAAAGAATGCTGTGGACTCCTGAGTGGTATCATTAAGTTGCACTCGAGCTCCTCTACCTGTAAGCGTCATCGGTTTATGGTTTTCATCTGTATTTATTGCGCAATGTTTAAAAGGGTGTATAGAGCTCTAAAACCTTGCATAAACTGTCCAATTGCACAAAAAGAACCATTTGAGGCGTATTTGTTAGTTTTTCATCACATTTGCAAATATCTTTCTTTTAAAGAACGCTGTGGACTCCTGAGTGGTATCATTATGTTGCACTCCATCTGTTCTACCTGTAAGCGTCATCGGTTTATGGTTTTCATCTGTATTTATTGCGCAATGTTTAAAAGGGTGTATAGAGCTCTAAAATCTTGCATAAACTGTCCAACTGCACAAAAAGAACAATTTAAGGCGTTTTTGTTAGTTTTTCATCACATTTGCAAATATCTTTCTTTAAAAGAATGCTGTGGACTCCTGAGTGGTATCATTAAGTTGCACTCGAGCTCCTCTACCTGTAAGCGTCATCGGTTTATGGTTTTCATCTGTATTTATTGCGCAATGTTTAAAAGGGTGTATAGAGCTCTAAACCTTGCATAAAACTGTCCAATTGCACAAAAAGAACCATTTGAGGCGTATTTGTTAGTTTTTCATCACATTTGCAAATATCTTTCTTTAAAAGAACGCTGTGGACTCCTGAGTGGTATCAATAAGTTGCACTCGAGCTCCTCTACCTGTAAGCGTCATCGGTTTATGGTTTTCATCTGTATTTATTGCGCAATGTTTAAAAGGGTGTATAGAGCTCTAAAACCTTGCATAAACTGTCCAATTGCACAAAAAGAACCATTTGAGGCGTATTTGTTAGTTTTTCATCACATTTGCAAATATCTTTCTTTTAAAGAACGCTGTGGACTCCTGAGTGGTATCATTATGTTGCACTCCATCTGTTCTACCTGTAAGCGTCATCGGTTTATGGTTTTCATCTGTATTTATTGCGCAATGTTTAAAAGGGTGTATAGAGCTCTAAAACCTTGCATAAAACTGTCCAATTGCACAAAAAGAACCATTTAAGGCGTATTTGTTAGTTTTTCATCACATTTGCAAATATCTTTCTTTAAAAGAATGCTGTGGACTCCTGAGTGGTATCATTAAGTTGCACTCGAGCTCCTCTACCTGTAAGCGTCATCGGTTTATGGTTTTCATCTGTATTTATTGCGCAATGTTTAAAAGGGTGTATAGAGCTCTAAACCTTGCATAAAACTGTCCAATTGCACAAAAAGAACCATTTAAGGCGTATTTGTTAGTTTTTCATCACATTTGCAAATATCTTTCTTTAAAGAACGCTGTGGACTCCTGAGTGGTATCATTATGCTGCACTCCATCTGTTCTACCTGTAAGCGTCATCGGTTTATGGTTTTCATCTGTATTTATTGCGCAATGTTTAAAAGGGTGTATAGAGCTCTAAAACCTTGCATAAACTGTCCAATTGCACAAAAAGAACCATTTAAGGCGTATTTGTTAGTTTTTCATCACATTTGCAAATATCTTTCTTTAAAAGAATGCTGTGGACTCCTGAGTGGTATCATTAAGTTGCACTCGAGCTCCTCTACCTGTAAGCGTCATCGGTTTATGGTTTTCATCTGTATTTATTGCGCAATGTTTAAAAGGGTGTATAGAGCTCTAAAACCTTGCATAAACTGTCCAATTGCACAAAAAGAACCATTTGAGGCGTATTTGTTAGTTTTTCATCACATTTGCAAATATCTTTCTTTTAAAGAACGCTGTGGACTCCTGAGTGGTATCATTATGTTGCACTCCATCTGTTCTACCTGTAAGCGTCATCGGTTTATGGTTTTCATCTGTATTTATTGCGCAATGTTTAAAAGGGTGTATAGAGCTCTAAACCTTGCATAAAACTGTCCAATTGCACAAAAAGAACCATTTAAGGCGTATTTGTTAGTTTTTCATCACATTTGCAAATATCTTTCTTTAAAAGAATGCTGTGGACTCCTGAGTGGTATCAATAAGTTGCACTCGAGCTCCTCTACCTGTAAGCGTCATCGGTTTATGGTTTTCATCTGTATTTATTGCGCAATGTTTAAAAGGGTGTATAGAGCTCTAAAACCTTGCATAAACTGTCCAATTGCACAAAAAGAACCATTTGAGGCGTATTTGTTAGTTTTTCATCACATTTGCAAATATCTTTCTTTTAAAGAACGCTGTGGACTCCTGAGTGGTATCATTATGTTGCACTCCATCTGTTCTACCTGTAAGCTCATCGGTTTATGGTTTTCATCTGTATTTATTGCGCAATGTTTAAAAGGGTGTATAGAGCTCTAAAATCTTGCATAAACTGTCCAATTGCACAAAAAGAACATTTAAGGCGTTTTTGTTAGTTTTTCATCACATTTGCAAATATCTTTCTTTAAAAGAATGCTGTGGACTCCTGAGTGGTATCATTAAGTTGCACTCGAGCTCCTCTACCTGTAAGCGTCATCGGTTTATGGTTTTCATCTGTATTTATTGCGCAATGTTTAAAAGGGTGTATAGAGCTCTAAAACCTTGCATAAACTGTCCAATTGCACAAAAAGAACCATTTGAGGCGTATTTGTTAGTTTTTCATCACATTTGCAAATATCTTTCTTTTAAAGAACGCTGTGGACTCCTGAGTGGTATCATTATGTTGCACTCCATCTGTTCTACCTGTAAGCGTCATCGGTTTATGGTTTTCATCTGTATTTATTGCGCAATGTTTAAAAGGGTGTATAGAGCTCTAAACCTTGCATAAAACTGTCCAATTGCACAAAAAGAACCATTTAAGGCGTATTTGTTAGTTTTTCATCACATTTGCAAATATCTTTCTTTTAAAGAACGCTGTGGACTCCTGAGTGGTATCATTAAGTTGCACTCGATCTCCTCTACCTGTAAGCGTCATCGGTTTATGGTTTTCATCTGTATTTATTGCGCAATGTTTAAAAGGGTGTATAGAGCTCTAAACCTTGCATAAAACTGTCCAATTGCACAAAAAGAACCATTTGAGGCGTATTTGTTAGTTTTTCATCACATTTGCAAATATCTTTCTTTTAAAGAACGCTGTGGACTCCTGAGTGGTATCATTATGTTGCACTCCATCTGTTCTACCTGTAAGCGTCATCGGTTTATGGTTTTCATCTGTATTTATTGCGCAATGTTTAAAAGGGTGTATAGAGCTCTAAACCTTGCATAAAACTGTCCAATTGCACAAAAAGAACCATTTAAGGCGTATTTGTTAGTTTTTCATCACATTTGCAAATATCTTTCTTTAAAAGAATGCTGTGGACTCCTGAGTGGTATCATTAAGTTGCACTCGAGCTCCTCTACCTGTAAGCGTCATCGGTTTATGGTTTTCATCTGTATTTATTGCGCAATGTTTAAAAGGGTGTATAGAGCTCTAAAACCTTGCATAAAACTGTCCAATTGCACAAAAAGAACCATTTAAGGCGTATTTGTTAGTTTTTCATCACATTTGCAAATATCTTTCTTTAAAAGAATGCTGTGGACTCCTGAGTGGTATCATTAAGTTGCACTCGAGCTCCTCTACCTGTAAGCGTCATCGGTTTATGGTTTTCATCTGTATTTATTGCGCAATGTTTAAAAGGGTGTATAGAGCTCTAAACCTTGCATAAAACTGTCCAATTGCACAAAAAGAACCATTTAAGGCGTATTTGTTAGTTTTTCATCACATTTGCAAATATCTTTCTTTAAAAGAACGCTGTGGACTCCTGAGTGGTATCATTAAGTTGCACTCGAGCTCCTCTACCTGTAAGCGTCATCGGTTTATGGTTTTCATCTGTATTTATTGCGCAATGTTTAAAAGGGTGTATAGAGCTCTAAACCTTGCATAAAACTGTCCACTTGCACAAAAAGAACCATTTAAGGCGTATTTGTTAGTTTTTCATCACATTTGCAAATATCTTTCTTTAAAAGAACGCTGTGGACTCCTGAGTGGTATCATTAAGTTGCACTCCATCTGTTCTACCTGTAAGCGTCATCGGTTTATGGTTTTCATCTGTATTTATTGCGCAATGTTTAAAAGGGTGTATAGAGCTCTAAACCTTGCATAAAACTGTCCAATTGCACAAAAAGAACCATTTGAGGCGTATTTGTTAGTTTTTCATCACATTTGCAAATATCTTTCTTTTAAAGAACGCTGTGGACTCCTGAGTGGTATCATTATGCTGCACTCCATCTGTTCTACCTGTAAGCGTCATCGGTTTATGGTTTTCATCTGTATTTATTGCGCAATGTTTAAAAGGGTGTATAGAGCTCTAAAACCTTGCATAAAACTGTCCAATTGCACAAAAAGAACCATTTGAGGCGTATTCGTTAGTTTTTCATCACATTTGCAAATATCTTTCTTTAAAAGAATGCTGTGGACTCCTGAGTGGTATCAATAAGTTGCACTCGAGCTCCTCTACCTGTAAGCGTCATCGGTTTATGGTTTTCATCTGTATTTATTGCGCAATGTTTAAAAGGGTGTATAGAGCTCTAAAACCTTGCATAAACTGTCCAATTGCACAAAAAGAACCATTTGAGGCGTATTTGTTAGTTTTTCATCACATTTGCAAATATCTTTCTTTTAAAGAACGCTGTGGACTCCTGAGTGGTATCATTATGTTGCACTCCATCTGTTCTACCTGTAAGCGTCATCGGTTTATGGTTTTCATCTGTATTTATTGCGCAATGTTTAAAAGGGTGTATAGAGCTCTAAAATCTTGCATAAACTGTCCAATTGCACAAAAAGAACAATTTAAGGCGTTTTTGTTAGTTTTTCATCACATTTGCAAATATCTTTCTTTAAAAGAATGCTGTGGACTCCTGAGTGGTATCATTAAGTTGCACTCGAGCTCCTCTACCTGTAAGCGTCATCGGTTTATGGTTTTCATCTGTATTTATTGCGCAATGTTTAAAAGGGTGTATAGAGCTCTAAAATCTTGCATAAACTGTCCAATTGCACAAAAAGAACCAATTTAAGGCGTATTTGTTAGTTTTTCATCACATTTGCAAATATCTTTCTTTAAAAGAACGCTGTGGACTCCTGAGTGGTATCATTAAGTTGCACTCGAGCTCCTCTACCTGTAAGCGTCATCGGTTTATGGTTTTCATCTGTATTTATTGCGCAATGTTTAAAAGGGTGTATAGAGCTCTAAACCTTGCATAAAACTGTCCAATTGCACAAAAAGAACCATTTAAGGCGTATTTGTTAGTTTTTCATCACATTTGCAAATATCTTTCTTTAAAAGAACGCTGTGGACTCCTGAGTGGTATCAATAAGTTGCACTCGAGCTCCTCTACCTGTAAGCGTCATCGGTTTATGGTTTTCATCTGTATTTATTGCGCAATGTTTAAAAGGGTGTATAGAGCTCTAAACCTTGCATAAAACTGTCCAATTGCACAAAAAGAACCATTTAAGGCGTATTTGTTAGTTTTTCATCACATTTGCAAATATCTTTCTTTTAAAGAACGCTGTGGACTCCTGAGTGGTATCATTATGTTGCACTCCATCTGTTCTACCTGTAAGCGTCATCGGTTTATGGTTTTCATCTGTATTTATTGCGCAATGTTTAAAAGGGTGTATAGAGCTCTAAACCTTGCATAAAACTGTCCAATTGCACAAAAAGAACCATTTGAGGCGTATTCGTTAGTTTTTCATCACATTTGCAAATATCTTTCTTTAAAAGAATGCTGTGGACTCCTGAGTGGTATCAATAAGTTGCACTCGAGCTCCTCTACCTGTAAGCGTCATCGGTTTATGGTTTTCATCTGTATTTATTGCGCAATGTTTAAAAGGGTGTATAGAGCTCTAAAACCTTGCATAAACTGTCCAATTGCACAAAAAGAACCATTTGAGGCGTATTTGTTAGTTTTTCATCACATTTGCAAATATCTTTCTTTTAAAGAACGCTGTGGACTCCTGAGTGGTATCATTATGTTGCACTCCATCTGTTCTACCTGTAAGCTCCATCGGTTTATGGTTTTCATCTGTATTTATTGCGCAATGTTTAAAAGGGTGTATAGAGCTCTAAAATCTTGCATAAACTGTCCAACTGCACAAAAAGAACAATTTAAGGCGTTTTTGTTAGTTTTTCATCACATTTGCAAATATCTTTCTTTAAAAGAATGCTGTGGACTCCTGAGTGGTATCATTAAGTTGCACTCGAGCTCCTCTACCTGTAAGCGTCATCGGTTTATGGTTTTCATCTGTATTTATTGCGCAATGTTTAAAAGGGTGTATAGAGCTCTAAAACCTTGCATAAACTGTCCAATTGCACAAAAAGAACCATTTGAGGCGTATTCGTTAGTTTTTCATCACATTTGCAAATATCTTTCTTTTAAAGAACGCTGTGGACTCCTGAGTGGTATCAATAAGTTGCACTCGAGCTCCTCTACCTGTAAGCGTCATCGGTTTATGGTTTTCATCTGTATTTATTGCGCAATGTTTAAAAGGGTGTATAGAGCTCTAAAACCTTGCATAAACTGTCCAATTGCACAAAAAGAACCATTTGAGGCGTATTTGTTAGTTTTTCATCACATTTGCAAATATCTTTCTTTTAAAGAACGCTGTGGACTCCTGAGTGGTATCATTATGTTGCACTCCATCTGTTCTACCTGTAAGCGTCATCGGTTTATGGTTTTCATCTGTATTTATTGCGCAATGTTTAAAAGGGTGTATAGAGCTCTAAAATCTTGCATAAACTGTCCAACTGCACAAAAAGAACCATTTAAGGCGTATTCGTTAGTTTTTCATCACATTTGCAAATATCTTTCTTTAAAAGAATGCTGTGGACTCCTGAGTGGTATCATTAAGTTGCACTCGAGCTCCTCTACCTGTAAGCGTCATCGGTTTATGGTTTTCATCTGTATTTATTGCGCAATGTTTAAAAGGGTGTATAGAGCTCTAAACCTTGCATAAAACTGTCCAATTGCACAAAAAGAACCATTTAAGGCGTATTTGTTAGTTTTTCATCACATTTGCAAATATCTTTCTTTAAAGAACGCTGTGGACTCCTGAGTGGTATCATTATGCTGCACTCCATCTGTTCTACCTGTAAGCGTCATCGGTTTATGGTTTTCATCTGTATTTATTGCGCAATGTTTAAAAGGGTGTATAGAGCTCTAAACCTTGCATAAAACTGTCCAATTGCACAAAAAGAACCATTTGAGGCGTATTCGTTAGTTTTTCATCACATTTGCAAATATCTTTCTTTAAAAGAATGCTGTGGACTCCTGAGTGGTATCAATAAGTTGCACTCGAGCTCCTCTACCTGTAAGCGTCATCGGTTTATGGTTTTCATCTGTATTTATTGCGCAATGTTTAAAAGGGTGTATAGAGCTCTAAAACCTTGCATAAACTGTCCAATTGCACAAAAAGAACCATTTGAGGCGTATTTGTTAGTTTTTTATCACATTTGCAAATATCTTTCTTTTAAAGAACGCTGTGGACTCCTGAGTGGTATCATTATGTTGCACTCCATCTGTTCTACCTGTAAGCTCCATCGGTTTATGGTTTTCATCTGTATTTATTGCGCAATGTTTAAAAGGGTGTATAGAGCTCTAAAATCTTGCATAAACTGTCCAACTGCACAAAAAGAACAATTTAAGGCGTTTTTGTTAGTTTTTCATCACATTTGCAAATATCTTTCTTTAAAAGAATGCTGTGGACTCCTGAGTGGTATCATTAAGTTGCACTCGAGCTCCTCTACCTGTAAGCGTCATCGGTTTATGGTTTTCATCTGTATTTATTGCGCAATGTTTAAAAGGGTGTATAGAGCTCTAAAACCTTGCATAAACTGTCCAACTGCACAAAAAGAACAATTTAAGGCGTTTTTGTTAGTTTTTCATCACATTTGCAAATATCTTTCTTTAAAAGAATGCTGTGGACTCCTGAGTGGTATCATTAAGTTGCACTCGAGCTCCTCTACCTGTAAGCGTCATCGGTTTATGGTTTTCATCTGTATTTATTGCGCAATGTTTAAAAGGGTGTATAGAGCTCTAAACCTTGCATAAAACTGTCCAATTGCACAAAAAGAACCATTTAAGGCGTATTTGTTAGTTTTTCATCACATTTGCAAATATCTTTCTTTAAAAGAACGCTGTGGACTCCTGAGTGGTATCAATAAGTTGCACTCGAGCTCCTCTACCTGTAAGCGTCATCGGTTTATGGTTTTCATCTGTATTTATTGCGCAATGTTTAAAAGGGTGTATAGAGCTCTAAACCTTGCATAAAACTGTCCAATTGCACAAAAAGAACCATTTAAGGCGTATTTGTTAGTTTTTCATCACATTTGCAAATATCTTTCTTTTAAAGAACGCTGTGGACTCCTGAGTGGTATCATTATGTTGCACTCCATCTGTTCTACCTGTAAGCGTCATCGGTTTATGGTTTTCATCTGTATTTATTGCGCAATGTTTAAAAGGGTGTATAGAGCTCTAAACCTTGCATAAAACTGTCCAATTGCACAAAAAGAACCATTTGAGGCGTATTCGTTAGTTTTTCATCACATTTGCAAATATCTTTCTTTAAAAGAATGCTGTGGACTCCTGAGTGGTATCAATAAGTTGCACTCGAGCTCCTCTACCTGTAAGCGTCATCGGTTTATGGTTTTCATCTGTATTTATTGCGCAATGTTTAAAAGGGTGTATAGAGCTCTAAAACCTTGCATAAACTGTCCAATTGCACAAAAAGAACCATTTGAGGCGTATTTGTTAGTTTTTCATCACATTTGCAAATATCTTTCTTTTAAAGAACGCTGTGGACTCCTGAGTGGTATCATTATGTTGCACTCCATCTGTTCTACCTGTAAGCGTCATCGGTTTATGGTTTTCATCTGTATTTATTGCGCAATGTTTAAAAGGGTGTATAGAGCTCTAAAATCTTGCATAAACTGTCCAACTGCACAAAAAGAACAATTTAAGGCGTTTTTGTTAGTTTTTCATCACATTTGCAAATATCTTTCTTTAAAAGAATGCTGTGGACTCCTGAGTGGTATCATTAAGTTGCACTCGAGCTCCTCTACCTGTAAGCGTCATCGGTTTATGGTTTTCATCTGTATTTATTGCGCAATGTTTAAAAGGGTGTATAGAGCTCTAAAACCTTGCATAAACTGTCCAATTGCACAAAAAGAACCATTTGAGGCGTATTCGTTAGTTTTTCATCACATTTGCAAATATCTTTCTTTTAAAGAACGCTGTGGACTCCTGAGTGGTATCATAAGTTGCACTCGATCTCCTCTACCTGTAAGCGTCATCGGTTTATGGTTTTCATCTGTATTTATTGCGCAATGTTTAAAAGGGTGTATAGAGCTCTAAAACCTTGCATAAACTGTCCAATTGCACAAAAAGAACCATTTGAGGCGTATTCGTTAGTTTTTCATCACATTTGCAAATATCTTTCTTTTAAAGAACGCTGTGGACTCCTGAGTGGTATCATTATGTTGCACTCCATCTGTTCTACCTGTAAGCGTCATCGGTTTATGGTTTTCATCTGTATTTATTGCGCAATGTTTAAAAGGGTGTATAGAGCTCTAAAATCTTGCATAAACTGTCCAATTGCACAAAAAGAACCATTTAAGGCGTATTCGTTAGTTTTTCATCACATTTGCAAATATCTTTCTTTAAAAGAACGCTGTGGACTCCTGAGTGGTATCATTAAGTTGCACTCGAGCTCCTCTACCTGTAAGCGTCATCGGTTTATGGTTTTCATCTGTATTTATTGCGCAATGTTTAAAAGGGTGTATAGAGCTCTAAACCTTGCATAAAACTGTCCATTGCACAAAAAGAACCATTTAAGGCGTATTTGTTAGTTTTTCATCACATTTGCAAATATCTTTCTTTTAAAGAACGCTGTGGACTCCTGAGTGGTATCATTATGTTGCACTCCATCTGTTCTACCTGTAAGCGTCATCGGTTTATGGTTTTCATCTGTATTTATTGCGCAATGTTTAAAAGGGTGTATAGAGCTCTAAACCTTGCATAAACTGTCCAATTGCACAAAAAGAACCATTTGAGGCGTATTCGTTAGTTTTTCATCACATTTGCAAATATCTTTCTTTAAAAGAATGCTGTGGACTCCTGAGTGGTATCATTAAGTTGCACTCGAGCTCCTCTACCTGTAAGCGTCATCGGTTTATGGTTTTCATCTGTATTTATTGCGCAATGTTTAAAAGGGTGTATAGAGCTCTAAAACCTTGCATAAACTGTCCAATTGCACAAAAAGAACCATTTGAGGCGTATTTGTTAGTTTTTTATCACATTTGCAAATATCTTTCTTTTAAAGAACGCTGTGGACTCCTGAGTGGTATCATTATGTTGCACTCCATCTGTTCTACCTGTAAGCTCATCGGTTTATGGTTTTCATCTGTATTTATTGCGCAATGTTTAAAAGGGAGTATAGAGCTCTAAAATCTTGCATAAACTGTCCAATTGCACAAAAAGAACAATTTAAGGCGTTTTGTTAGTTTTTCATCACATTTGCAAATATCTTTCTTTAAAAGAATGCTGTGGACTCCTGAGTGGTATCATTAAGTTGCACTCGAGCTCCTCTACCTGTAAGCGTCATCGGTTTATGGTTTTCATCTGTATTTATTGCGCAATGTTTAAAAGGGTGTATAGAGCTCTAAAACCTTGCATAAACTGTCCAATTGCACAAAAAGAACATTTAAGGCGTTTTTGTTAGTTTTTCATCACATTTGCAAATATCTTTCTTTAAAAGAATGCTGTGGACTCCTGAGTGGTATCATTAAGTTGCACTCGAGCTCCTCTACCTGTAAGCGTCATCGGTTTATGGTTTTCATCTGTATTTATTGCGCAATGTTTAAAAGGGTGTATAGAGCTCTAAACCTTGCATAAAACTGTCCAATTGCACAAAAAGAACCATTTAAGGCGTATTTGTTAGTTTTTCATCACATTTGCAAATATCTTTCTTTAAAAGAACGCTGTGGACTCCTGAGTGGTATCATAAGTTGCACTCGAGCTCCTCTACCTGTAAGCGTCATCGGTTTATGGTTTTCATCTGTATTTATTGCGCAATGTTTAAAAGGGTGTATAGAGCTCTAAACCTTGCATAAAACTGTCCAATTGCACAAAAAGAACCATTTAAGGCGTATTTGTTAGTTTTTCATCACATTTGCAAATATCTTTCTTTTAAAGAACGCTGTGGACTCCTGAGTGGTATCATTATGTTGCACTCCATCTGTTCTACCTGTAAGCGTCATCGGTTTATGGTTTTCATCTGTATTTATTGCGCAATGTTTAAAAGGGTGTATAGAGCTCTAAACCTTGCATAAAACTGTCCAATTGCACAAAAAGAACCATTTGAGGCGTATTCGTTAGTTTTTCATCACATTTGCAAATATCTTTCTTTAAAAGAATGCTGTGGACTCCTGAGTGGTATCAATAAGTTGCACTCGAGCTCCTCTACCTGTAAGCGTCATCGGTTTATGGTTTTCATCTGTATTTATTGCGCAATGTTTAAAAGGGTGTATAGAGCTCTAAAACCTTGCATAAACTGTCCAATTGCACAAAAAGAACCATTTGAGGCGTATTTGTTAGTTTTTCATCACATTTGCAAATATCTTTCTTTTAAAGAACGCTGTGGACTCCTGAGTGGTATCATTATGTTGCACTCCATCTGTTCTACCTGTAAGCTCATCGGTTTATGGTTTTCATCTGTATTTATTGCGCAATGTTTAAAAGGGTGTATAGAGCTCTAAAATCTTGCATAAACTGTCCAACTGCACAAAAAGAACATTTAAGGCGTTTTTGTTAGTTTTTCATCACATTTGCAAATATCTTTCTTTAAAAGAATGCTGTGGACTCCTGAGTGGTATCATTAAGTTGCACTCGAGCTCCTCTACCTGTAAGCGTCATCGGTTTATGGTTTTCATCTGTATTTATTGCGCAATGTTTAAAAGGGTGTATAGAGCTCTAAAACCTTGCATAAACTGTCCAATTGCACAAAAAGAACCATTTGAGGCGTATTCGTTAGTTTTTCATCACATTTGCAAATATCTTTCTTTTAAAGAACGCTGTGGACTCCTGAGTGGTATCAATAAGTTGCACTCGAGCTCCTCTACCTGTAAGCGTCATCGGTTTATGGTTTTCATCTGTATTTATTGCGCAATGTTTAAAAGGGTGTATAGAGCTCTAAAACCTTGCATAAACTGTCCAATTGCACAAAAAGAACCATTTGAGGCGTATTCGTTAGTTTTTCATCACATTTGCAAATATCTTTCTTTAAAGAACGCTGTGGACTCCTGAGTGGTATCATTATGTTGCACTCCATCTGTTCTACCTGTAAGCGTCCATCGGTTTATGGTTTTCATCTGTATTTATTGCGCAATGTTTAAAAGGGTGTATAGAGCTCTAAAATCTTGCATAAACTGTCCAACTGCACAAAAAGAACCATTTAAGGCGTATTCGTTAGTTTTTCATCACATTTGCAAATATCTTTCTTTAAAAGAATGCTGTGGACTCCTGAGTGGTATCATTAAGTTGCACTCGAGCTCCTCTACCTGTAAGCGTCATCGGTTTATGGTTTTCATCTGTATTTATTGCGCAATGTTTAAAAGGGTGTATAGAGCTCTAAACCTTGCATAAAACTGTCCACTTGCACAAAAAGAACCATTTAAGGCGTATTTGTTAGTTTTTCATCACATTTGCAAATATCTTTCTTTTAAAGAACGCTGTGGACTCCTGAGTGGTATCATTATGCTGCACTCCATCTGTTCTACCTGTAAGCGTCATCGGTTTATGGTTTTCATCTGTATTTATTGCGCAATGTTTAAAAGGGTGTATAGAGCTCTAAACCTTGCATAAAACTGTCCAATTGCACAAAAAGAACCATTTGAGGCGTATTCGTTAGTTTTTCATCACATTTGCAAATATCTTTCTTTAAAAGAATGCTGTGGACTCCTGAGTGGTATCAATAAGTTGCACTCGAGCTCCTCTACCTGTAAGCGTCATCGGTTTATGGTTTTCATCTGTATTTATTGCGCAATGTTTAAAAGGGTGTATAGAGCTCTAAAACCTTGCATAAACTGTCCAATTGCACAAAAAGAACCATTTGAGGCGTATTTGTTAGTTTTTCATCACATTTGCAAATATCTTTCTTTTAAAGAACGCTGTGGACTCCTGAGTGGTATCATTATGTTGCACTCCATCTGTTCTACCTGTAAGCTCCATCGGTTTATGGTTTTCATCTGTATTTATTGCGCAATGTTTAAAAGGGAGTATAGAGCTCTAAAATCTTGCATAAACTGTCCAATTGCACAAAAAGAACATTTAAGGCGTTTTTGTTAGTTTTTCATCACATTTGCAAATATCTTTCTTTAAAAGAATGCTGTGGACTCCTGAGTGGTACCATTAAGTTGCACTCGAGCTCCTCTACCTGTAAGCGTCATCGGTTTATGGTTTTCATCTGTATTTATTGCGCAATGTTCAAAAGGGTGTATAGAGCTCTAAAATCTTGCATAAACTGTCCAACTGCACAAAAAGAACAATTTAAGGCGTTTTTGTTAGTTTTTCATCACATTTGCAAATATCTTTCTTTAAAAGAATGCTGTGGACTCCTGAGTGGTATCATTAAGTTGCACTCGAGCTCCTCTACCTGTAAGCGTCATCGGTTTATGGTTTTCATCTGTATTTATTGCGCAATGTTTAAAAGGGTGTATAGAGCTCTAAACCTTGCATAAAACTGTCCAATTGCACAAAAAGAACCATTTAGGCGTATTTGTTAGTTTTTCATCACATTTGCAAATATCTTTCTTTAAAAGAACGCTGTGGACTCCTGAGTGGTATCAATAAGTTGCACTCGAGCTCCTCTACCTCTAAGCATCATCGGTTTATGGTTTTCATCTGTATTTATTGCGCAATGTTTAAAAGGGTGTATAGAGCTCTAAACCTTGCATAAAACTGTCCAATTGCACAAAAAGAACCATTTAAGGCGTATTTGTTAGTTTTTCATCACATTTGCAAATATCTTTCTTTTAAAGAACGCTGTGGACTCCTGAGTGGTATCATTATGCTGCACTCCATCTGTTCTACCTGTAAGCGTCATCGGTTTATGGTTTTCATCTGTATTTATTGCGCAATGTTTAAAAGGGTGTATAGAGCTCTAAACCTTGCATAAAACTGTCCAATTGCACAAAAAGAACCATTTGAGGCGTATTCGTTAGTTTTTCATCACATTTGCAAATATCTTTCTTTAAAAGAATGCTGTGGACTCCTGAGTGGTATCAATAAGTTGCACTCGAGCTCCTCTACCTGTAAGCGTCATCGGTTTATGGTTTTCATCTGTATTTATTGCGCAATGTTTAAAAGGGTGTATAGAGCTCTAAAACCTTGCATAAACTGTCCAATTGCACAAAAAGAACCATTTGAGGCGTATTTGTTAGTTTTTCATCACATTTGCAAATATCTTTCTTTTAAAGAACGCTGTGGACTCCTGAGTGGTATCATTATGTTGCACTCCATCTGTTCTACCTGTAAGCTCCATCGGTTTATGGTTTTCATCTGTATTTATTGCGCAATGTTTAAAAGGGTGTATAGAGCTCTAAAACCTTGCATAAACTGTCCAATTGCACAAAAAGAACCATTTGAGGCGTATTTGTTAGTTTTTCATCACATTTGCAAATATCTTTCTTTTAAAGAACGCTGTGGACTTCTGAGTGGTATCAATAAGTTGCACTCGAGCTCCTCTACCTGTAAACGTCATCGGTTTATGGTTTTCATCTGTATTTATTGCTAAATGTTTAAAAGGGTGTATAGAGCTCTAAAACCTTGCATAAACTGTCCAATTGCACAAAAAGAACCATTTGAGGCGTATTCGTTAGTTTTTCATCACATTTGCAAATATCTTTCTTTTAAAGAACGCTGTGGACTCCTGAGTGGTATCATTATGTTGCACTCCATCTGTTCTACCTGTAAGCTCCATCGGTTCATGGTTTTCATCTGTATTTATTGCGCAATGTTTAAAAGGGTGTATAGAGCTCTAAAATCTTGCATAAACTGTCCAACTGCACAAAAAGAACCATTTAAGGCGTATTCGTTAGTTTTTCATCACATTTGCAAATATCTTTCTTTAAAAGAATGCTGTGGACTCCTGAGTGGTATCATTAAGTTGCACTCGAGCTCCTCTACCTGTAAGCGTCATCGGTTTATGGTTTTCATCTGTATTTATTGCGCAATGTTTAAAAGGGTGTATAGAGCTCTAAACCTTGCATAAAACTGTCCACTTGCACAAAAAGAACCATTTAAGGCGTATTTGTTAGTTTTTCATCACATTTGCAAATATCTTTCTTTTAAAGAACGCTGTGGACTCCTGAGTGGTATCATTATGCTGCACTCCATCTGTTCTACCTGTAAGCGTCATCGGTTTATGGTTTTCATCTGTATTTATTGCGCAATGTTTAAAAGGGTGTATAGAGCTCTAAACCTTGCATAAAACTGTCCAATTGCACAAAAAGAACCATTTAAGGCGTATTTGTTAGTTTTTCATCACATTTGCAAATATCTTTCTTTTAAAGAACGCTGTGGACTCCTGAGTGGTATCATTATGCTGCACTCCATCTGTTCTACCTGTAAGCGTCATCGGTTTATGGTTTTCATCTGTATTTATTGCGCAATGTTTAAAAGGGTGTATAGAGCTCTAAACCTTGCATAAAACTGTCCAATTGCACAAAAAGAACCATTTAAGGCGTATTTGTTAGTTTTTCATCACATTTGCAAATATCTTTCTTTTAAAGAACGCTGTGGACTCCTGAGTGGTATCATTATGTTGCACTCCATCTGTTCTACCTGTAAGCGTTATCGGTTTATGGTTTTCATCTGTATTTATTGCGCAATGTTTAAAAGGGTGTATAGAGCTCTAAACCTTGCATAAAACTGTCCAATTGCACAAAAAGAACCATTTAAGGCGTATTTGTTAGTTTTTCATCACATTTGCAAATATCTTTCTTTAAAAGAACGCTGTGGACTCCTAAGTGGTATCAATAAGTTGCACAGGAGCTCCTCTACCTCTAAGCGTCATCGATTTATGGTTTTCATCTGTATTTATTGCTAATGTTTAAAAGGGTGTATAGAGCTCTAAAACCTTGCATAAACTGTCCAATTGCACAAAAAGAACCATTTGAGGCGTATTCGTTAGTTTTTCATCACATTTGCAAATATCTTTCTTTAAAAGAACGCTGTGGACTCCTGAGTGGTATCATTATGTTGCACTCCATCTGTTCTACCTGTAAGCTCCATCGGTTTATGGTTTTCATCTGTATTTATTGCACAATGTTTAAAAGGGTGTATAGAGCTCTAAACCTTGCATAAACTGTCCACTTGCACAATGTTTAAAAGGGTAAACCATAAACCGATGAACTTACAGGTAGAATAGATGGAGTGCAACATAATTATACCACTCAGGAGTCCACAGCGTTCTTTAAAAGAAAGATATTAGCAAATGTGATGAAAAACTAACGAATACGCCTCAAATGGTTCTTTTTGTGCAATTGGACAGTTTATGCAAGGTTTTAGAGCTTTATACACCCTTTTAAACATTGCGCAATGCAAGGTTTAGAGCTCTATACACCCTTTTAAACATTGCGCAATAAATACAGATGAAAACCATAAACCGATGACGCTTACAGGTAGAACAGATGGAGTGCAACATAATGATACCACTCAGGAGTCCACAGCGTTCTTTTAAAGAAAGATATTTGCAAATGTGATGAAAAACTAACAAATACGCCTTAAATGGTTCTTTTTGTGCAATTGGACAGTTTTATGCAAGGTTTAGAGCTCTATACACCCTTTTAAACATTGCGCAATAAATACAGATAAAAACCATAAACCGATGACGCTTACAGGTAGAGGAGCTCGAGTGCAACTTATTGATACCACTCAGGAGTCCACAGCGTTCTTTTAAAGAAAGATATTTGCAAATGTGATGAAAAACTAACAAATACGCCTCAAATGGTTCTTTTTGTGCAATTGGACAGTTTATGCAAGGTTTAGAGTTCTATACACCCTTTTAAACATTGCGCAATAAATACAGATGAAAACCAAAACCGATGACGCTTACAGGTAGAGGAGCTCGAGTGCAACTTAATGATACCACTCAGGAGTCCACAGCGTTCTTTTAAAGAAAGATATTTGCAAATGTGATGAAAAACTAACAAATACGCCTCAAATGGTTCTTTTTGTGCAATTGGACAGTTTTATGCAAGGTTTAGAGCTCTATACACCCTTTTAAACATTGCGAAATAAATACAGATGAAAACCATAAACCGATGACGCTTACAGGTAGAGGAGCTCGAGTGCAACTTAATGATACCACTCAGGAGTCCACAGCATTCTTTTAAAGAAAGATATTTGCAAATGTGATGAAAAACTAACGAATACGCCTCAAATGGTTCTTTTTGTGCAATTGGACAGTTTATGCAAGGTTTTAGAGCTCTATACACCCTTTTAAACATTTAGCAATAAATACAGATGAAAACCATAAACCGATGACGCTTACAGGTAGAACAGATGAGTGCAACATAATGATACTACTCAGGAGTCCACAGCGTTCTTTTAAAGAAAGATATTTGCAAATGTGATGAAAAACTAACGAATACGCCTCAAATGGTTCTTTTTGTGCAATTGGACAGTTTTATGCAAGGTTTCGAGCTCTATACACCCTTTTAAACATTGCGCAATAAATACAGATAAAACCATAAACCGATGACGCTTACAGGTAGAGGAGCTCGAGTGCAACTTATTGATACCACTCAGGAGTCACAGCGTTCTTTTAAAGAAAGATATTTGCAAATGTGATGAAAAACTAACAAATACGCCTTAAATGGTTCTTTTTGTGCAATTGGACAGTTTTATGCAAGGTTTTGAGCTCTATACACCCTTTTAAACATTGCGAAATAAATACAGATGAAAACCATAAACCGATGACGCTTACAGGTAGAGGAGCTCGAGTGCAACTTAATGATACCACTCAGGAGTCCACAGCACTCTTTAAAGAAAGATATTTGCAAATGTGATGAAAAACTAACAAATACGCCTTAAATGGTTCTTTTTGTGCAATTGGACTGTTTATGCAAGGTTTTAGAGCTCTATACACCCTTTTAAACATTTAGCAATAAATACAAATGAAAACCATAAACCGATGACGCTTACAGGTAGAGGAGCTCGAGTGCAACTTAATGATACCACTCAGGAGTCAACAGCGTTCTTTTAAAGAAAGATATTTGCAAATGTGATGAAAACTAACAAATACGCCTTAAATGGTTCTTTTTGTGCAATTGGACTGTTTATGCAAGGTTTTAGAGCTCTATACACCCTTTTAAACATTTAGCAATAAATACAGATGAAAACCATAAACCGATGACGCTTACAGGTAGAACAGATGAAGTGCAACATAATGATACTACTCAGGAGTCCACAGCGTTCTTTTAAAGAAAGATATTTGCAAATGTGATGAAAAACTAACAAATACGCCTTAAATGGTTCTTTTTGTGCAATTGGACTGTTTTATGCAAGGTTTAGAGCTCTATACACCCTTTTAAACATTGCGCAATAAATACAGATGAAAACCATAAACCGATGACGCTTACAGGTAGAGGAGCTCGAGTGCAACTTATTGATACCATTCAGGAGTCCACAGCGTTCTTTTAAAGAAAGATATTTGCAAATGTGATGAAAAACTAACGAATACGCCTCAAATGGTTCTTTTTGTGCAATTGGACAGTTTATGCAAGGTTTTAGAGCTCTATACACCCTTTTAAACATTTAGCAATAAATACAGATGAAAACCATAAACCGATGACGCTTACAGGTAGAACAGATGAGTGCAACATAATGATACTACTCAGGAGTCCACAGCGTTCTTTTAAAGAAAGATATTTGCAAATGTGATGAAAAACTAACAAATACGCCTTAAATTGTTCTTTTTGTGCAATTGGACAGTTTTATGCAAGGTTTAGAGCTCTATACACCCTTTTAAACATTGCGCAATAAATACAGATGAAAACCATAAACCGATGACGCTTACAGGTAGAGGAGCTCGAGTGCAACTTATTGATACCATTCAGGAGTCCACAGCGTTCTTTTAAAGAAAGATATTTGCAAATGTGATGAAAAACTAACGAATACGCCTCAAATGGTTCTTTTTGTGCAATTGGACAGTTTATGCAAGGTTTTAGAGCTCTATACACCCTTTTAAACATTGCGCAATAAATACAGATGAAAACCATAAACCGATGACGCTTACAGGTAGAACAGATGGAGTGCAACATAATGATACCACTCAGGAGTCCACAGCGTTCTTTAAAAGAAAGATATTTGCAAATGTGATGAAAAACTAACGAATACGCCTCAAATGGTTCTTTTTGTGCAATTGGACAGTTTATGCAAGGTTTTAGAGCTCTATACACCCTTTTAAACATTTAGCAATAAATACAGATGAAAACCATAAACCGATGACGCTTACAGGTAGAACAGATGGAGTGCAACATAATGATACCACTCAGGAGTCCACAGCGTTCTTTAAAAGAAAGATATTTGCAAATGTGATGAAAAACTAACGAATACGCCTCAAATGGTTCTTTTTGTGCAATTGGACAGTTTTATGCAAGGTTTCGAGCTCTATACACCCTTTTAAACATTGCGCAATAAATACAGATAAAACCATAAACCGATGACGCTTACAGGTAGAGGAGCTCGAGTGCAACTTATTGATACCACTCAGGAGTCCACAGCATTCTTTTAAAGAAAGATATTTGCAAATGTGATGAAAAACTAACAAATACGCCTTAAATGGTTCTTTTTGTGCAATTGGACAGTTTATGCAAGGTTTTAGAGCTCTATACACCCTTTTAAACATTGCGCAATAAATACAATGAAAACCATAAACCGATGACGCTTACAGGTAGAGGAGCTCGAGTGCAACTTATTGATACCACTCAGGAGTCCACAGCATTCTTTTAAAGAAAGATATTTGCAAATGTGATGAAAAACTAACAAATACGCCTTAAATGGTTCTTTTTGTGCAATTGGACAGTTTATGCAAGGTTTTAGAGCTCTATACACCCTTTTAAACATTGCGCAATAAATACAGATGAAAACCATAAACCGATGACGCTTACAGGTAGAACAGATGAGTGCAACATAATGATACTACTCAGGAGTCCACAGCGTTCTTTTAAAGAAAGATATTTGCAAATGTGATGAAAAACTAACAAATACGCCTTAAATGGTTCTTTTTGTGCAATTGGACAGTTTTATGCAAGGTTTAGAGCTCTATACACCCTTTTAAACATTGCGCAATAAATACAGATGAAAACCATAAACCGATGACGCTTACAGGTAGAGGAGCTCGAGTGCAACTTATTGATACCACTCAGGAGTCCACAGCGTTCTTTTAAAGAAAGATATTTGCAAATGTGATGAAAAACTAACAAATACGCCTTAAATGGTTCTTTTTGTGCAATTGGACAGTTTTATGCAAGGTTTAGAGCTCTATACACCCTTTTAAACATTGCGCAATAAATACAGATGAAAACCATAAACCGATGACGCTTACAGGTAGAACAGATGGAGTGCAACATAATGATACTACTCAGGAGTCCACAGCGTTCTTTTAAAGAAAGATATTTGCAAATGTGATGAAAAACTAACGAATACGCCTCAAATGGTTCTTTTTGTGCAATTGGACAGTTTTATGCAAGGTTTAGAGCTCTATACACCCTTTTAAACATTGCGCAATAAATACAGATGAAAACCATAAACCGATGACGCTTACAGGTAGAACAGATGGAGTGCAACATAATGATACCACTCAGGAGTCCACAGCATTCTTTTAAAGAAAGATATTTGCAAATGTGATGAAAAACTAACAAATACGCCTCAAATGGTTCTTTTTGTGCAATTGGACAGTTTATGCAAGGTTTTAGAGCTCTATACACCCTTTTAAACATTGCGCAATAAATACAGATGAAAACCAAAACCGATGACGCTTACAGGTAGAGGAGCTCGAGTGCAACTTAATGATACCACTCAGGAGTCCACAGCATTCTTTTAAAGAAAGATATTTGCAAATGTGATGAAAAACTAACAAATACGCCTCAAATGGTTCTTTTTGTGCAATTGGACAGTTTTATGCAAGGTTTAGAGCTCTATACACCCTTTTAAACATTGCGCAATAAATACAGATGAAAACCATAAACCGATGACGCTTACAGGTAGAGGAGATCGAGTGCAACTTAATGATACCACTCAGGAGTCCACAGCGTTCTTTTAAAGAAAGATATTTGCAAATGTGATGAAAAACTAACAAATACGCCTTAAATGGTTCTTTTTGTGCAATTGGACAGTTTATGCAAGGTTTTAGAGCTCTATACACCCTTTTAAACATTGCGCAATAAATACAGATGAAAACCATAAACCGATGACGCTTACAGGTAGAGGAGCTCGAGTGCAACTTATTGATACCACTCAGGAGTCCACAGCATTCTTTTAAAGAAAGATATTTGCAAATGTGATGAAAAACTAACAAATACGCCTTAAATGGTTCTTTTTGTGCAATTGGACTGTTTATGCAAGGTTTTAGAGCTCTATACACCCTTTTAAACATTTAGCAATAAATACAAATGAAAACCATAAACCGATGACGCTTACAGGTAGAGGAGCTCGAGTGCAACTTATTGATACCACTCAGGAGTCCACAGCATTCTTTTAAAGAAAGATATTTGCAAATGTGATGAAAAACTAACAAATACGCCTTAAATGGTTCTTTTTGTGCAATTGGACTGTTTATGCAAGGTTTTAGAGCTCTATACACCCTTTTAAACATTGCGCAATAAATACAGATGAAAACCATAAACCGATGACGCTTACAGGTAGAACAGATGAAGTGCAACATAATGATACTACTCAGGAGTCCACAGCGTTCTTTTAAAGAAAGATATTTGCAAATGTGATGAAAAACTAACAAATACGCCTTAAATTGTTCTTTTTGTGCAATTGGACTGTTTTATGCAAGGTTTAGAGCTCTATACACCCTTTTAAACATTGCGCAATAAATACAGATGAAAACCATAAACCGATGACGCTTACAGGTAGAGGAGCTCGAGTGCAACTTATTGATACCACTCAGGAGTCCACAGCGTTCTTTTAAAGAAAGATATATTTGCAAATGTGATGAAAAACTAACAAATACGCCTTAAATGGTTCTTTTTGTGCAATTGGACAGTTTTATGCAAGGTTTAGAGCTCTATACACCCTTTTAAACATTTAGCAATAAATACAGATGAAAACCATAAACCGATGACGCTTACAGGTAGAACAGATGGAGTGCAACATAATGATACTACTCAGGAGTCCACAGCGTTCTTTTAAAGAAAGATATTTGCAAATGTGATGAAAAACTAACGAATACGCCTCAAATGGTTCTTTTTGTGCAATTGGACAGTTTTATGCAAGGTTTAGAGCTCTATACACCCTTTTAAACATTGCGCAATAAATACAGATGAAAACCATAAACCGATGACGCTTACAGGTAGAGGAGCTCGAGTGCAACTTATTGATACCACTCAGGAGTCCACAGCGTTCTTTTAAAGAAAGATATTTGCAAATGTGATGAAAAACTAACAAATACGCCTCAAATGGTTCTTTTTGTGCAATTGGACAGTTTTATGCAAGGTTTAGAGCTCTATACACCCTTTTAAACATTGCGCAATAAATACAGATGAAAACCAAAACCGATGACGCTTACAGGTAGAGGAGCTCGAGTGCAGCTTAATGATACCACTCAGGAGTCCACAGCGTTCTTTTAAAGAAAGATATTTGCAAATGTGATGAAAAACTAACAAATACGCCTCAAATGGTTCTTTTTGTGCAATTGGACAGTTTTATGCAAGGTTTAGAGCTCTATACACCCTTTTAAACATTGCGCAATAAATACAGATGAAAACCATAAACCGATGACGCTTACAGGTAGAGGAGCTCGAGTGCAACTTAATGATACCACTCAGGAGTCCACAGCATTCTTTTAAAGAAAGATATTTGCAAATGTGATGAAAAACTAACGAATACGCCTCAAATGGTTCTTTTTGTGCAATTGGACAGTTTATGCAAGGTTTTAGAGCTCTATACACCCTTTTAAACATTGCGCAATAAATACAGATGAAAACCATAAACCGATGACGCTTACAGGTAGAACAGATGAAGTGCAACATAATGATACTACTCAGGAGTCCACAGCGTTCTTTTAAAGAAAGATATTTGCAAATGTGATGAAAAACTAACGAATACGCCTCAAATGGTTCTTTTTGTGCAATTGGACAGTTTTATGCAAGGTTTAGAGCTCTATACACCCTTTTAAACATTGCGCAATAAATACAGATAAAAACCATAAACCGATGACGCTTACAGGTAGAGGAGCTCGAGTGCAACTTATTGATACCACTCAGGAGTCAACAGCGTTCTTTTAAAGAAAGATATTTGCAAATGTGATGAAAAACTAACAAATACGCCTTAAATGGTTCTTTTTGTGCAATTGGACAGTTTTATGCAAGGTTTTGAGCTCTATACACCCTTTTAAACATTGCGCAATAAATACAGATGAAAACCATAAACCGATGACGCTTACAGGTAGAGGAGCTCGAGTGCAACTTAATGATACCACTCAGGAGTCCACAGCGTTCTTTAAAGAAAGATATTTGCAAATGTGATGAAAAACTAACAAATACGCCTTAAATGGTTCTTTTTGTGCAATTGGACAGTTTATGCAAGGTTTTAGAGCTCTATACACCCTTTTAAACATTTAGCAATAAATACAAATGAAAACCATAAACCGATGACGCTTACAGGTAGAGGAGCTCGAGTGCAACTTAATGATACCACTCAGGAGTCCACAGCGTTCTTTTAAAGAAAGATATTTGCAAATGTGATGAAAAACTAACAAATACGCCTTAAATGGTTCTTTTTGTGCAATTGGACTGTTTATGCAAGGTTTTAGAGCTCTATACACCCTTTTAAACATTGCGCAATAAATACAGATGAAAACCATAAACCGATGACGCTTACAGGTAGAACAGATGAAGTGCAACATAATGATACTACTCAGGAGTCCACAGCGTTCTTTTAAAGAAAGATATTTGCAAATGTGATGAAAAACTAACAAATACGCCTTAAATGGTTCTTTTTGTGCAATTGGACAGTTTTATGCAAGGTTTAGAGCTCTATACACCCTTTTAAACATTGCGCAATAAATACAGATGAAAACCATAAACCGATGACGCTTACAGGTAGAGGAGCTCGAGTGCAACTTATTGATACCATTCAGGAGTCCACAGCGTTCTTTTAAAGAAAGATATTTGCAAATGTGATGAAAAACTAACGAATACGCCTCAAATGGTTCTTTTTGTGCAATTGGACAGTTTATGCAAGGTTTTAGAGCTCTATACACCCTTTTAAACATTTAGCAATAAATACAGATGAAAACCATAAACCGATGACGCTTACAGGTAGAACAGATGAAGTGCAACATAATGATACTACTCAGGAGTCCACAGCGTTCTTTTAAAGAAAGATATTTGCAAATGTGATGAAAAACTAACAAATACGCCTTAAATTGTTCTTTTTGTGCAATTGGACAGTTTTATGCAAGGTTTAGAGCTCTATACACCCTTTTAAACATTGCGCAATAAATACAGATGAAAACCATAAACCGATGACGCTTACAGGTAGAGGAGCTCGAGTGCAACTTATTGATACCATTCAGGAGTCCACAGCGTTCTTTTAAAGAAAGATATTTGCAAATGTGATGAAAAACTAACGAATACGCCTCAAATGGTTCTTTTTGTGCAATTGGACAGTTTATGCAAGGTTTTAGAGCTCTATACACCCTTTTAAACATTTAGCAATAAATACAGATGAAAACCATAAACCGATGACGCTTACAGGTAGAACAGATGGAGTGCAACATAATGATACCACTCAGGAGTCCACAGCGTTCTTTAAAAGAAAGATATTTGCAAATGTGATGAAAAACTAACAAATACGCCTCAAATGGTTCTTTTTGTGCAATTGGACAGTTTATGCAAGGTTTTAGAGCTCTATACACCCTTTTAAACATTGCGCAATAAATACAGATGAAAACCATAAACCGATGACGCTTACAGGTAGAACAGATGGAGTGCAACATAATGATACCACTCAGGAGTCCACAGCGTTCTTTTAAAGAAAGATATTTGCAAATGTGATGAAAAACTAACGAATACGCCTCAAATGGTTCTTTTTGTGCAATTGGACAGTTTTATGCAAGGTTTAGAGCTCTATACACCCTTTTAAACATTGCGCAATAAATACAGATAAAAACCATAAACCGATGACGCTTACAGGTAGAGGAGCTCGAGTGCAACTTATTGATACCACTCAGGAGTCCACAGCATTCTTTTAAAGAAAGATATTTGCAAATGTGATGAAAAACTAACAAATACGCCTTAAATGGTTCTTTTTGTGCAATTGGACTGTTTATGCAAGGTTTTAGAGCTCTATACACCCTTTTAAACATTAGCAATAAATACAGATGAAAACCATAAACCGATGACGCTTACAGGTAGAGGAGCTCGAGTGCAACTTATTGATACCACTCAGGAGTCCACAGCGTTCTTTTAAAGAAAGATATTTGCAAATGTGATGAAAAACTAACAAATACGCCTTAAATGGTTCTTTTTGTGCAATTGGACTGTTTATGCAAGGTTTTAGAGCTCTATACACCCTTTTAAACATTGCGCAATAAATACAGATGAAAACCATAAACCGATGACGCTTACAGGTAGAACAGATGAGTGCAACATAATGATACTACTCAGGAGTCCACAGCGTTCTTTTAAAGAAAGATATTTGCAAATGTGATGAAAAACTAACAAATACGCCTTAAATGGTTCTTTTTGTGCAATTGGACAGTTTTATGCAAGGTTTAGAGCTCTATACATCCTTTTAAACATTGCGCAATAAATACAGATGAAAACCATAAACCGATGACGCTTACAGGTAGAGGAGCTCGAGTGCAACTTATGATACCACTCAGGAGTCCACAGCGTTCTTTTAAAGAAAGATATATTTGCAAATGTTATGAAAAACTAACAAATACGCCTTAAATGGTTCTTTTTGTGCAATTGGACAGTTTTATGCAAGGTTTTAGAGCTCTATACACCCTTTTAAACATTTAGCAATAAATACAGATGAAAACCATAAACCGATGACGCTTACAGGTAGAACAGATGGAGTGCAACATAATGATACTACTCAGGAGTCCACAGCGTTCTTTTAAAGAAAGATATTTGCAAATGTGATGAAAAACTAACGAATACGCCTCAAATGGTTCTTTTTGTGCAATTGGACAGTTTTATGCAAGGTTTCGAGCTCTATACACCCTTTTAAACATTGCGCAATAAATACAGATGAAAACCATAAACCGATGACGCTTACAGGTAGAACAGATGGAGTGCAACATAATGATACCACTCAGGAGTCCACAGCATTCTTTTAAAGAAAGATATTTGCAAATGTGATGAAAAACTAACAAATACGCCTCAAATGGTTCTTTTTGTGCAATTGGACAGTTTTATGCAAGGTTTTAGAGCTCTATACACCCTTTTAAACATTTAGCAATAAATACAGATGAAAACCAAAACCGATGACGCTTACAGGTAGAGGAGCTCGAGTGCAACTTAATGATACCACTCAGGAGTCCACAGCATTCTTTTAAAGAAAGATATTTGCAAATGTGATGAAAAACTAACAAATACGCCTCAAATGGTTCTTTTTGTGCAATTGGACAGTTTTATGCAAGGTTTAGAGCTCTATACACCCTTTTAAACATTGCGAAATAAATACAGATGAAAACCATAAACCGATGACGCTTACAGGTAGAGGAGCTCGAGTGCAACTTAATGATACCACTCAGGAGTCCACAGCATTCTTTTAAAGAAAGATATTTGCAAATGTGATGAAAAACTAACAAATACGCCTTAAATGGTTCTTTTTGTGCAATTGGACAGTTTATGCAAGGTTTTAGAGCTCTATACACCCTTTTAAACATTGCGCAATAAATACAAATGAAAACCATAAACCGATGACGCTTACAGGTAGAGGAGCTCGAGTGCAACTTATTGATACCACTCAGGAGTCCACAGCATTCTTTTAAAGAAAGATATTTGCAAATGTGATGAAAAACTAACAAATACGCCTTAAATGGTTCTTTTTGTGCAATTGGACAGTTTATGCAAGGTTTTAGAGCTCTATACACCCTTTTAAACATTGCGCAATAAATACAAATGAAAACCATAAACCGATGACGCTTACAGGTAGAGGAGCTCGAGTGCAACTTATTGATACCACTCAGGAGTCCACAGCATTCTTTTAAAGAAAGATATTTGCAAATGTGATGAAAAACTAACAAATACGCCTTAAATGGTTCTTTTTGTGCAATTGGACAGTTTATGCAAGGTTTTAGAGCTCTATACACCCTTTTAAACATTGCGCAATAAATACAGATGAAAACCATAAACCGATGACGCTTACAGGTAGAACAGATGAAGTGCAACATAATGATACTACTCAGGAGTCCACAGCGTTCTTTTAAAGAAAGATATTTGCAAATGTGATGAAAAACTAACAAATACGCCTTAAATTGTTCTTTTTGTGCAATTGGACAGTTTTATGCAAGGTTTAGAGCTCTATACACCCTTTTAAACATTGCGCAATAAATACAGATGAAAACCATAAACCGATGACGCTTACAGGTAAGAGGAGCTCGAGTGCAACTTATTGATACCACTCAGGAGTCCACAGCGTTCTTTTAAAGAAAGATATATTTGCAAATGTGATGAAAAACTAACAAATACGCCTTAAATGGTTCTTTTTGTGCAATTGGACAGTTTTATGCAAGGTTTAGAGCTCTATACACCCTTTTAAACATTGCGCAATAAATACAGATGAAAACCATAAACCGATGACGCTTACAGGTAGAACAGATGGAGTGCAACATAATGATACTACTCAGGAGTCCACAGCGTTCTTTTAAAGAAAGATATTTGCAAATGTGATGAAAAATCTAACGAATACGCCTCAAATGGTTCTTTTTGTGCAATTGGACAGTTTTATGCAAGGTTTAGAGCTCTATACACCCTTTTAAACATTGCGCAATAAATACAGATGAAAACCATAAACCGATGACGCTTACAGGTAGAGGAGCTCGAGTGCAACTTAATGATACCACTCAGGAGTCCACAGCATTCTTTTAAAGAAAGATATTTGCAAATGTGATGAAAAACTAACAAATACGCCTTAAATGGTTCTTTTTGTGCAATTGGACAGTTTATGCAAGGTTTTAGAGCTCTATACACCCTTTTAAACATTGCGCAATAAATACAAATGAAAACCATAAACCGATGACGCTTACAGGTAGAGGAGCTCGAGTGCAACTTATTGATACCACTCAGGAGTCCACAGCGTTCTTTTAAAGAAAGATATTTGCAAATGTGATGAAAAACTAACAAATACGCCTTAAATGGTTCTTTTTGTGCAATTGGACAGTTTTATGCAAGGTTTAGAGCTCTATACACCCTTTTAAACATTTAGCAATAAATACAGATGAAAACCATAAACCGATGACGCTTACAGGTAGAACAGATGGAGTGCAACATAATGATACTACTCAGGAGTCCACAGCGTTCTTTTAAAGAAAGATATTTGCAAATGTGATGAAAAACTAACAAATACGCCTTAAATGGTTCTTTTTGTGCAATTGGACAGTTTTATGCAAGGTTTAGAGCTCTATACACCCTTTTAAACATTGCGCAATAAATACAGATGAAAACCATAAACCGATGACGCTTACAGGTAGAGGAGCTCGAGTGCAACTTAATGATACCACTCAGGAGTCCACAGCGTTCTTTTAAAGAAAGATATTTGCAAATGTGATGAAAAACTAACAAATACGCCTTAAATGGTTCTTTTTGTGCAATTGGACAGTTTATGCAAGGTTTTAGAGCTCTATACACCCTTTTAAACATTAGCAATAAATACAAATGAAAACCATAAACCGATGACGCTTACAGGTAGAGGAGCTCGAGTGCAACTTATTGATACCACTCAGGAGTCCACAGCGTTCTTTTAAAGAAAGATATTTGCAAATGTGATGAAAAACTAACAAATACGCCTTAAATGGTTCTTTTTGTGCAATTGGACAGTTTTATGCAAGGTTTAGAGCTCTATACACCCTTTTAAACATTTAGCAATAAATACAGATGAAAACCATAAACCGATGACGCTTACAGGTAGAACAGATGGAGTGCAACATAATGATACTACTCAGGAGTCCACAGCGTTCTTTTAAAGAAAGATATTTGCAAATGTGATGAAAAACTAACAAATACGCCTTAAATGGTTCTTTTTGTGCAATTGGACAGTTTTATGCAAGGTTTAGAGCTCTATACACCCTTTTAAACATTGCGCAATAAATACAGATGAAAACCATAAACCGATGACGCTTACAGGTAGAGGAGCTCGAGTGCAACTTAATGATACCACTCAGGAGTCCACAGCATTCTTTTAAAGAAAGATATTTGCAAATGTGATGAAAAACTAACAAATACGCCTTAAATGGTTCTTTTTGTGCAATTGGACAGTTTATGCAAGGTTTTAGAGCTCTATACACCCTTTTAAACATTGCGCAATAAATACAGATGAAAACCATAAACCGATGACGCTTACAGGTAGAACAGATGAAGTGCAACATAATGATACTACTCAGGAGTCCACAGCGTTCTTTTAAAGAAAGATATTTGCAAATGTGATGAAAAACTAACAAATACGCCTTAAATTGTTCTTTTTGTTCAATTGGACAGTTTTATGCAAGGTTTAGAGCTCTATACACCCTTTTAAACATTGCGCAATAAATACAGATGAAAACCATAAACCGATGACGCTTACAGGTAGAGGAGCTCGAGTGCAACTTATTGATACCATTCAGGAGTCCACAGCGTTCTTTTAAAGAAAGATATTTGCAAATGTGATGAAAAACTAACAAATACGCCTTAAATGGTTCTTTTTGTGCAATTGGACAGTTTTATGCAAGGTTTAGAGCTCTATACACCCTTTTAAACATTGCGCAATAAATACAGATGAAAACCATAAACCGATGACGCTTACAGGTAGAGGAGCTCGAGTGCAACTTAATGATACCACTCAGGAGTCCACAGCATTCTTTTAAAGAAAGATATTTGCAAATGTGTTGAAAAACTAACAAATACGCCTTAAATGGTTCTTTTTGTGCAATTGGACAGTTTATGCAAGGTTTTAGAGCTCTATACACCCTTTTAAACATTGCGCAATAAATACAGATGAAAACCATAAACCGATGACGCTTACAGGTAGAACAGATGGAGTGCAACATAATGATACTACTCAGGAGTCCACAGCGTTCTTTTAAAGAAAGATATTTGCAAATGTGATGAAAAACTAACAAATACGCCTTAAATTGTTCTTTTTGTTCAATTGGACAGTTTTATGCAAGGTTTAGAGCTCTATACACCCTTTTAAACATTGCGCAATAAATACAGATGAAAACCATAAACCGATGACGCTTACAGGTAGAGGAGCTCGAGTGCAACTTATTGATACCATTCAGGAGTCCACAGCGTTCTTTTAAAGAAAGATATTTGCAAATGTGATGAAAAACTAACAAATACGCCTTAAATTGTTCTTTTTGTGCAATTGGACTGTTTTATGCAAGGTTTAGAGCTCTATACACCCTTTTAAACATTGCGCAATAAATACAGATGAAAACCATAAACCGATGACGCTTACAGGTAGAGGAGCTCGAGTGCAACTTATTGATACCATTCAGGAGTCCACAGCGTTCTTTTAAAGAAAGATATTTGCAAATGTGATGAAAAACTAACAAATACGCCTAAATGGTTCTTTTTGTGCAATTGGACTGTTTTATGCAAGGTTTAGAGCTCTATACACCCTTTTAAACATTGCGCAATAAATACAGATGAAAACCATAAACCGATGACGCTTACAGGTAGAGGAGCTCGAGTGCAACTTAATGATACCACTCAGGAGTCCACAGCATTCTTTTAAAGAAAGATATTTGCAAATGTGATGAAAAACTAACAAATACGCCTTAAATGGTTCTTTTTGTGCAATTGGACTGTTTATGCAAGGTTTTAGAGCTCTATACACCCTTTTAAACATTGCGCAATAAATACAGATGAAAACCATAAACCGATGACGCTTACAGGTAGAGGAGCTCGAGTGCAACTTATTGATACCATTCAGGAGTCCACAGCGTTCTTTTAAAGAAAGATATTTGCAAATGTGATGAAAAACTAACAAATACGCCTTAAATGGTTCTTTTTGTGCAATTGGACAGTTTTATGCAAGGTTTAGAGCTCTATACACCCTTTTAAACATTGCGCAATAAATACAGATGAAAACCATAAACCGATGACGCTTACAGGTAGAGGAGCTCGAGTGCAACTTAATGATACCACTCAGGAGTCCACAGCGTTCTTTTAAAGAAAGATATTTGCAAATGTGTTGAAAAACTAACAAATACGCCTTAAATGGTTCTTTTTGTGCAATTGGACTGTTTATGCAAGGTTTTAGAGCTCTATACACCCTTTTAAACATTGCGCAATAAATACAGATGAAAACCATAAACCGATGACGCTTACAGGTAGAGGAGCTCGAGTGCAACTTATTGATACCATTCAGGAGTCCACAGCGTTCTTTTAAAGAAAGATATTTGCAAATGTGATGAAAAACTAACAAATACGCCTTAAATGGTTCTTTTTGTGCAATTGGACAGTTTTATGCAAGGTTTAGAGCTCTATACACCCTTTTAAACATTGCGCAATAAATACAGATGAAAACCATAAACCGATGACGCTTACAGGTAGAGGAGCTCGAGTGCAACTTAATGATACCACTCAGGAGTCCACAGCATTCTTTTAAAGAAAGATATTTGCAAATGTGATGAAAAACTAACAAATACGCCTTAAATGGTTCTTTTTGTGCAATTGGACTGTTTATGCAAGGTTTTAGAGCTCTATACACCCTTTTAAACATTTAGCAATAAATACAGATGAAAACCATAAACCGATGACGCTTACAGGTAGAACAGATGGAGTGCAACATAATGATACTACTCAGGAGTCCACAGCGTTCTTTTAAAGAAAGATATTTGCAAATGTGATGAAAAACTAACAAATACGCCTTAAATGGTTCTTTTTGTGCAATTGGACAGTTTTATGCAAGGTTTAGAGCTCTATACACCCTTTTCAACATTGCGCAATAAATACAGATGAAAACCATAAACCGATGACGCTTACAGGTAGAACAGATGGAGTGCAACATAATGATACCACTCAGGAGTCCACAGCGTTCTTTTGAAGAAAGATATTTGCAAATGTGATGAAAAACTAACAAATACGCCTTAAATGGTTCTTTTTGTGCAATTGGACAGTTTATGAAAGGTTTTAGAGCTTTAAACAAACAGAACTTTATTCCTCGCTCATTTTTCCTGATTGAGGTGTCATATGAAAGGGCAGAAACTCAACTTTCTAGAAATGTGAATTTTTCTTTTTGGTTTACTTCCTTCAAATTGCTTTTAATCACTCATGCGTAAAATATGCATCATTTGAGTAGCATCAACTGAAAGAGGAGACTCTAAGCTTTCCAAATATGTATCATTCATAAATTATGGTTGTGATTAAGTTATGATAAAACATCGTTACTTCTCGGTTTCGTTTTTTATGGGACGCACTGTATAACAAATCTGTGTTGTGAGGACCCTACGTCACAACAAATGCATTTCCCTAGCTTCTCTTGTGCTGACCGTTCTCTGAAGAGCAGAGGGGTTGACAACGCTTGTTGTATCTGCCTCCCTGATGAGGTAGCATTGGTCCTCTTCACCCGCCCTTTAATCTGTTGCTAAGAACAGATTAAAGGTTTTTATCAAATACAGGATTTACAGAAGAAATGTTCTTCACCGTCTTTTACCCTTAATGTCACCTGAGTTTCCCAAGCTTATCCTTTGCTGACCGTTCTCTGAAGAGCAGAGGGGTTGACAACGCTTGTTGTATCTGCCTTCCTGATGAGGTAGCATTGGTCCTCTTACCCCGCCCTTTCTTCCCCTATGCAACAGGCTTGGTGTGATATTTGGGGGTGTGTATAGGCATCCAGGGGACTGGGTTGTAGTAGCTGGGAATGGCGTAGCTTGCCTTGTCATGGTAGCCTACGTGTGAACACAAGTGGTAAAAAATACAGCATTTTTTAATTAAGCTTCTGATAGTGATGTAAAAAGCCATTGGCAGTCAACAGCAGACAAACTATCCTCACATTTACAAGTTTGCTGACTGCAAAATTGATTTAGGCATAACTATGAACCACCAGTTTTTGCTACGCAGGCGAAACAAAAATTGTATTTTTGTACAGTGGTGTTTGAAATGTTGAGAATCAATAGAACAGTTTTTAATACAGCAGCAATTGGAGCCACAGTTTTCAAATTAAATACGGTAACCCATACAAAGAAACCAATTCAAACCAAATACAGGTTGGGCAACGTCACCCTGGAAGAAGTGCAACACCACCCCTACCTGAATTCAAAGGGACTCGGTTGGGCCACACATATTGACCAAACTTCATCAAATTACATGTAGGCCCAAATTAGAGTTCTATGCAGCTACATGTACAGTACATGGGACCCACAGCAGAAGTCAGACCAGGACAAACTAAACATTCACAACGAGGGACTATGACAGGGAATCAAGTGTTACAAAGATGCTGGAAAATCTAAAATGGGAATCTTTGAAAGTCCGCAGAACCAAAGCCAGACTACCTGCATTGTATAAGGAAACACATAACACATGGATACCCAGCAATATATAAACTTATCTTCTCATTTGAAAATGGTGCTACGGTACATTCTTTATACTCTTTGCATTGCAGCTTTCTTGCATATTTATGCATCCACAACAACCACTGAGCTGATAAGAGTTTTAAGCAACTACCCAAAGGTTGATATTTAAAAACTAGATATCTTCGAAACAATGATATTTCCACCTTTCAATTAACATCAAATACTCCACTTTTGAAATTGATCATGTCTGGTGACGTGGAGCGTAATCCGGGACCTGAACATTCAAATTCGTTACGTTATACACTCAATTGTCTACTACTAAATGCCTGTTCCCTTGGTAATAAACTGAATGACCTGAAAGTGAGTTACTTCCGGTAAAATAGATGGATGAACTCCGATTCCTGCGATGGTGAAATCTTAGATGTACAACAATATCAAATCTTTCGTAAAGACCACAATCACAACGGAGGAGGTGTACTTTTTGCATGAAAACGATTCACGGCTCCGAGTTTGAGATTCCCAGCTGCGAGTTGTTATGGATTCAATTTAGTTTACCACGAAATAAAGGCAAGCTCTTTTTGGGTGTATGCTATCGTCCCCCATCATCTAATGCTACCTTCCGTGATGCACTAAATAAGTCCTTTGTTCTTATCCCCCACATATTTCTTCTTTCAAATCCATTATTTTATGCAGTGGTTTCCATATTCATAACTCGGTTCCATTTGAATTGGACTGTAGTCGTGTGTCACAGTTGCTTCCTAGGGTTTTCCATCAATTTCACAAAGCAGATAGCGTACACTATGAATATGACGGACAAAGAAAGCGGACAAAATATACAGTTCCTCAGGTAGACAAAGGAACATCCCTTCACTGCTATTATGTAAAAAATATGTAGAACTGGTGTCACATGCATATTCACCATTTTACATAATAGCAGTGAAGGGAAGTTCCTTTGTCTACCTGAGGAACTGTATATTTTGTCCGCTTTCTTTGTCCGTCATATTCATAGTCGTAGATTTACGATTGAATTTATTCCATGGAATCTATTTATTGATGAAGAGAGCATTGATAACACATGTGAACTTCACACTGACTTGTGTTGCAGGCAACAATCAAAGATGTTTATCAAAGGAAATAGTTAGAATATCCAGAAGAAAGATCATCAGTTGGGGGGGGGGGGGGAAATGGGGTTAAAATTTGTGGGGTAAGTATATGCTGTATATCTGGCCCTGTTGTCACAGTTCCATGTTAGTAGTTTTCTGCTGGCATGGATCTCCCCTGATCCTCCCCCTGGCAATTTTCGAATATGATAAATCAATATATATCAAAGCTCTCGACATATCTTGAGCATTTCTCACTCTGTTTAACCATTATTTTTGTGTTTTTGTTGTTTTTGAGACTTTGAGACGGTAGTAATGTAGTAATGCTGATGCGTATTGACGTCTAGCGCAGTATACTTGCTGAGAGGCAGCACGATTTGAATTTTCAAAGTATTCTTTCTAACATCATTAAGTTGAAACAAGGGAAACGCTCTCGGCGGTCTCGCCTGCATTACGCAATTTGTTATGATGAAAAATTGAAGTTGGAACATTAGTATAGGCAGGGTGGCCCATTAGCAGGCCCCAAAAAATGAAATCCTCTGAATATAATCAGCATTTTGAAGTGAATATTGATTAAGAATCATGAACAAATAACAAAAATTGATTCATTTATTCTCATATTAAGTTGTGAAAACATAATCCAAGGCTACTGACCTAAAATGACCTTTGACCTTGTGACCTGGAATTTGTGAAATATGATTTGTGATACTTGATAACCCTTGGGTATAACTTTCATAGACTTTGAACAAACACTTTTGAAAATATGCTAAAAATTCAAAATCTTGATGTTGATAACACAAACAAGTCGAAGTTTGTTGACCTAAACTCACATGATTGGGGATACTTGAGCACCCTATAGTCCAAGTTTCGTTGACCAAGAACTTATACTTTCAAAATTGTATCAAAAATTAAAAAACTTAACCTTAGGTTAAGTTTTTGATGTTGACGCCGCTTTTTTTTTTTGCTACGCAGGCGAGACAAAAAAGGAAGAGCCAGGTTATTCCTTATGTTATCTATTGTTCTGATAATTTCTCATGTATTTCTTTGTTTTTTAACTTATGTATTTTGTCGTTTCATTTCATTTCTAATAACTATAATTCAACTAATTTGACCCCCCAAATAAGTATAAACAAGACCAAATAACCAATGTTTTATCTCTTTTTTGGAAAAATGAGATTTCCATATGTTTTGTACACAAATCACAAAAATGGGTGATTTGGGCTGACATGCACAGACAAAAGGGTCATGTGACTTTGTCCGTTTTTTGAAAAATCTATTTCAAAAGATGCGCCAGACTTGAATCGATCAGAAAAGGTGTGTACTGCAAGGTTCAGGAATCATCAAAATGATAACAAACGTGGACCAGTTTTGGTAAAGTTACAAGCACTATACACAGAAATATGTATATGCAGGGCTTAAATTAATCCAAGGCCACCAAGGCCATGGATGCCCCTTTGATTGGCCTCAATGCTTGGCCTTGGAGATTTTTTGTGCCCTTTCCAATTCTTCTTATTTGTGCTGTAATATAGGAATGTGCCCTACAGAAAAGTGGCCTTGCCCTAAAAATGTTGAAATTTAAGGCCTGTATATGGGACTACATGAACATTTGGCGTAAAAATCCGTCCTGATTTTTATGCTGTTACATGAAATATTTAGAATATTAAGGCATTTGAAGAGCCATGCTTTTCAGGAAACATTTGTTATCTGATGTTCTTCTAGACTTGTATAATAACAATGATAATTTATTTATTTATTTATCATTCTTCGTCATCTTTAAAAGTTTACAGCTGATGTGATCTTCACCAGTTGCTTTATCAATACTCAGATTATCAATCTGTTTCAATACAAAATCCTCAGTAATCAAATTCAAATTAAATTGCGAATGAGTTGGACCAATATTATTGTCCTCGTCTAATGCTCACAAATTATTGTTCACCTGTTCCCAGAACTCAACCTTCTCTTTAAGAGAGCCCTGTTTAGCCATAGAAATTGACTACGGGAAGTGGTCTTAATTCTATACTTACTTCACAAACCCACGCTCCCATTATCCACAATAAAATTATACATATAGAGCAATCAAATTTGCATTTGCAAACTCTCCAAAAATCACATGATAATGATAATTAAACAAGTTACACAAAACTTAGGCCTGAAAGAAAAGTAATTTGGTTGTCCTCGACTGCCAGCTCGTCATTTTCGGGCAGCTCATCAAAACATCACCAAACACTAAAAAGATGTAGATGATTGTACTAAGACACACCTCCATACAACATTTGAAAGAAATCTGTCAAGAAATGTGGCAGTTAGAGCGCATTGAAGACATATTTGACCATATAAAAGACGGAACAATGAGGGCAGCTTCACTAAAAGTGTGGATTGGTAGATTCCATGACATTTGCTCCGGCGACAATTGCTCCGCTGTAAATTTCATACACTAATCGAATGGCTAACTTCAACCCTGGATTCAACACTATACCCTACCCTAAACCTAACCCTAAACCTAACATAAAACCCTATTGAAACCCTAACCCTAACCCTACATCTTAGACGAAATAAAGCCCGGAGCAATTGTCGTGTCACCGATTGGTAACAAGATACATTTCTAATGATCTATACAAAATTTGAAAGAAATCCATCATGAAATATGATCTGCAGAGCGCAAACTAGACACCCACCAAAATATGAACTCTTGACCCTATACAAGACGGAAAACTGGGGGCAGCATCACCAAAATCTATATGCTTGTAGATTATACCAAGATACATCTCTGTTGAAAATTTGAACAAAATCCCTTGAAAAATATGGCCTATAGAGCACACACAAGCCATCCAAAAAATATGGCCTTTTAACCTATAGAAGACGGAACACTGGAACACTGAACACTGGAACACTGAAGATTATACCATGATACACCTCCATACAAAATTTGAAAGAAATCCGTCAAGGAATTTGGCAGTTAGAGCGCACACAAGAATAAAATAATATGACGCGGCGGCGGCGGCGTAACACTACTGAATCCAAAGTACCCCACCGGCATACTGCCGGGGGATACAATTATTTTAAAGATGTTTTTATACAACCCCTGTATGAATCATATTTTCCCTAACGGTAAACCAATCAGTAAGAAAATGAAAGTTTATAAAATTGGAGAGGAGCTTGCAAGATATGTCACAGTGTTGCCAATTTGTGTTTCAATGATGACAATTTTGAAAATATATAACTTTCTTGTTTCTAGTCGGTTTTTGCTCAAACTTTCACTGACCTGTTTCTCTCATTTTCCTGCTTTTATTAAAAGCAACTTAATATCAGGGTGGACTTCCCCTTTAACACTCACCTTTGCTTTCTCCTGGACTCCCCTCTTCTCTTCTGCTTCAAGTTGTTTCTTTGTCTTCTCTAGCCTCCAGTTGGCTTTTCTCGATTCCTGCTCCTTAGTTGTTCTTTCCTCAATCCACATGTTGACCTTGACCTCAATGACATTAGCTTTCTCCACCTTCATCTTCTGCAATCTTCAGCTGTTTCTCCCTCTGCAGCTTGGCCTAAACTTGATAAAGAGAGAAAAGGAGAGAAAAGAGTGAGTGAGAGTGAGAAAGGGGGAGGAAGGAGAGGGAGAGTAAGAGAGAGAGGAGGGAGAGTGAGAGAGGGGGAAGGGGAGAGGCTGGATAGAGAGAGAGAGAGCAAGATAGAGAGGGAGAGAGAGAGAGCAAGATAGAGAGGAGAGAGAGAGAGAGAGAGAGAAGATTCAGAATATGGTGAAAAGGTAAGGATCACGACACCTCACCAACAGCTAAGGTAAAGACAATACTCTCAATTTGTGGTCATAAAGGGTGCTAGAAATTCTAGCACCAACTTAAATAACATTTTACATGAAATACCACACTTTAAACAAAATGAAGTTAGCAAAACTTTAAACAATATGCGGCAAACGCTGGTAGCCCTAAGAATAAGTTCGTTAATGAAGACTTAATACAAATATTTATTGGAGATTGCTTAATACAACAAGTTAAACAAACAAAAATTTTAGGAGTTACAATTGATGATAAAATAACATAGAAATTACATATTGATGACATTTGTTCAAAAATTTCTCAAGCCGTAGGGGAAATGAATAGATTAAAAACTGTTGTTCCAATGAGGATTCTTTTAACCCTGTATTACACAATGATTTTACCTTATTTATCATATTGCAATATTGTATGGGGGAACAGTGCAATGTATCTTAGAAATAGAATTGGAGTACTCCAGAAGCGTGCAATACGAGTTATTTGCAATTCACAACCTCTCGCCCACAACCTCTTGCCCACACAACCCCTTTATTTCAACAGTTTAGTATTTTAAAGGTGGATCAAATGTGTAGTTCGCAAATTGCAATTTTTATGTGCTCTTATTTTAAGAACATTTTACCAGATAGTTTTAATAATTATTTAACTTCAAATTGTACAATTCATAGCCATAGTACCAGAAATTCGAATCACTTAAGATTGCCGTTATATAAATATAGTTTCTCTCAAACAACAATTTCTTACACTGGTGTAAAATCCTGGAATTCAATACCAGTAGAGATTAAGAATAGTCCGACACTTTCTAATTTTAGACGTAAATTTAAACTTTATATTTTACATAAAAATAATTCACAAATTTATAGTGGTACAATATAATTTTTTTGTTTGCCTGTTACTTTTGTTTTATCATGTACTGTACGTCGCTATTGTTTGTTTGTTTGTTTGTTTTTTTTTTTTATCTTTTTATATATAAAATATCCAAAATATCTAATATTGTTCTTGGGATTAGCTTCGACAGGCCCCTGGCCTTTGTTTGTCCCACCACATGTTTTTTATATCTACATGTATTTAGTTGTTCTTTGTTTAAGGACTTTAGATTTTGTTCGCTATTTGTTTCTCTTAATATTATTGTTTGTTAATTGTGTATTTTGTATATGTCTGAACATGTAGGTCATGTATACTTGTTTTTTATGAACCACATGTGGAAATAAAACTTGAACTTGAACTTGAAAGTTCGATTGTAATTAATCCATTAACACACGGGTGGCCAACATTTTAAAGCTCGCGGGCCACAGCTAACGATACACCCCCCCCCCCCCACTCAGTGTTATTTAGGGTACGCATATGCGTGTTCCAACCGACCCCCCCCCCCCCCTTTTCAGCAAAAGTCCGGTGTGTAAAGTCAATATGGCTCGACCTTTTTCTTTTGTATACGAGCCTTATTCAGCACCCCCCCCCCCCTTTCAGCAAAAGTCCGGTGTGAAAAGTCAATACGGGTCGACCTTTTTCTTTTGTTACGAAAAGGACATTTTTGCAACACGCATGGGGTCCGTCCGTTCTCGGAGTGGGGGAGCCGGGCGATACACACACACACAACTACACGCAATACGTGTACACACCTGCAATTTTGAAAAAATAAACAAGCAAACAACAAAATCAGGCTTACATTTTTAGTGCGATTTCTGGGGCTTGCACTTTTCTGCAATGTTGTTAACGTTCATTACCTACTTTGGTGACAAAAACGAGGCAAGGTGGTTTAACTTTCTCTTGTATGAAGCAATACTTCAGAGACCAATCTGATTTAAAGTTTCTGCCTTCATCAGAACCTTCCTTGTCGGTGCCATGATAGTTGTTATTTCAAACAAAATCAAGGACACAGCAGAGAAAATATCCTTACTTTATTAGTTGTACACTGTACATCTCATTTGACGCGGTGTAAAGAGAAGAAGACTATCCAGTTTACGATTAAGATTCATGAGAAAATTCAACGGCAAAAGAAAAGGGTTGTAATTGATTCAAGACAATTATGGCATTTCTTGATTCACAACATGTATATTTACAAACTGAGATTAACACGGCGCGTGATGTTAATGTTGTTATTGTAATGTAATGAGAGGAAATTTGAGGAGTTTTGTATCAACCAAAAAACGAATCAGTTATGTGCCATTTTATTATTACTATGTTAATGATCTGTGGACCACACCAAAAGGTTTTTTTTTTTTACATGTATGACCCTTTGATCTTATGACCCTAAAATCTAATCAGTTCAATGGCTCTGCAAGAAACATACATGTCCCGAGTTTGATAGTAATCCATTCGTCAGTTCTAATAAGAAGGCGTTCACAAGCTAGTTTTGCATACATAATGAGCCCCATGACCTTAGACCTCATGACCCCAAAATCTACTCAGTCCATTGGCTCTGCAAGATAAATACAGGTTTTGAGTTTGATGGTAATCTGTTCATCGGTTCTAATGATAATGTGATCATAAGCTATTTTTGCATACATAATGAGCCCTGTGATCTTTGACCTTTGACCTCAAAATCTAATCAAATCATTGGCTCTGCCAGATACATACATGGTTTAAGTTTGGCAGGAATCCATTCATCGGTTCTTGAGATAACGCGATCACGAGAACGGGACGTATGGATGGACGGACGGACAATCCAAAAACATAATGCCTCCGGCTACTTCGTAACGGAGGCACAACAATTCACCGCACACCCAATGAATTTAATATTTAAAGGGAAATCCCACCAAGGCGTTGTGGCGTGCCCCTGTAATCCAGCTAACAATTGAAGTTACAAACTGATTCAGCCGAGGAAGCAGGTTTGAAACTGACTCACGTCTTTCGGATAGTGACGTTAAAGGTCGGTCGTAAATAACCATATCTGATTGATACACGTCTGTAAAAACCCAATAGACACACACACACACACACCAAATAGACAACTTATCTAAAAGAAAGCAGAAAATCAGAGAAGCAAACTGATGAAAGTTTCAATTAAATCTAAATATAAGAAACTTATGAATTTTTGAAAGTTGTTATCACTAGTACTTTCCTATGTGTTCCAACATACACTGTTGGTCATAATGGTGGAATAATTATTTTTACCCCAATTTATGAACTGATTTTCACAATGATTTATTTCTAATAGATCTAAATAATAGTATACATTCTCAGATTCTATTGAATATTAATTTGTGAGCGTTTGTTTTACGTGCCTGCTAAAGCATGTGTGTGCTACTATGCTAATCAACTAGGGGACCTACGTCCTTAAGTCATAACAGACAGTAATGAGGATTAATGCCTCACAAAAGGGCACTCATAGCGAGCTTTTGATTTGGGCACCCGACGTCGGCTACTACGAGGTACTGGAGCGTGGAGACGTTGCGCAGCTCACGTCCGTTCCCTTCGCGTCAGTGCTCTTGATTTTTCACGTCGGTGCTATCACGTGACCAATTTTTTTAGATCAGGTGATTCAACAGGTAATAAATTCACAGTGCGCGAAAATCTGATACGAAGAATAGCATGAGGATGACAGAAAAAGAAAGTTAAAATGATAAAACAAAAAAACATGAGAAAAGGTGATAGAAGAATAAAAAAAAATGACAACATAAGGAGAGACAGAAAGAGAAAGTAATATAATAATAAAGAATTACATTGGAGGAGGTGGTAGAAGGAAGAAACAAAGAATAACATAAGGAAAGACAGAAAGAGGAAGTGATAGAATGGTAAAACAAAGAATAACATAAAAGAAGGTGATAGAAGGAAGAAACAAACAATAACATCAGGAAAGACAGAAAGAGAAAGTGATAGAATGGTAAAACAAAGAATACCATAAGAGAAGGTGGTAGAAGGAAGAAACAAAGAATAGCATAATGAAAGACAAAAAGAGAAAGTGATAGAATGGTAAAACAAAGAATAACATAAAAGGAGGTGATAGAAGGAAGAAACAAAGAATAACATAAGGACAGATAGAAAGAGGAAGTGATAGAATGATACAAACAAAGAATAACATAAGGAAAGGCAGAAAGAGAAAGTGATAGAAAAGTAAAAACAATAATAACATAAGAGAAGGTGATAGAAGGAAGAAACAAAGAATAACATAAGAGAAGGTGATAGAAGGAATAAGAAACAAAGAATAACATAAGGAAAGACAGAAAGAGAAAGTGATAGAATGGTAAAACAAAGAATACCATAAGAGAAGGTGGTAGAAGGAAGAAACAAACAATAGCATAATGAAAGACAAAAAGAGAAAGTGATAGAATGATACAAACAAAGAATAACATAAAAGGAGGTGATAGAAGGAAGAAACAAAGAATAACATAAGAGAAGGTGATAGAAAGAAAGAATAACTAGATGGAATTTTGACTGCGCGCAGTCGAAAATGATGCCTCCGCCATAGAGCAATTTAAACAAGTTTGGAGTCTCCAGTGGTTCTTGAGATATCATGATAACAATCTCAATGTATGGAATTTCATAAGTTGACCTCTGTGACCCTTGACCTTTGACCTACGTGCTCCAAAATCTAATCAGATTGTCTTTCTATGGTGATACACACTATCATTAAGTTTGAAGTTTAAATCTCCAGTGGTTCTTGAGATATTATGATATGTTAAGTTTGAAGTGAAAATTCTCCAGTGGTTCTTGAGATATCGCGATAACGATCTCAATGTATCGAATTTCATAAGTTGACCTCTGTGACCCTTGACCTTTGACCTACGTGCTCCAAAATCTAATCAGATTGTCTTCCTATGGTGATACACACTATCATTAAGTTTGAAGTTTAAATCTCCAGTGGTTCTTGAGATATTATGATAACAATCTCAATGTATGGAATTTCATAAGTTGACCTCTGTGACCCTTGACCTTTGACCTACATGCTCCAAAATCTAATTAGATCGTCTTCCTATGGTGATACATACTATCCTTAAGTTTGAAGTTTTTACATCTCCAGTGGTTCTTGAGATATCAAGATAACAATCTCAATGTATGGAATTTCATAAGTTGACCTCTGTGACCCTTGACCTTTGACATACGTGCTCCAAAATCTAATCAGATCGTCTTCCTATGGTGATACATACTATCCTTAAGTTTGAAGTTTAAATCTCAAATGGTTCTTGAGATATCGCGCTAACAAACTCAATACAAGGAATTTCATAAGTTGACCTCTGTGACCTGTGACCTTTGACCTATGTACTCCAAAATCTAATCAGATCGTCTTCCTATGGTGATAAATACTATTCCCGAGTCTTAAGTTTAAATCTTAAATGGTTCTTGAGATATTGTGATAACGGTCAAACGGGACGGACGTACGGACGGATGTACGGACGGACAACCCGAAAACATGATGCCTCAGGCACCACCTTCGGTGGCGGAGGCATAACAAAAGAGAAGGTGGTAGAAGGAAGAAACAAAGAATAACAAAAGAGAAGGTGGTAGAAGGAAGAAACAAAGAATAACATAAGAGAAGGTGATAGAAGGAATAACAAACAAAGAATAACAAAAGAGAAGGTGGTAGAAGGAAGAAACAAAGAATAACATAAGAGAAGGTGATACAAGGAAGAAACAAAGAATAACATGAGGAAAGAAAGAAAAAAAATACGAGAAGGTGATAGAAGGAAGAAACAAAGAATAACATGAGGAAAGATAGACAGAGGAAATGATAGAATGATAAAAACAAAGAATAACATGAGAGAAGGTGATAGAAGGAAAAAGAAACAAAGAATAACAAAAGAGAATGTGGTAGAAGGAAGAAACAAAGAATAACAAAAGAGATGGCGGTAGAAGGAAGAAACAAAGAATAAAATAAGAGAAGGTGATAGAAGGAATAAGAAACAAAGAATAACATAAAAGAAGGTGATAGAAGGAATAAGAAACAAAGAATAACATGAGGAAAGATAGAAAAAGGAACTGAAAGAATGATAAAAACAAAGAATAAAATACGAGAAGGTGATAGAAGGAAGAAACAAAGAATAACATAAGGAAAGATAGAAAGAGGAAATGATAGAATGATAAAAACAAAGAATAAAATAAGAGAAGGTGATAGAAGGAAGAAACAAAGAATAACATAAGGAAAGACAGAAAGAGGAAATGATAGAATGATAAAAACAAAGAATAAAATAAGAGAAGGTGATAGAAAGAAGAAACAAAGAATAACGTAAGGAAAGATAGAAAGAGGAAATGATAGAATGATAAAAACAAAGAATAAAAATAAGAGAAGGTGATAGAAGGAAGAAACATACAATAGCATAATGAAAGACAAAAAGAGAAAGTGATAGAATGATACAAACAAAGAATAACATAAAAGGAGGTGATAGAAGGAAGAAACAAAGAATAACAAAAGAGAAGGAGGTAGAAGGAAGAAACAAAGAATAACATAAGGAGAGACAGAAAGTGATAGAATGTTAAAAACAAAGAATAACATAAGAGAAGGTGATAGAAGGAAGAAACAAACAATAGCATAATGAAAGACAAAAGAGAAAGTGATAGAATGATACAAACAAAGAATAACATAAAAGGAGGTGATAGAAGGAATAAGAAACAAAGAATAACAAAAGAGAAGGAGGTAGAAGGAAGAAACAAAGAATAAAATAAGAGAAGGTGATAGAAGGAATAAGAAACAAAGAATAACATAAAAGAAGGTGATAGAAGGAAGAAACAAAGAATAACATGAGGAAAGATAGAAAAAGGAACTGAAAGAATGATAAAAACAAAGAATAAAATACGAGAAGGTGATAGAAGGAAGAAACAAAGAATAACATGAGGAAAGATAGAAAGAGGAAATGATAGAATGATAAAAACAAAGAATAAAATAAGAGAAGGTGATAGAAGGAAGAAACAAAGAATAACATAAGGAAAGACAGAAAGAGGAAATGATAGAATGATAAAAACAAAGAATAAAATAAGAGAATGTGATAGAAGGAAGAAACTAGATGGAATTTTGACTGCGCGCAGTCAAAAATGATGCCTCCGCCATAGAGCAACTTTACAAACCCAAACGGAAGCAATTTTTAAAATTCAAGTTTGATTGTAATCCATCTGTCGGTTTTAATAATAATGCATTCACAAGCTATTTATAGTCATACATAATGAGCCCCATGACCTTTGACCTGATGACCCTAAAATCTAATCAGTTAATTGGCTCTGCAAGATACATATATACATGTCTTGAGTTTGATAGTAATCTGTCTATTGGTTCTCATTATAATGCGATCACGAGCTATTTGTGCATACATAATGAGCCCTGTGACCTTTGACCTCGTGACCCCAAAATATAATCAGTTCATTGGCTCTGTTAGATACATACATGACCCAAGTTTGGCACGAATCCATCGATCGGTTCTTGAGGTAACGCGATCACAAGCTATTTTTGTATACATAATGAGCCCTGTGACCTTTGACCTCCGACCTCGTGACCCCAAAATCTAATCAGTTCATTGGCTCTGTTAGATACATATATGACCCAAGTTTGGCAGGAATCCATTGATCGGTTCTTGAGATATTGCGATCACAAGCTATTTTTGAATACATAATGAGCCCTGTGACCTTTGACCTTCGACCTCGTGACCCCAAAATCTAATCAGTTCATTGGCTCTGCAAGATACATACATGATCCAAGTTTAGAGAGAATCCATCAATTGGTTCTTGAGATAACGCGATCACGAGAACGGGACGTACGGACGGACGGACAACCAGAAAACATAATGCCTCCGGCTATATTTGTAGCGGAGGCATAACAAAGAATAACATAAGGAAAGATAGAAAGAGGAAATGATAGAATGATAAAAAACAAAGAATAAAATAAGAAACAAAGAATAATGTAAGGAAAGATAGAAAGAGGAAATGATAGAATGATAAAAACTAAGAATAAAAATAAGAGAAGGTGATAGAAGGAAGAAACAAAGAATAACATAAGGAAAGATAGAAAGAGGAAATGATAGAATGATAAAAAACAAAGAATAAAATAAGAGAAGGTGATAGAAAGAAGAAACAAAGAATAACATAAGGAAAGATAGAAAGAGGAAATGATAGAATGATAAAAACAAAGAATAACATAAGGAAAGGTGATAGAAGAAGAAACAAAAGATAGCAAGAGGAAATAATAGAATAATAAAAACAAAGAATAACATAAAAGAAGGTGATGAAACTACACTCACGTTGACGTTTTCACGGCGACGGCGATTCACGCAAATTGCCCCAGACTCCTGTCGGGTGATATGGAAGGGAACGTGGGCCCAGAAGCTCACGCATGCGCAAGGGATAAATATGACGTCACACATAGTAGCTCACGTCGGGTGCCTAAATCGAAAGCTTGCTATTATAGCTGATCGACACGATTGTTATTCTGGGGCCTCACAGTAACGAGGCCATTGCTTAGCCACTGAATCATGACTGTATGTAGCGGGGGCTAGGGTACGTCACTGCCCTCACAAATACAAAAAAAACAAAGAAAATGCAATAAATTATCATTAATTCATTGCATTTTCCCCCGGTCTCCAACAGGAAAAAATCCTCTGTAGGGCCATGCATAATGGTTTAAGGTATGCCCACATAGAGGATTTTTTTATGTTAGGAGTTAAGTCGCATAATGATGATATATAAATGCGTTCATAACTTAGCACCTTCTTACCTTCAGGTAGGCTTAATCTATCCTAATGATGTACATGAGCATCATACAAGGCAAATAGACTGTGGATGTTTAAGAGTGCCTAGATTTCACACTGATTGCTATAAGTGTAGCCCAATTGTTTCCTCTATATTTGAATGGAATAATAGATAATACGATGAGAACGGCTTCTTCTGTCAATTAATTTTTGAATGGCTCAGCCGAACATACACTACATGCATATTCTGTAATATTAACATGATTTATTCTCATAATTGCAACTTAATCAATATTTTCCTATTGGCATTACAGTTGAACTAGGTCAATAAAAAAATGTTTCTTTTTTAAACGAGTATTCCTTTGTGCCACGTCTATCATTGCTGTATCATATCTTTCTTAATGTACTATGGAATTTTATTTTCACTGTTCTGTATAAACGTTATGCTTTTGCGATGTAAATATGTTCTTGTTCGTTCAGGGCCCCATGGAAGACCACTACTTATCGGTGAATGGGCTACCCTGACAAAAGATTAGAAATAAATAAATATATAATATGCTATCTAAACTATATTTTGAGTAGTGCACCAAGGGAGAAGGTACTTACAAGAAAAACAGAAATTAATATTTTTGTACACAGCAAATGGGAGAGTTATCCAAGTCCTACATGTAGGTCACAATCCACTGACCGAAATACCAATTTGAGATTCGTATAGACTTTAATAGTGATGTCATACATGTATTTCATACATTCATAACTTCCTTACTATTGGTCCGATTCATTTCAAACTTTTGACATTCTGTTTTTATTATATTTCTACTTTCCTACAAATCAACTATTTAGCGTTGGATTGCCCTTTAACTTTAAAAGTAGAGCGAGAAAATATTTTTAAAACACTTCCCGGTATGTTTGATATTTTCAGGAAGTATTTCCCAACTGTAACATCATTAATATTAATTTAAACATTATTTAAAGCAATGTTTGCTGCACATTCAGCACGAGAAAATACTAATATTTTCATGTATAAATTGTCCAAACTCGCACTTAAATGGAACACACACGCACGTAACGCTGTTTTGCTTGGCAACTCCACCAAAATGGCGACTTATCCGGTGTCTGCCCATTGCAGGCTCGGTACAAACATTGCACTGTTTTTATTTGCCTTTTTTTTGTTTTTCTATGTGAAAATGCTGTTCATTCAAATCAGGTTCTGAACGTTCTAAAACTCATTTTAAAGCAAACATTTCGTGCAAACATTCAGGCGTGCAAAACCCTGAAAGTTTTAAATATCAAAGGATTTCCTTACTCAAATTATAATATAAATGATTATGCTGTGGCAATTATTTGTATTGTATAGCAGCACAAAACTGATGTGCATTGTTTTGATGTGGTCCCATTCACACACTTATATAATGCTCCTTTAAGTTGGGTTTGTGAAAGGGGCAGTAACTTTGACTGGTTTACCTTTGACAGAGCCCTGAGGAAAGCCAAATTGAGTAGCTAGGGGAAATGGTCTCGTCTTGGCCTCTTCTTTCCACTTCAGGTATGCATCTTCCGCCTCTTCTTTCCTCCTCCTTTCGGCTTCTTCTTCAGCTCTTTGTTCTTCCTTCTCCTTCTTCTCCTTCATCTCTTTTGCAGCCTTCTTCTTGCTCCTCCATTCTCCATAGTTCTCCTTCAAAGTAAAGGGAAGATGAAAGGTGATTTCTTATTCTGGCAATTGCAGAAAACAGAATCTCACAGATTTAAACAAAACTATAGAGATTTAAAAAAAACTATTTTAAAGACTACAAAGAATGATAATACAATCACAAGGGTTCATTTTAAGTGACATCTTTCAATGGGAGATGACAAAGGTTGGTCTCTTGTTTCAATTAAATTTTGATTAAAAATGAGAAAGATATTAATTTTTGAAGTTGCAAAACAAATTGGCAACACTGTGCCATATATTGCATTTATTTTCAAGCTCCCCTGCTATTTGCCCTGTACTTAAAAATTTCATAAGTCTATACTTTCTGTTAAAGCCCCACTGCACTACTCATAGCTACTTACACCCTCTATATAGCAAACAATGCCTAAGCAGTAATAATAATAATTATGAACATTATTTGTATAGCGCATATCACTAACACCATGAAAGTCCCTATGCGCAGTGACAGTTGGTTCCTTTTTCCTATGTCAATTTAGAGCTGATAACCACCTGTCAGTGACCACGCAGTGAGGTCTAATCTCTCTTGGCCAAACTAGTGCAGATAGGCTTGAAGGAAATTTGCAATGATACATTCACCCTAAATATAACTAGAAATATCGCAATCTATATTGCTGCGCAATGCGAATGAGGGGCAGCGATTTTGTGTCATCCTTATGTTCGAAGGAGGGATGAAGATCCCCTCTCCCTGAAACAAAAGGATGACGTAGAGATCGCCACTATTGTCAAGACTAGGACCAGCATCACCAAAACAATATATGTGTGTAGATTAGAGTATAATGCATCTCTGTAGAAAATTTGAAAGAAATCTGTCAAGAAATGTGGCAGTTAGACCGGACAAAAGACAGCCACCAAAATATGACCCTATAACCACTATAACAGACGGAACACAGGTGGCAGTGTCACCAAACACTAAAAAGGTGTAGATGATTGTACTAAGACACACCTCCATAGAACATTTGAAAGAAATCTGTCAAGAAATGTGGCAGTTAGAGCGGATTAAAGACAAATTTGACCTTTGACCATATAAAAGACGGAACAATAAGGGCAGCTTCACCCAAAGTGTCGGTTGGTGACAAGATACATTTCTAATTCTCTATACAAAATTTGAAAGAAATCCATCATGAAATATGATCTGCAGAGCGCAAACTAGACACCCACCAAAATATGAACTCTTGACCCTATACAAGACGGAAAACTGGGGGCAGCATCACCAAAATCTATATGCTTGTAGATTATACCAAGATACACCTCCATACAAAATTTGAAAGAAATCCGTCAAGGAATGATGCAGTTAGAGTGCACACAAGAATACAATATGGCCTTTTACCCTATAAAAGACGTAACACTGGGGGCAGCATCACCAAAAGTTATAGGTGTGTAGATTATACCACGATACACCTCCATACAAAATTTGAAAGAAATCCGTCAAGGAATGTGGCAGTTAGAGCGCACACAAGAATAAAACTAGAATTTAATTCGTCACGAGGACGAATAAGGTGGTGTGTCTTCAAGTCTTATGATAGATTATAATATTTACTATATAGGAGAAGTTATTATATAGACATGTAAACAATGATCATCATCATGATGATCATGATGATCTTGATAGTAATGGTGATGACGATGATGATCATGATGATGATCGTGATGATGTTGATGATTATCATCAACAGACCATGATGACATCAGACTGAAAAAAATGAGAGAACATTTAGATAGTATATAGTACTCAAAAATCAACAAAAATCAAGCCAAAATAACGGCGATATTGCTCGCAAAAGACAAGAATGTAGAATCCAGATTTGAGAAGAAGTCATCTCCCATAAGGATTACAGGCAAAATGTAATGGATCAAGTGATTATAGAGTAATAATAAAGTAAATATGGTTGTTTATTACATTATTTGCGATTGTACGTGGTTTAATATTCAAAGGAGATGGTACAGTGAAAGGTCAAAAAAATTTTAAAAAAGTGAAGAAAAAAAATTGTTGGAGACGCCCGGACTCGAACCAGGGACCTCGAGGTCGGAAGTCAAGTGCGTTACCGATATACCAAAACATTTCCCTTAGAGATTACACGTAAACGGAAAAAATGGAATTCTCAAATCCCACTTTGTAAGTGAAATATGAGCATGATCCCGGCATCTGATCGAAAAATAAAGGGCACACTTGTGATAGCTTATGTCTCAGCTACAACATACTCAAAGCTCAGCGTAAACAAAGATAAAACGACGGAGATATTGCTCGCGAAAGAAGAGAATGTAAAATCCAGTTTTGAAAAAAGGACATGTCCCATAGAGAATACATGGAAAATGTGAAAAATTGACATGCCTCCTTTAAAGGGAAAGTCCACCCTCAAATAAAGTTAGTTTTAATAGGAGTAGAAAAATGAGAGAAACAAGTCAGTGAAAGTTTGAGCAAATTCCGATTAAAAATAAGTAAGTTAGGATTTTTGAAGTTGTGATCAATCAAACACAAATTGGCAACTCTATGACGTATCATGCGAGCTCAACTTCCATTTGCTCAGTACTAAAAAAATCTAAAATTTTCATTTTCCCTCAAGAAAAATTTCAACCATACATGCACCCTAAATATAATAATTGCAAATATGTTTCTATACTCCCCCTGCAAGGTGCAAATATATATTCCGTCATTAATAACGAAGAAAACATGATTTTATGGAATATTATGCACAAAGCAAATGAAGGAGAGCTCGTATAATAAGTCACAGAGTTGCCAATTTGTATTTGATTGATCACAACTTCAATAATTCATAACTTTCTTATTTTCATTCAGAATTTGCTCAAACTTTCACTCACCTGATTTTCTTATTATTCTGCCTCTATCGAAACAAACTTATTTGGGGGGTGGACTTTCCCTTTAATCGCAAAAATACGCCATGATACCATTGTCAAAATGAAATATTGTTTGACTGCATTTGTAGAGAATATTCTCAGGTAGAACATATCAAAATTTGAAAGAAAATTGATCAATATTTACAGTGATACAATCAACTTCTAAAAATCTGCTGACGTCATAATATGCAAATTGAAATTTTGAGTTCGGAGGCCATTATGATGACGTGATGAGTTAATTGAGGGTCAAATGAGACATGAAATCATATCTCCAACTCATAATCTATATAAATATGAAAGAAATTGGGGGGTATCTACCCATTCTGAAGAGTTACAATGAATTTTGTATAGGCATGTTTTTGCACATGTATTTTGGATATAGATAGCGCAGATCCGCGCGTACTGTAAACTTTGACGGACACTCATTGCGTTATTACTGGTCAGAAAAAGGTGAACAAGGTATCAAAATGCTTGGTAAAAAGTGGTTAACACGTTGATAGAGAAAATTTGGCGTTTCTATGTTGTAAAATGTCAGTACGCGCACACATAAGTGCTCACGCGCAAAATTTTGAAAAAGCTTACAATGGCCTGAAACGTGTGCAAAAAAAATTTGGAACGAATTTGAGCATTTTTAAAATTTTGATGCGCGCGTACGGAATTTGTTGACATTTTTAGTTGACCTTTGACCTGAAGTTGATGTATACCAAATATGGTTTATTTTTGATGACTCATTATCGAGATATGATAATGACCTGATTTTTACAAAATGGCGCCTAGATGACGTCACGATGACCCCATGAACTTGAAAAAGGTTTCGGGAACTTGATATTATAGGGCCTGATGACTGACAGAAATTCAAAGGAAACTGACCATGTCGATTTTGAGTTAACGTGTGCACACAAACGTGTACGGAAGAAATAAAAATAAATAAATAAATAAATAAATAAATAAAGAAAATTTTAACGAAATCAATAGGTAATCTGTCATCGACAGACCACCTAATAATATGCAGGGGTGATAGTGAGCACTAAAAAAAAAATAGGTTTTTTTTGTTTTCCCCTCAACCACGGCCCCCTTGCGTAAAAAAAAAAAAAAGAGGATTCGCGGGGAAAAAATGGCATCTAACAACATTCCCCCCTTTTGAGTAAAAAAATTGGGCAAAAATAGGGCAAAATAGGGAAGAATAGAGAAAACTAGAAATATCGCAATCTGTATTGCCGCGCAATGCGAATGTATCCCCCGGCAGTGGAAGCAATTTTGTGTTATCCTTATGTGGAAGGAGGGACAAAGATTCCCTCTCCTCTTTGTGAAACAAAAGGATGACGTAGAGATTGCCGCAAGTGGCTCAGACTATTGTCAAGACTAGGAGCAGCATCACCAAAACAATAGGTGTGTAGATTAGATTATGATGCATATTTATAGAAAATTTGAAAGAAATGTGATTTGCATAGCGACACAAGATATTCCTTTAAATATGACCTTTGACCCTATAAGAGATGGAATACTGGGGGGTAGCAGCACCAAATTTGTGGAGGTCTAGAGTAAACTATAATGAACCTTAATACAAGCAGCATCACTAAAATCTATAGGCTTGTAGATTATACCAAGATACACCTTTGTTCAAAATTTGAACAAAATCCCTTTAGAAATGTGGCCTATAGAGCGCACACAAACAAAAATATGGCCTCGTACCCTATAGAAGGCGGTACACTGGGGGCAGCATCACCAAAAGTTATAGGGATGTAGATTATACCAGGATACACCTCCATACAAATTTTGAAAGAAATCCGTCAAAAAATGGGGCAGTTAAGAGCGCACACTAGAGTGCACACAAGACATCTATCAAAATATGACCTTTGACCCTATAAAAGACGAAACATTGGAGGCAGCATCACTAAAATCTATAGGCTTGTAGACTATACCAAGATACACCTTCATTCAAAATTTGAACAAAATCCCTTAAAAAATGTGGCCTATAGATTGCACACAAACCATCCACAAAAATATGGCCTTGTACCCTATAGAAGACGGAACACTGGGGGCAGCATCACCAAAAGTTATAGGTATGTAGATTATACCAGGATACACCTCCATACAAAATTTGAAAGAAATCCGTCAAGAAATGTGGCAGTTAGAGCGCACACAAGAATATGACGCGGCGGCGGCGGCTGCGTAACGCTGCTGAATCCAAAGTACCCCACCGGCATACTGCCGGGGGATACAATAAGAGGGACATCGGGAAAATCAGGATCAAATAGGGAAGAAAAAAAATTGGTTAAAAAAAAAAAAAAAAAATCGGGAAAATCTGGAAAAAATCGGGAAAAACTATTTTTTTTAAATCGGGAAACCGATTTAAATCAGGTTTTTATCTGGCCTGAATTGGACGCGGCAGCGTAACGCTGCTGAATCCAAAGTACCCCACCGGCATACTGCCGGGGGATACAATTATTTCAAAGATGTTTTTATACAACCCCTGTATGAATCATATTTCCCCTAACCAATCAGTAAGAAAACGAAAGTTTATAAAATTGGAGAGGAGTTTGCAAGATATGTCACAGTGTTGCCAATTTGTGTTTCAATGATGACAACTTTGAAAATATACATGTATAACTTTCTTATTTCTAGTCGGTTTTTGCTCAAACTTTCACTGACCGGTTTCTCTCATTTTCCTGCTTTTATTAAAAGCAACTTAATATCAGGGTGGACTTCCCCTTTAACACTCACCTTTGCTTTCTCCTGGACTCCCCTCTTCTCTTCTGCTTCAAGTTGTTTCTTTGTCTTCTCTAGCCTCCAGTTGGCTTTTCTCGATTCCTGCTCCTTAGCTGTTCTTTCCTCAATCCACATGTTGACCTTGACCTCAATGACCTTAGCTTTCTCCACCTTCATCTTCTTCTCTTCTGCAATCTTCAGCTGTTTCTTCCTCTGCAGCATGGCCTATACTCGATAAAGAGAGAAAAGAAGAGAAAAGAGTGAGTGAGAGTGAGAAAGGGGGAGGAAGGAGAGGGAGTGTAAGAGAGAGAGGAGGGAGAGTGAGAGGGGGGAAGGGGAGGAGAGGCTGGAGAGAGAGAGAGAGAGAGAGAGAGGGAGAGTAAGAGAGAGAGTGAGAGAGGGGAAGGGGAGAGGCTGGATGGAGAGAGAGAGAGAGAGAGAGCGAGGAGAGTAGGGGAAGGGAGAGAGAGAGAGAGAGAGAGAGAAGAGAGAGTGAGAGAGAAAGGGGGAAGGAAGAGAAAGGGGAAGGAGAGGGAGAGAGACAGACAGAGGAGGGAGAGAGAGAGAGAGAGAGAGAGTGAGAGAGAGAGAGGGAGAGAGAGAGGGGGAAGGGGAGAGGCTGGATAGAGAGAGAGAGAGAGAGAGGGAGAGTAAGAGAGAGAGGGAGAGTAAGAGAGAGAGGGGGAGTGAGAGAGGGGAAGGGGAGAGGCTGGATGGAGAGAGAGAGAGAGAGCAAGGAGAGTAGGGGAAGGAGAGAGAGAGAGAGAGAGAGAGAGAGAGAAGAGAGTGAGAGAGAAAGGGGGAAGGAAGAGAAAGGGAAAGGAGAGGGAGAGAGACAGACAGACAGAGGAGGGAGAGGCTGGATATAGAGAGAGAGAGAGAGAGCAAGATAGAGAGGGAGAGTGAGAGAGAAGGGAGAGAAGGAGGAGAGTGAGAGAGAAGGGAGAGAGGGAGGAGAGTAGGGGAAGGGACAGAGAGAGAGAGAGAAGAGAGTGAGAGAGAAAGGGGGAAGGAAGAGAAAGGGGAAGGAGAGGGAGAGAGACAGACAGACAGAGGAGGGAGAGTGAGAGAGAGAGATGGAAAATGGAGAGGGGAGGGAGGGGGAGGGGGAGGAGGGGAGAGGGGGAGAAGATTCAGAATATGGTGAAAAGGTAAGGATCAGGACACCTCACCAACAGCTAAGGTAAAGACAATTCTCTCAATTTGTGGTCATAAAGGGCGCTAGAAATTCTAGCACCAACTTAAATAACATTTTACATGAAATACCACACTTTAAACAAAATGAAGTTAGCAAAACTTTTAAACAATATGGTAGCCCTCATCCTATCTAGCCGCCCCCCCCCCCCCTCTCGAAATTTTTTGTGATTATTTTTCAATGCTAAAGAATATGTGCTGAAATTTTACGCCTTTTTCTTTCGAGCCTTGCGCATATTTTGAAATAAATTTTTCGAAAATCGTACCTACCGTTACAAAGTCACTCAACCCTTTGTCTTTGCATGTCAGTCCAAAATCGCTCATTTCATGATTTATGTACAAAATATGTATGGAAAAAAGAGATAGAACATTGGTTATTTGTTCTTGTTTATAGCTTAGGTGTTTATTTTGGGGTTCAAAATAGTTGAATTTAAGTTAGAATTAAAATAAAACAAAAAAAACAATAAAATACATAAACAAAAATAAAAAAGGAAATACATAACGAATAATCTGGCTATTCCAATTTTCTTTTGGTATTACTATCCCAATGGTCTAAAGAATATATGTACCGGTAGTGAAAACACCGGTAGTGAAAACACCAGTAGTGTTTGCCATGATCTCCCTGGCCATCTGAACTTTGACCTGAATTCTACTCACATGATTGGGGATACTGGATTACCTTATAGTCCAAGTTTCATTGACTTAGGACTTATACTTCCAAATTATATCAAAAATTCAAAAACTTAACCTTAAGTTAAGTTTTTGATGTTGACGCTGTCAACGCCGCCAACGCCGCCACAGTCACCGGAAAAGCAGCGCCTATGTCTCGCTTTTTTGCTATGCAGGCGAGACAAAAGTTGTATTTTACTCACTAAAGTACCGATTTTTAGTGACATCAGTTGAGTTTTGTACAGTGGTGTTTGAAATGTTGAGAATCAATAGAACAGTTTTTAATACAGCAGCAATTGGAGCCACAGTTTTCAAATTAAATACGGTAACCCATACAAAGAAACCAGTTCAAACCAAGTACAGGTTGGGCAACGTCACCCTGGAAGAAGTGCAACACCACCCCTACTTGAATTCAAAGGGACTCGGTTGGGCCACACATATTGACCAAACTTCATCAAATTACATGTAGGCCCAAATTAGAGTTCTATGCAGCTACATGTACAGTACATGGGACCCACAGCAGAAGTCAGACCAGGACAAACTAAACATTCACAACGAGGGACTATGACAGGGAATCAAGTGTTACAAAGATGCTGGAAAATCTAAAATGGGAATCTTTGAAAGTCCACAGAACCAAAGCCAGACTACCTGCATTGTATAAGGAAACACATAACACGTGGATTAACACCCAGCAACATATCAACTTATCTTCTCATTTGAAAATGGTGCTACGGTACATTCTTTATACTCTTTGCATTGCAGCTTTCTTGCATATTTATGCATCCACAACAACCACTGAGCTGATAAGAGTTTTAAGCAACTACCCAAAGGCAGGGGCGTCGCCAAAGGGGGGGTGTGGGGGGGGGTGCGACACCCCCCCACCTGTCAGGATATTGTCGGTAAAATTGCGCTGCCGTCGGGAAAAAAGAGAAAAGGGGAAGGAAAAAAAGAGAGGGAAAGGGAAAGAAAAGAAAAAAGAAAAGGAAAAGAAAAGAAAGAAAGGAAAAGAAAGGAAAGAAAGGAAAAGAAAGGAAAGAAAAAAGAAAGAAAGAGAAAAAAGAAAAAGAGGGAGGAGAAGAAAGAAAGGAAAAGAAAGAAAAGGGAGAAAAAAGAAGAAAGAAAATAGTAAAAGGGAAACAAAAGAAACGGGGGTGAAAGAGAGGAGAGGTAAGAGCCTGAGAGAGGAGGAGTGGGAGTAGAAGAGAGAAGGGGGTTGTTGGGTGGAGTCGTCTCGTCGAGGGAGCAAGAAAGACACGGGTAAATATGTTGCTATGTCGGGTCAGCTGTGTCGGTATTCTTGCTCGATCCTCATGTACTATATCAATGCAGAAGTTTGAAGTCGGTGAGATGTATATTGTCGGTCGGCCGACAAGTTTTTTTCCCTACGAACTGTGACTTTTTATCCGCTGTGACGACTTCGAGAGTGACTACAACTACAATACTTGTAATTTCTCGAAGTTTAATTTTCCTATAATATCAGCTAAAGAAATCAGAGGTTTAAAATTTTTGGGGAAACTAAATTCAAACAAGGTTTAAGAGTCAACAACGGTACGACGAATCGTCTTCCTTTCTCTATATTGTGATGAAACGCCCAAAAAACTTCATTTAAACGAGTCGAGAACGGTACAACGAATCGTATTCTTTCTTTAATATTTTAAGGAAACGTCAAAGCTTCCGCGCTCCGCGCACTTAAGGGGGAAACTGAATTCAGACAATTAGGGCTTACTAAGAGTAAGAGTCGAGCACGGTTCAACGAATCGTCTACTTTCTCTAATAATTTAATGAAACGCCAAAACCTCCGCGCTTTGCGCGGAAGGGGGACAACTGAATTCAGATAAGGATTAAGAGACGAAACAGTACACCAAATAGGGCTTATTAAGAGTCGAAAACGGTACAAACGAATCGTCTTCTTTCTCTAATAATTTAATGAAACGTCAAAACTTCCGCGCTTCGCGCGAGAGGTGGAAACTGAATTCAGACAATTAGGGCTTATTAAGAGTCGAAAACGGTACAACGAATCGTCTTCTTTCTCTAATAATTTAATGAAACGTCAAAACTTCTGCGCTTTGCGCGAGAGGAGGAGAAACTGAATTCAGATAAGGGTTAACAGTCGAGAACGGTACAGCAAATCGTCTTCTTTTCATAATAATTTAATGAAACGTCAAAGCTTTCGCGCTTCGCGCGGGAGGGAGGGAAAACCTCATTTAGACGAGTCGAGAACGGTACAACGAATCGTCTTCTTTCTCTAATATTTTAAGGAAACGTCAAAGCTTCCGCGCTTCGCGCTAAAGGGGGAAACTGAATTCAGACAATTAGGGCTTATTAAGAGTCGAAAACGGTACAACGAATCGTCTTCTTTCTCTAATATTTTAAGGAAACGTCAAAGCTTCCGCGCTTCGCGCTAAAGGGGGAAACTGAATTCAGACAATTAGGGCTTATTAAGAGTCGAAAACGGTACAACGAATCGTCTTCTTTCTCTAATAATTTAATGAAACGTCAAAGCTTCGGCGCTTCGCGCAAGAGGGGGGAAACTGAATTCAGATGAATAGGGAGTAATAAGAATCGAAAACGGTACGACGAATCGTCTTCCTTTCTCTATATTGTGATGAAACGCCAAAAATTCCGCGCTTCGCGCGAAGGGAGAAAACTTCATTTAGACGCGTCGAGAACGGTACAACGAAATGTCTTCTTTCTCTAATAATTTAATGAAACGGTCAAAATTTTCGCGCTTCGCGCGGAGGGGGAAGCTTCATTCAGACAAGGATTAACAGTAGAGAACGGTACAGCAAATCGTCTTCTTTTCATAATAATTTAATGAAACGTCTAAGCTTTCGCGCTTAGCGCGGGAGGGGGGGGGGAACTTCATTTAGACAAGGATTAACAGTCGAGAAAGGTACAATAAATCGTCTTCTTTTCCTAATAATTTAGAGGCCTATCACCCACACGAGGCCCCTAATGAGCGCTCTTTAAGTGATTCGCTTGCTCACTACCGCCCTCCCTAAAATAAGATCCTAGCTCTGCGCCTGCATTAAAATATACCAGCTATGATGCTGACTAAGTTGACGAAATAATTTGTACATTTTATGTCGTCGAGGAAAATGACCATTTGCGCATATGCAAGTACTATAGATAGTCCATAGGAAAAACATTTTAGCCTTCGGCCCCGGGTTTATAGGGTTAAATTGGTAGATATTGGACATTTAATTTTGTCGGTAATTGGTCGCTAGTTTTGTCGGTAATCGTTGGCCTCTACACCCCCCCACTGAAAAAGGTCTAGCGACGCCCCTGCCCAAAGGTTGATATTTAAAAACTAGATATCTTCGAAACAATGATATTTCCACCTTTCAATTAACATCAAATACTCCACTTTAGAAATTGATCATGTCTGGTGACGTGGAGCGTAATCCGGGACCTGAACATTCAAATTCGTTACGTTATACACTCAATTGTCTACTACTAAATACCTGTTCCCTTGGTAATAAACTGAATGACCTGAAAGTGAGTTACTTCCGGTAAAATAGATGGACAGGGGTGATAGTAAGCACTAAAAAAAAATAGGTTTTTTGTTATCCCCTCAACCACGCCCCCCTTGAGTAAAAGAAAAAAAAAGGAGGATTCGCGGGGGAAAAATGGCATCTAACAACATTCCCCCCTTTCGAGTAAGAAAATTGGGGGGAAAATAGGGCAAAATAGGGAAGAATAGAGAAAATAAGAGGGAATCGGGAAAATCAGGATAAAAAGGGAAGAAAAAAAATTGGTAAAAAAAAAAAAAATCGGGAACCGATTTAAATCGGGTTTTTATCAGGCCTGGATGGATGACCTCCGATTCCTGCGATGGTGAAATCTTAGATGTACAACAATATCAAATCTTTCGTAAAGACCACAATCACAACGGAGGAGGTGTACTTTTTGCATGAAAACGATTCACGGCTCCGAGTTTGAGATTCCCAGCTGCGAGTTGTTATGGATTCAATTTAGTTTACCACGAAATAAAGTCAAGCTCTTTTTGGGTGTATGCTATCTTCCCCCATCATCTAATGCTACCTTCCGTGATGCACTAAATAAGTCCTTTGTTCTTATCCCCCACATATTTCTTCTTTCAAATCCATTATTTTATGCCGTGGTTTCCATATTCATAACTCGGTTCCATTTGAATTGGACTGTAGTCGTGTGCCACAGTTGCTTCCTAGGGTTTTCCATCAATTTCACAAAGCAGATAGCGTACACTATGAACATGACTGACAAAGAAAGCGGACAAAATATACAGTTCTTCAGGTAGACAAAGGAACATCCCTTCACTGCTATTATGTAAAAAATATGTAGAACTGGTGTCACATGCATATTCACCATTTTACATAATAGCAGTGAAGGGAAGTTCCTTTGTCTACCTGAGGAACTGTATATTTTGTCCGCTTTCTTTGTCCGTCATATTCATAGTCGTAGATTTACAGAAAACGATTGAATTTATTACATGGAATCTATTTATTGATGAAGAGAGCATTGATAACACATGTGAACTTCACACTGACTTGTGTTGCAGGCAACAATCAAAGATGTTTATCAAAGGAAATAGTTAGAATATCCAGAAGAAAGAGAAGAGCTTACAGAAGAGCTTTAATACAGGAAAGCAAAGAAAGCAAATAATCACATAATGTACATGTAAAGAGGATTTCCATAACAATAAAACACCTTGCTCTATTGTGTACACTCCAAGACTTTTAAATGCCATTACCAAATCATGCATGCCCAAGTCTTGCCAGTATCATTCTTTGAGTATTTAAATAGAGGAACAGCTGAAAAGTCTTTTATCTATTCACACATTGAAAAGTGATTGTTATAACTTTCACTGATTGTGCATATATTAAGATGCATGGTGGGAAATCAATTCTTCAGGCAATGATTATTCATCAGCTCATCATGTTTATGCATAAGTCACAAGAAATGTTGGTGAGGAGGGGATAAGTTGTACTAACTGTCCTAAAACTCTTTATCTGTTGGTAAGGTATATATGGAGGAGACTGCACTTGTACTTGATGTGACGCCATGTTCACATGCAGGGCCAGATCATCAGTTGGGGGGAAAATGGGGTTAAAATTTGTGGGGTAAGTATATGCTGTATATCTGGCCCTGTTGTCACAGTTCCATGTTAGTAGTTTTCTGCTGGCATGGATCTCCCCTGATCCTCCCCCTGGCAATTTTCGAATATGATAAATCAAAATATATCAAAGCTCTCGACATATCTTGAGCATTTCTCACTCTGTTTAACCATTATTTTTGTTAGATGTGTTTTTGTTGTTTTTGAGACTTTGAGACGGTTTTAGTAATGTAGTAATGCTGATGCGTATTGACGTCTAGCGCGGTATACTTGCTGAGAGGCAGCACGATTTGAATTTTCAAAGTATTCTTTCTAACATCATTAAGTTGAAACAAGGGAAACGCTCTCGGCGGTCTCGCCTGCATTACGCAATTTGTTATGATGAAAAATTGAAGTTGGAACATTATTATAGGCAGGGTGGCCCATTAGCAGGCCCCAAAAAATGAAATCCTCTGAATATAATCAGCATTTTGAAGTGAATATTAAGAATCATGAACAAATAACAAAAATTGATTCATTTATTCTCATATTAAGTTGTGAAAACATATTCCAAGGCTACTAACCTAAAATGACCTTTGACCTTGTGACCTGGAATTTGTGAAATATGATTTGTGATACTTGATAACCCTTGGGTACAACTTTCATAGACTTTGAACAAACACTTTTGAAAATATGCTAAAATTTCAAAATCTTGATGTTGATAACACAAACAAGTCGAAGTTTGTTGACCTAAAATGACCTTTGACCTCAACTCACATGATTGGGGATACTTGAGCACCCTATAGTCCAAGTTTCATTGACCAAGAACTTATACTTTCAAAATTATATCAAAAATTAAAAAACTTAACCTTAGGTTAAGTTTTCGATAATGATACCACAACATAGTCTAAGTCTGTTGACCTTTGACTTTGTGACCTGAAATTTAACTCACATGATTGGGGATACTTTTTTTTTCTTTTTTTTTTTCTGTTTTTATTGTTTTTTCTGAAAAATTAACAGAGTAAAAGCAGCAATATAAAATATAATATCATCTTAAAACTACAAAACAGGCACGCACTCATGCACCCATAAACACGCACACACACACACACACACACACACACTCACACTCATATACTTTCCCAGAGGGCAAGTTTACAATTCAAAAAGCCAATGAAGATGTTAATGACAACAGAGCTTTGCAAGACTACTCCTAAATTTCAGTTAAACTTGATATGTTGATAGACCATTTCTTTTGGGTAATTTTATATTCTATTTTTTGTTTGAACTTTATCATTGAAACAAATGCTTCGAAAATAAGTTCTTTTCCCTGAAACCTACATGAGTACATGTAATATTTTAAACATAAACAGAGAAAATTTATACAAGAGGCGTATTTGTCCCTTGACTGTATCCCAAACAAAAAATTAAATTTTGACAGAGTCAGATTATAGCTGTGATCAGTGCCAGTGTTAATCTTATCCACCAATTTTTCCAACAGTGGTACAACTCTCCTACAGTCACAAAACAAGTGATCTAAAGTTTCTGGAAAATCTGAACAAAAATAACAATTAGCAGACTCCTTTCTCCCAATCTTGAACAAAAATGCATTAAAACCAATAGCATTATGGAAAATTTTGAAATAAAAACTCCTTAACTGAGTCTCAATTGTGCAACAAAAGTTACTCGTATGAATAATCGACCAATCCTTCTCTTTGGGTTGATGGCCAAAGAGTTCCTCCCATTTACTCTCCCTTTTGGCATTAGTACAACTATATTTCTTTAGCAAAATATTACATGATTGGGGATACTTGATAACCCTAACGTCCAAGTTTCATTGACTAAGGACATGTACTTTCAAAATTATATCAAAAATTAAAAAACTTAACCTTAGGTTAAGGCACTGGTTTTTTTAACTATGACCAAATACCTAAATGGCCCTTTGAGAGCCTGAAACTTTTCAATGAAGAATTAGAAATCAATTACAATTTTTTCTTGTAGCATGGACCTAGATTGACCTCCCATAGCTTAATGAAAAAATTTCAACATTGCTTTATGTGCATCAGCTATCCCTGAACAGCCAATTGTTTACGGAATTTTGTAACAAAATTGACATACCTTTTAGGTTGGAGCTGAAAAAATATATACCCACTAACAATATGTTTTTTTTTCTATTGATGATTAATGAGCATGGGTGGATCTTAAAGAAAGTTAACAGTAATCTGAATTAACTCCTGTATTTTGATGGAACAGTGCAATTGAAAATGGTGTTTCGGACGTTACATCTTCCGTAAACAATGTAGACCCTCATTTAACCCACTAGAACAATAAATTAATGAGATTGTTTATGGTTTGAATAAGCTTATTAGTTACTCCAAGTCATTAAATTAAAAGAAAATACAATTTAATTGTAGTAGCGCTTATACTAGAAATATACTCAAAATTTGAAAAAGTTGTCTCATTTTCCGTAAACAATTTTGTAACGTCCGAAACAACTTTCAATTTGAAGTAGCAGAAAATATATGAACTGCACGACCTTTTTCTTGTAACATTTGTTAAACATTTCATGGCGGCTACCCATCCCGAAAAAGAAATTTGCAATACATCATTACAATACTATTTTATAGTTAAAACCAATTTTCCGTTAACAGTTGTAACGTCCGAAACAAAAAATACCAAATAAATGATGATAATCCATATTTGAGGGTATCTGGAGTGAATAAATCATTATGAAATATGTTATTATAAGTCTCAACATAAGTCAAGACACAAATCAGGTCTTTCAAATCCAATAATTTTGTGTAAGCTCAAAAAGGGTGTTTCGGACGTTACACTATTTGATTGTTAACACATAGTTTGCAAATTTCAACTAATTATCGATCATATGTGCAAGTAACGGTTTCACAATGCACACTCCTGTTAAAAACACTATTTTGAGAATTTCATTTAGATCTAAATATAAGAATATGAAGAAATATGATGCAAAAAATGAAATTTTCCGTAAAATATCTGAATTTTCTGCAAATTGACTTATAAAACATCAAATATTGAAGCCACACATTGTGATGCAAGGCATGGCTGGCTGCTTTAGTATCCTTAATTGTAATTTATCAGAAAAAATCTCAATAAAAGTGACTCATAAAAAATATTCAGCCATTTTAACAGCACTTTCTGGTATGCTGTTAGCACGTTTCGGACGTTACATTAAACTGTTAACAGACATTTTCATACTTTAACTAGTTCAAATGAGGGGCAAAGATAGATGTGAAAATAGCAAATTTCAATTTTTCAACCTCTCCTCTTGCTATTTACATTGCTGCGTGTTTGCAAATCATCAGGTTTTCATTTTTACAGAGGTTGTTTCATATTATGTCATATAACCAAAGATTGTATGGTCAATCTAAACTATTTGGTAGGTTACAAAAGCTCAAAATTATCCACTTAAGCAATACCCAGTGTACATGTACATGACACGGGTATGATACATGTTCATAAAGTTGATAAAATCAAGCAAATTAAAATGTTTGTCTAAAAATTTATGGGAAATATGGATTTTCATTTGAAAATACCTTTTAAAAAGGGCACTCAGTACACGTAACTAATCTATGTAGAAAGTACATACATCTATAAAAGAATAAGACATTACATTAATAACTTATTTCATGATCCTAAACATATAGTAAGGGACAGATCCAGGAATTTCTTACGGGGGGGGGGGGGGGGGGTACACACGAGGGGTGAGAGGACATTATTTTTTTTTTTTTTTGCTCCCAAATATTTGAAGATCGCGCTGGCCGCAAATTTGCTCAGTGGGGCGGGTGGGGGAGGAGTGCGGACTAATTCATTTTATTTTTTATTTTTGGGGGGGCCCGGGGGGAGGGGGGGGGGGGGAGGGGCAAGTCCCTGTTTGTCAGTACATTTTTGGCGAATTTGGGGCTGATTTCAACATTTTTGTTTTGGCCGGGGGGGGGGGGGTACATGCCCCCTGAGCCCCCCCCCCCCCTGGATCCACCACTGGTAGTATCTTCCTCAAATGTATGCATACATACAAAATGTATAAGCTAGTGTAAAATATAAATGGGCTGTCCGTTTTTATTTTCCCTCTACGAAATGTCAAAGTTGGGGGTGCGGCGCTGCGGCCTTATCGCCGGTAAATACGGTACATGTTTAACCTACACTGTATACTGTTTGTCTCCTGTGATATCGGCACAGCAAGAGTTAAGATCTATCAACCAACCAACCAACCAACCAACCAACCAACCAACCAACCAACCAACCAACCAACCAACCAATCAATCCATCCATCCATTCATCAATCGGTCATCAAGTAAATAAATAAATAAATAGTTATTTAAGAGCATTACAAAATGTTGTCGTTTGAAACGGCCTCCTAATACAAATAGTGGTAAAGGATGATTGTTACTACAGTAGTATTATAACCTAAAACATACACAATTTGAAAATACATCTGAAATGTCTCATTCTTGAGATGTACATAAATTAGGATTCACCTATTTCTTATTACTTACAGGACTGGGGGTACTTTTTTATAGTTTTACTTTTAAAAAGATTTGTCAATGTTTTGCTTAAATACATGTATGTGTTAGTGATATTATTGAATGACACACTATATAGTTGAAGGACATTAGCAAGCTGATTAAACATCTATTGTAGAGTTTATAGAAATTGATGATCTCCTTGAAATGTTAACATTGTGTAACATCCGAAACAAACCATAGCATGCATGTACATTTCACACTGTTGTTCATAACATGCAATAAAGAGTATGTTTCTAAGTGAATTTTCTAAGGAGTTTTGATGACGACAATTGCTATTAGCTTCATATTTCACTGTTAGATCACATAAGCACTTTTAAATACCAGTACACGTTCTTGAAATGAATAATATACCTTACATAAATTGAGTGGTCGATGAAGACAAACTTGGTATACATGTACGGTATGTGCTAAACTAATTAAAACTGAAGAAAAAAATCCATAAATGTTACAGAAGTATTATTCTGTAAATGAGGTTAATAATACCTAAAGAAAAGCAATTAACTTGGCTAAAGTTATGATGTTAACAGTGTGTAACGTCCGAAACATCAGTGGTGTGACATATGAAAATTATTATGCAATGCTCTGGTTCCAAATTTTTTTTTTTTTTTTTTTGTAATAATAAAATAAGTTTGACCTAAAAAAAAGTATTTGACCTATTGAAATTAAAACTTGTTATTGTCAAAACCCAAATTTAGAGCTATTTTTCACTTTCACGGTATACATAATCTGTATTTTTTAAGATAGAAACTCAAAAATTTGCATGAATAATCTCTGAAACATATTCTTAAAGACCCAACATATTTAAAGGTGTAGTTAATAGCAAATGAGTTTTATATCACAGTTATTAGATATGCTATAGTTCACAATATAATTGTAAGAACTCATAGTATTCATATCTGGTGAATAAATAAGGAGATAGATTAAGCTCCAAAATTTGCATTTCTCATAAATATGAATAGTCCTGATCCTAAAAATACACGTTTGAAGTAAGCAAACATAATTTCATTTTTGACCCTTTTGTGGACACATTTGGTATGTTAAAAAAACCAGTGCCTTAAGTTTTTGATGTTGACGCCGTCGCCGTCGCTGGAAAAGCGGCGCTTAAATGTCTCGCTTTTTTGCTATGCAGGCGAGACAAAAAAGGAAGAGCCAGGTTATTCCTTATGTTATCTATTGTTCTGATAATTTCTCATGTATTTCTTTGTTTTTTAACTTATGTATTTTGTTGTTTTATTTCATTTCTAACTATAATTCAATTATTTTGACCCCCCAAATAAGTATAAACAAGACCAAATAACCAATGTTTTATCTCTTTTTTGGAAAAATGAGATTTCCATATGTTTTGTACACAAATCACAAAAATGAGTGATTTGGGCTGACATGCACAGACAAAAGGTCATGTGACTTTGTCCGTTTTTTAAAAAATATATTTCAAAAGATGCGCCAGACTTGAAAGAAAAAAAGTTATACATTTCAGCGCAAGATTCTTTTGCGTTAAAAATGTATCAGGAAAAATGTAGGGCGGGGGCTTCTGAAGACCCCCCCCCCCCCCCCCCAGGCTAGATAGGGCTAAAGATAAAGTTGATTTCTGGTCATGTGATTGCATTGTGAAAGAAACGGTGAGGAATCGATCAGAAAAGGTGTGTACTGCAAGGTTCTGGAATCATCAAAATGATAACAAACGTGGACCAGTCTTGGTAAAGTTACAAGCACTATACACAGAAATATGTATATGCAGGGCTTAAATTAATCCAAGGCCACCAAGGCCATGGATGCCCCTTTGATTGGCCTCAATGCTTGGCCTTGGAGATTTTTTGTGCCCTTTCCAATTCTTCTTATTTGTGCCGTAATATAGGAATGTGCCCTACAGAAAAGTGGCCTTGCCCTAAAAATGTTGAAATTTAAGGCCTGTACATAGGACTACATGAACATTTGGCGTAAAAATCCGTCCTGATTTTTATGCTGTTACATGAAATATTTAGAATATGAAGGCATTTGAAGAGCCATGCTTTTCAGGAAACATTTGTTATCTGATATTCTTCCAGACATGTATAATAACAATGATAATTTATTTATTTATTTATTTATTTATCATTCTTCGTCATCTTTAAAAGTTTACAGCTGATGTGATCTTCACCAGTTGCTTTATCTATACTCAGATTATCAATCTGTTGCAATACAAAATCCTCAGTAATCAAATTCAAATTAAATTGCGAATGAGTTGGACCAATATTATTGTCCTCGTCTAATGCTCACAAATTATTGTTCACCTGTTACCAGAACTCAACCTTCTCTTTAACCCGTTCAACTCGGGAACCGAGATTTCTCGGGTCCCGAGGTACGTACTCACAAACGGGAACCGAGATTTCTCGGGTCCGAGCAAGGGCTTCTTTTATTGCAGAAAAGTACATCTATTCACCTTCTAAATACAATATAAACTACCTGTATACAAACCTTGAACCTTTGGCTACATGCATCTCATTTTTTACCGACTGTAGATGCGTAATTTTTGTTTCATTACAAGTTTAGCATGAGAATGCACGAGTCCTCTTTCAGGATATTCGTATAGAACACATGCAAGTCAGTTTACGTTATTTTCATAGATTTTCGGATTCGCTGCTGCTAGCTAGCTGGGTCTACTATGCCTAGGACTGTGTAAGCCGGACATAATGATTTTGCAAGCAGCGAATTCCACACTCGCTCTGGATACCTTTGTACTCGGCACGCGCGGATACACCGTTCAATGCATGAGCCTTGGCCTTATATGGTCATTGACGCCTATTCATGGTAACGGGCCGATTATTGAAAGGCTTATAGTATATTACAGTCTCGTTCGACCTAGCGCTCTCAGTTCAGTTTACTCATGCGTACGTATACAGGGTACCGGGCCGACCTATTATTGGGGAGATTAGCTAGTCTCGATATAGTCCATCCCATTGTTTCGTTTCAAGGTTGTCGGCTATTATTTACTTATCGTGCTATAAAGTGTCGGAGTTTTACTATTTAGTTCAGCTTTTTGATTTTCATGATAGTTGGTTGCACAAATTAGTTCTCAATTATTTGCTTATAACTGCTCTTTATCTATGTAAGATAGTTTCTCAAAATGTCTCGTCATCGGAGAAAGCCTATTTTTAGCGTAGAAGATGCTCAAGAAGCGATCCTTGACTCGGACTCAGAAAATGAATATGATGCAAATGGACTTATCAAGCGAAGAAGAGTATTCATCGGACGTAGAAAATGAAGAATATGAAACAACGACATTCGATGATATTTCCATAAGACTCTATAAAGCCTGTCGTCTCAAAAGTTTTGACTCCACAGCTATCTTTTACGTCATTGTATTTACATGACAATACGATTTTCATGTTATCAACTTGACCAATTTAGCGAATCATTCATGTATGGACCTCCTCTTTTATGAAAGGCTTATCCAGGCTCCCTCAGCTGCCCCACACTAAGGGGGAACAAAAGAATGTAAAGAAGTAACTACTCTGGAAGATTGCCGTTTTGAAAGAAGAGGATGTAGGCGTAAATAGGTCAATTTACATTACAATACAAACAACCACTCTAACTTATACACCTTTACGAGGGCATGTAACAGTTTTAGAGCAGGTTGAAGTAAAATATCTTGATCAACCTAAAGCCGGTCTTGGCTTGAGCGGGCATATGAAATGTTCAAATATTATGTTCTGAAAACGACCCCTTACTCTTCCTCTCTCTCCCTACGGACTATTACTCTTGTCTTGAGCAACTCCGGCGGTAAAGCCACGAATATGAGACTTTTCCCGGGCAAAGATGCTACCATTGTTGAAAAAAATGCAAGGCAACATAAAACAAGTTTTCTGGCAATGAAGAAAAGCGAGTGCAAGATGAAGAAAATAATTATTATTATTATTACTATTTTATTACAATATTGTAAGCATCATCTTCATCATCATCATCATCATTATCATTATCATGTATGCATGTACATGCCATCTACAGAACTGATCATGAAACGAGGATTATCTAAGTTTTATTGACACGATAGGTTGAACAAGGACACAGATGGAGACGAAGACAAATAAAGTGAATTATCACGTTGTTTGCACTTCTTTCTTTATTGTTCCGTATTATAATGAATTACTATATTTTCAATATCATTTATTTTCGAATAAAATAAAAGACTACCAATACTACTGCGATTAACTCCTTATTAGCCGCACCCTTTCAAAAAACAAAAACAAACACAACAACGCGATACGGAAATAAAATACACTGAAGCACAATTCCAATTTCACGAAATTCCTGACGTATTCAGAGAGGGAAGGGGGAGGATAGAGACAGACAGACAGAGACAGACAGAGAAAGATAGATAAATAGATAGAAAGAGAGAGAGAGAGATGATTGTGATGAATTATGATTTTGTTCTAATCTCTGTCATTTATTTATCTCTTTCCATTACATACAAAACAAATAAAATATGCGTACAATGATATTTAATGATATTTGTCTCTCCGGTCACCCCCCCCCCCCCCCCCAACTCTGATTTTTTTTTTCTTCTTTATTTTGTCTCCTTTTTGTTTGATTATATCTTTTTGCTAAAGTATAATGTCCGACGTATAACATCAAGGATATGTTATAATAATTAATCTCAAGGAAGGGATGATGTCGGCATACATGCAAATGGCGGAATAGACAACATTATGAAGATGAAGATGGAAAACGACATAGACAGAGAGACAGACGGACAGGGAGAGAGAGAGAGAGGGGCGGGGGGCGGGGGGAGATAGAAAGTTGGACGTAGTCTGTACTGTATTTATTACTATGATATTTTTCTCACCGACCCCCCCCCCCCCCCCCCCCCTCAAGCTCACAATTTTTCTTTCCATTTTTTTGTTTTGTTTTGTATATATCTTTGGGCTAAAGTATAATATCCGACGTATAATAGTACCGTCAATATAGCATAATAAACAATTTTTGTATCAATCAGTTTGATGCAACAGGGATTTACAATCAAAAGTTTTACTTGATATAATTGTTGTTCGGTAATGTTCTTCTCATTTCGACATTATCAGCCGCTCGTTCTCTATTTCGTTTCCTATAATAAATATAAGATATAATGTGTACATCATCAGGGATAATTACGTTATAATAATTAATCTCAAGGAAGAGATGCTGCCGGCGTACAGGCAAATGGAGGAATAGAAAACATTATAAAAAAGATGAAGATGGAAAACGACATTGCCAGATAGACAGAAAGACAGAGAGAGAGGGGGGGAAGAGAGAGAGAGAGAGAACGAGGGAGAGAGAGAGAGAGAGAGAGAAAGGGGAGGGGAAAGCTAGGGGGCGGGAGAGATAGAAAGTTGGACGTAGTCCGTACTGTATTTATTTATATAATATTTGTCTCTCTGATCACCCCCCCCCCCCAGCTCCGATTTTTTTTTTTACCCTTTAGTTTGCCCTTTTTTTTCTTCATCATATAGATATCTTTTCACTGAAGTATAATGTCCGACGTATAATAGTATTGTAAATATAGCATTTTAAACATTTTTTTTATATCAATAAATTTGATGCAACAGAAATTTTCATTCAAAAGTTTTACTTTGGAAATATAATTATTGTTCAGTAATATTCTTCGCATTTCGACATTATCAGCCGCTCGTTCTCTATTTCGTTTCCTATAATAAATATAAGGTATAATGTGTACATCATCAGGGATAATTACGTTATAATAATTAATCTCAAGGAAGAGATGATGTCGGCATACAAGCAAACGGAGGAATAGAAAACATTTAATAAAAAAAGATGAAGATGGAAAACGACATTGCCAGATAAACAGAGAGACATATAGAGGGAGAGAGAGAGAGAGAGAGAGAGGGAGGGGGAAATAGAAAGAGAAAGAGAGAACGAGCGAGAGAGAGAGAGAGAGAGAAAGGGGAGGGGGAAGGGGGCGAGAGAGATAGAAAGTTGGACGTAGTCCGTACTGTATTTATTTATATGATATTTGTCTCTCCGATCATCCTCCCCCCCCCCCCACCCCAGCTCCGATTTTTGTCGCCTTTAGTCTGTCCTTTTTGTTATCATATAGATATCTTTTCGCTAAAGTATAATGTCCGACGTATAATAGTATAGTCAATATAGTTTGTTGCAACAGAGATTTTCATTCAAAAGTTTTACTTTGGAAATATAATTATTCGCATTTAGACATTATCAGCCGCTCGTTTTTCACTTTGCTCGCTATAATAAATATAAGGTATAATAAAGTGTTGTCATCATCATTATTTTATAATAATCTATCTCAAAAAAGGAATGTTGCCGGCATACAAGCAAACGGCGGAACAAAATTGGCAGATAGACAGAGAAAGCGACCGAGTGAGAGATAGAGGGAGAGAGAGAGACACATAAGCAGAGAGAAAGAGAGAGAGAAACAATCATTTCTTATAATTATCTATTTGTCTGTGACATTTTATCTTTATCACATATTCTTGTCCATTCCTTTATCGTGCATGATTGTTGTCTTTAAATGAGTGTTTCAGATAGGGTAAAGTCTGGCTTTACGTTATATGATTTTTATTTATGAGAATGTCGGAACGTGATCCCATTTAAAAATTAAAAAACAGCAACGACAACTGCAATAACAACAAGACCCTTCCCTCCCCAAAAACAACATAAAGCAGGGTTATACACGAGTACAAAGTCAGTTCATTGTTGTTGTTGTTGTTGTTTGGTATTATCGGCGTTTCATTCTTTTTTTAGAATATTTACGCCTTTCACTTTATTTATTTTTTTCTTCTATTTTTTGGTACTATTTGTAAATTCATACTCTTCTCTTTTATTTTTTGATAATATAATCTCAGATCTGTCATCCAATTATTCAATTATACCCTTACCTTACTTCCGCTCTTTAGAGTTTATAGCCATGACAACGACCCGTACCCTCAGCAACGTTCATTGTTCCTCTTACGTAACTCAGCTGTGGGAACATGCATGGGCCAAAGACAAAGACAAAGCTCTTTTCGCACATTCTATATAGGTCCCAAATACTTGCAGACATTTCTGTGTCGGTTTTATTTGTATTTATACTTTGTCAATACATATACTTACAAACTACAATTGTCAAAATTTGGCAATATATTCATACATATTGATATGTATATGGCATAAACATGCTCAAAGCGCTTTACATTAGTAAATAAAACAAACTAATTATTTTGCTCTCCAAATGGCACATCGGTATAGTCTGTACTGTATTTATTTATTATTATTCTATTTTGTCTCTCCTTTCACCCCAACCCTCCCCCATTCTGGATTCTTCTTTAGTTTCATTTTATCATGTCTATATCTTTTCGCTATAGTATAATGTCCGACAAAATAATAATATAACCGTCAATTTAGGCTGGTAAATTATTTCATATGAATATGATGCAACAGAGATTTACATTCAAATCCTTAATTTCTTATAAATTGTGTATTTTTCTCATAAAATTGAGTATCTAAATAAAAAGAGAAAGAAGAAGAACAAAATAAGAATGAGGCGAAGAAGAAGAAGAAAAGATTACGAAGAAGAAAACCCTACGAAAGAGCTGAAAGAACTGAGAGGCTTGGAGCACAGCAGAGAACGGCCGTGCAACGTGTTCTCGACATGACAAGACCAGATTGGCAAATGATCTGCGCATGCGCTAGGTTCCCGTTAGTCGAAGCCTCTGGCCGCTTGAACGCACACGCATTGTGGCGCGCGCTGAGCGGTCTCACGGTACGGCGTGTTTGATTTTTAATCTCGTTTGTGAGGTGGCTATCAGGCTGAATAATGCCGAGCTGAACGGGTTAAGAGAGCCCTGTTAGCCATAGAAATTGCCTACGGGAAGTGGTCTTATTCTATACTTACTTCACAAACCCACGCTCCCATTATCCACAATAAAATTATACATATGGAGCAATCAAATTTGCATTTGCAAACTCTCCAAAAATCACATGATAATGATAATTAAACAAGTTAACACAAAACTTAGGCCTAAAAGAAAAGTAATTTGGTTGTCCTCGACTGCCAGCTCGTCATTTTCGGGCAGCTCATCAAAACATCACCAAACACTAAAAAGGTGTAGATGATTGTACAAGTGTACTAGGACACACCTCCATACAACATTTGAAAGAAATCTGTCAAGAAATGTGGCAGTTAGAGCGCATTGAAGACATATTTGACCTTTGACCATATAAAAGACGGAACAATGAGGGCAGCTTCACTAAAAGTGTGGATTGGTAACAAGATACATTTCTAATTCTCTATACAAAATTTGAAAGAAATCCATCATGAAATATGATCTGCAGAGTGCAAACTAGACACCCACCAAAATATGAACTCTTGACCCTATACAAGACGGAAAACTGGGGGCAGCATCACCAAAATCTATATGCTTGTAGATTATACCAAGATACATCTTTGTTGAAAATTTGAACAAAATCCCTTGAAAAATATGGCCTATAGAGCACACACAAGCCATCCAAAAAAATATGGCCTTTTAACCTATAGAAGACGGAACACTGGGGGTAGCATCACCAAAAGTTATAGGTGTGTAGATTATACCAAGATACACCTCCATACAAAATTAGAAAGAAATCCGTCAAGGAATGATGCAGTAAGAGCGCACACAAGAATAAAATATGGCCTTTTACCCTATAACAGACGGAACACTGGGGGCAGCATCACCAAAAGTTATAGGTGTGTAGATTATACCACGATACACCTCCATACAAAATTTGAAAGAAATCCGTCAAGGAATGTGGCAGTTATAGCGCACACAAGAATAAAATATGACGCGGCGGCGTAACGCTGCTGAATCCAAAGTACCCCACCGGCATACTGCCGGGGGATACAATTATTTCAAAGATGTTTTTATACAACCCCTGTATGAATCATATTTCCCCTAACCAATCAGTAAGAAAACGAAAGTTTATAAAATTGGAGAGGAGTTTGCAAGATATGTCACAGTGTTGCCAATTTGTGTTTCAATGATGACAACTTTGAAAATATACATGTATAACTTTCTTATTTCTAGTCGGTTTTTGCTCAAACTTTCACTGACCGGTTTCTCTCATTTTCCTGCTTTTATTAAAAGCAACTTAAAGTTGATATTCATTGATTTTAAAAAATAAATTTATTTCAATTATTGCAAAGTTGAAACTTTGATTCTACAAGGTTATCAAAATTCAATGCTTGGAAATATTCGAAGTAACGATTATTATAAATTACAAAACGCTTAAATACAGCATGGGCATAGCACCGGAAGAGCTCTCCGAACGCTACTGAGATGTGTGAGATCACAGTATGGACATGACTTGCACAAGCAGACGATGCCCCATGACATCTCACACATTTTCAGTGCCTGTGTTTTCATCGTTTCTTGAGTCATTTCTCTTACTTCACTACCGTCAGTCTAAATGTATAATCTATTGCCTCACTCTTAACCCCGCGCATGGTTTTATTTTGATGACAAATGCAGCGATACAAAAATAAAGGAATCTGTCGCTTGTAAACAAAATAAGACGCCATTGTATATTCAGCTGTACACATCGGAGTATGTTCGGCGTTTCAAGAGGGAACAAATGCCGTCCTTAATATCATTCCAGGGGGTTTTCAATTTGAAAGTCTGGTTTCTTTGATCGTTAATTAACCCCAATCCTGTGTATTTACAAGCAAAATATTTTAGTTATCAGAATCGGGTCATATCCCCTTTTGAATGGTTTGACATGCCATTACATTTATATACACTTAACTCATTATAATTTGACAAATAATAGCTTTGCAATTATGTTCATTCTCTATGGGATGTCGTCTGCTTGGGCAATGTTGGTCCATATAGTGACGTCATTAAAACATCGTTATTTTTCCGGCAAATCTCTGGTATATCCCAGCTGCTATGGAGGTGGTTGTATTTGTATTTTTTATAAATCACCCGATCTGTAGTTGACCTATAACTTGTACGATGGCCATCTGTTAGATTACCAGTTTCTAGTCATACATTAGTTGACATATTTGGGATTTTCTTTGAATTTCAACTTTAATATCAGGGTGGACTTCCCCTTTAACACTCACCTTTGCTTTCTCCTGGACTCCCCTCTTCTCTTCTGCTTCAAGTTGTTTCTGTCTTCTCTAGCCTCCAGTTGGCTTTTCTCGATTCCTGCTCCTTAGCTGTTCTTTCCTCAATCCACATGTTGACCTTGACCTCAATGACCTTAGCTTTCTCCACCTTCATCTTCTTCTCTTCTGCAATCTTCAGCTGTTTCTTCCTCTGCAGCATGGCCTGTACTGGATAAAGAGAGAAAAGAGAAAAGAGTGAGTGAGAGTGAGCAAGGGGGAGGAAGGAGAGGGAGAGTAAGAGAGAGAGGAGGGAGAGTAAGAGAGAGAGGAGGGAGAGTGAGAGAGGGGGAAGGGGAGGAGAGGCTGGAGAGAGAGAGAGAGAGAGAGCAAGATAGAGAGGGAGAGTGAGAGAGAAGGGAGAGAGAAGGGAGAGAGAGGAAGGAGAGTAGGGGAAGGGAGAGAGAGAGAGAGAGAGAAAAGAGAGTGAGAGAGAAAGGGGAAGGAAGAGAAAGGGGAAGGAAGAGAAAGGGGAAGGAGAGGGAGAGTGAGAGATGGAAAAGGGGGAGGGGAGGGAGGGAGGGAGGGGGAGGGGGAGGGGGAGGAGGGGAGAGGGGGAGAAGATTCAGAATATGGTGAAAAGGTAAGGATCACGACACCTCACCAACAGCTAAGGTAAAGACAATACTCTCAATTTGTGGTCATAAAGGGTGCTAGAAATTCTAGCACCAACTAAGGGTGCGTTCAATCGAATTTTCGAAGCTAGAATCACAAACATGAATCACAAATCAAAACGCTGTTACAAAAAACAAGGTCATTGCGGTTAGCGTTCAAGCGATTTTTCATCAACACTGATTCTAGCTCATTTCGAGCCCAGCCACTGCGCATCACCCTCGCAGTTTGACCCAGGAAGTATAGGTCAACTTCGGCGCACGCTTTTTGGAATTGTTTACGGCCGACTGTCGACTGCTGTTTTGAGCATAGATCGCAATAATAAAACAAAGAATGAGAACGTGATGGAAGGAAGAAACAAAAAATAATATAAGGAAAGACAAAAAGAGAAAGTGATAGAGTTAATAAAACAAAGAATAACGTAAGAGAAGGTGATATAAGGTAGAAACAAAGAATGACATAAGGAAAGGCAGAAAGAGAAAGTGATAGAATGCTTAAAACAAAGAATTACATAAGAAAAGGTAATAGAAGTAAAAAACAAAGAATAACATAAGAATAGAAAGAAGAAACAAAGAATAACAAAAGAGAAAGTGATAGAATAATTATAAAAACAAAGAATAACATAATGAAAGACAAAAAGAGAATGTGATGCAAGGAAGAAACAAAGAATAACATAAGGAAAGACAGAAAGAGAAAGTGATAGAATGATTAAAACAAAGAATAACATAAGAGAAAGGGATAGAATTATAAAAACAAAGAATAACATAAGAGAAGGTGATAGAAGGAAAAACAAAGAATAACATAAGAATAAAAGGAAGAAACAAAGAATAACATAAGGAAAGACTGAAAGAGAAAGTGATAGAATGATTAAAACAAAGAAGAACATAAGAGAATGTGAGTGAAGGAAAAAACAAAGATTAACATAAGAATAGAAGGAAGAAACAAAGAATAACATAAGAGAAGGTGATAGAAGGACAAACAAAGAATAACATAAGAATAACAGGAAGAAACAAAGAATAACATAAGGAAAGACAGAAAGAGAAAGTGATAGAATTATAAAAATAAAGAATAACATAAGGGAAGGTGATAGAAGGAAAAAAACAAAGAATAACATAAGAATAGAAGGAAGAAACAATAACATAACGGAACAGGCCACGATAAAGAGCATGGTATAGTAAACGCAAATTGCATGAAAAGCAGGCGCGCGGTTTTTGTCCAAACCGGAACAGGCTCCGTCATACAATCATGATTGAAAACTCCGCCCGTTCAATCGAATTTTAGCAACCGTGATTCTGCAGAATCATGATACAAAACGCATCTTTTTTTCAGCGTTTCATGTTTGTGTTTCTAAACACGTTTATTTTTACGACCGACGAAAAATCGCTTGAACGCATTGCGTTTTAAACTAAACGTCTTTAGAAACCGTGATTCTAGGGTGAAAAAGTGTCGATTAAACGCACCAAATACCACACTTTAAACAAATGAAGTTAGCAAAACTTTAAACAATATGCGGCAAACGCTGGTAGCCCTCACCCAAAATCAACCAAATCTCCAAAATTTGCCACTTTCCTGAGCCGCGCCCCTGCAGCTTAAGTAGGGCTAGACGTAAAGGATGATATCCAGGTGCTTTTTTTTTCGCTAGCCCCAAGGGATCATTCGCCGTAACAGTTTGAAAATACCCTTCCCACATTTTTTGAATCAGCAAATTAGGGAGGCGTGAGCTCCGCTCAGTCCAAACAATGGTTACATTGTGTAACATCTGCTCGTATAGTGTGTGCAAACGGCTATACACACTTTCATCGCGGAGACAACGTGGCTCAATCTGCAAGTTACGCATTTGCGTACGCTTGCATATCACACGATACAGCTGTTTAGCTAAATTTAGCAAAACAACATAACTCTGCGTGTACGTCTTTTTCGTCGAAAACTGCTATGAATATTGCAGCGTTTCAGAGGGGCTGTATCTTTTGATAGAAACATCAGTAAGACTTGAAATTTGAAATGTATCATTCTGATTACATTTTTAATTCAAATATCAAACAAAAATGGTGATAAACGATCCTAAATTGAAAATTGAAAAATCGTTCAGACACTCTAACTTTACGATCGCTACACAATGGGGTTGACCTCTGACTGGCACTTCCGTAATTGTGCTGCTTCCGTATGATGCGCTGTAAGAGTGTTATTCAGCGCATTATACGGCAGCAGCACATTACAAAGTGCCAGTCAGAGATCAACACCATTGTGTAGGGATCGTAAAGTCACACGCTCCAGTGAAAAGGGAGTTAAGCCGTATCGTTCTGGTAAGAAATTTGCAATTATTTCATTATTTTTACCTCCGATTTTTAAATTCAGGAGGTAATTAGGACTAGGTCTAAAAGTCCAACAAAATTCATCAAGGCCACTGTCCAATATTGGTCGGGTGCGGGAATGTGATTTGGGACACATTTTAGGTGTTGTTTATATGTCTCTCCGTGAGACCCTATGGGAGCCGTTTAAGGCTATCTGGAATAGACTAGGCTAGCCCACTCCAGCAAAGCATAGAGAGTCAATAACTCATGACGTCATCATAATGGCCTCCAAACTCAAATTTCAATTTGCATGAAGTTAGCATATTTTTGGAAAATTGATTGTATCTCTCATATTGATCGATTTTCATGGCGTATTTTTGAATTCAGGAGGTAATTAGGACTAGGTCTAAAAGTCCAACAAAATTCATTCGTTTAAGGCTATCTGGAATAGACTAGGCTAGCACACTCCAGCAAAGCATAGAGAGTCAATGCTAATGCGTAATGACCTCTAGCACTGCATGCTTGCTGTGAGGCTGGTATTATTAGGTGATACGTACAAAGTCTACGTATCACCTTTTGATTTCTTCAAGATTTTCTTTTTTCTTTTTTTAGGTGGTCTGTTATCAACAGACCACCTATTGATTTCGTCAGAATTTTCTTTATTTATTATTATTCTTTATTTTTATTTCTTCCCGTTTTTTGTGCCCCGGATAACTCAAGTTTGGTTTAGTTAATTTCATTAAATTTTGCCACATTGAGACATTGAGTCATGAGACGTGACAGGAACATTTTCAAGGTCATTAGAATATCGCGACGTCATCCAGGCGCCATTTTGTGAAATCACGTTATCCATCATATCTTCATGATGCATAAGCAAAGGTCATTCATATTTATATCACATATACTTTAGAAAAATTTAAAATTGCTCAAAATCACTTAACTACTAAAGGAGAGTACGAATCAGGTCATTTGAAGCATTTCAAAATTTTCCGTCCGTACTTGTCCCCGCGCGCGGTGCGCGCGCTCACAACGTGCGGAAAAGGTCAAATTCAATTTGTTTACATGATTTAGATTCCTCTTACCGTAAATGACAATTTACATTAATTTCAGTCACTCTTGACCTTTCATAAGGCCGTGAGCTCGCGTCAAAGTTCAAATTCCGCGCGTGCTGCTATGGGCAATATAATGTAAATTTGATCAAAAACATGCTACTTTATAAATCGAAATAGCTCTTTAGATAGTCCGTCGACCCCCAATTTTTATATCATGGTTGGAAAGAGCATGAGTTGGAGATATGATTTCATACCACCCTGACTCGTACAAAGTGAAACAAAATCTTCATATTTGCATCTAAACTAAAGAAAATGTATTTTGTTGATGACGTCATTTTTGTCTTTGTTTAATTGAGATTATCTCGCTTATCAGTGATCGATTTTCTCCCAGATTTCGATATGTTGTAGCTGAGATAATTCTCTATCAGAAATATGCAATTTATTTTTCATTTGGATGACGTCATCATAGTTAAATATTCGATTAAATGCGACAATGCATAATTTGTCATATTTGCGTGTTATGTCTATGGGAGGTCGCTTTTTTCAAAACACGAATCTGCATGACAATGTGTTTTGACCAGTATCTTGGTTGTTATTCAACAGTTTTCTCCCAAATTTTAGTATGTTGTAGCTGAGACTATTTGCTATCTAAGGAACTCCCAATATTTTTTCATATTTAGATAGATTATGAGTCGGAAATATGATTTCATGTCTCTTTTGACCCTCAATTAACTCATGACGTCATCATAATGGCCTCCAAACTCAAAATTTCAATTTGCATATTATGATGTCAGCATATTTTTTGGAAAATTGATTGTATCTCTGTACATATTGATCAATTTTCTTTCAAATTTTGATATGTTCTAGCTGAGACAATTCTCTACAAATATAGTGGCCACAATTTTTCATTTCGACAAAGGCATCATGGCGTATTTTTGCGATTAAAGGAGGCATGTCAATTTTTCACATTTTGCGTGTATTCTCTACGGGACATGACTTTTTCTCAAAACTGGATTCTACACTCCTGTCTTTCGCAAGAAAAATATCTGTTGTTTTAGATTAGTTTTCGCTGAGCTTCGAATATGTTGTAGCTGAGACAATAAGCTAACGCACGTGTGCCTTTTATTTTTCGATCAGATGCTGGGATTATGCTCATATTTCACTTGCAAAGTAGGATTTGAGAATTCCATTTCCCGTTTACGTGTAATCGCTATGGGAAATGTTTTGGTATATCGGTAACGCACTTGACTTCCATCCTCGAGATCTATGGTTCAAGTCCGGGTGTCTCCAACAATATTTGTCTTCACTTTTTTTTTTTTTTGACCTTTCACTGTACCATTTCCTTTGATTATTAAAACACGTAGAATCGCAAATAATGTAATAAACTAGATGGAACTTGGACTGCGCGCAGTCGAAATGATGCCTCCGTCATAGAGCAATTTTACAAACAAAAACAGAAGAAATTGTTCAAATTCAAGTTCAATTTAATCCATTAACAGGTTCTCAGAATATCGTGATTACAAGCAATTTCTCATATACATATGACCCTTGGATCTTTGACCACATGACCCTAACATCTACTCAGTTCATTGGCTCTACAAGATGTCCCGAGTTAAATAGTAATCCATCTGTCAGTTCTAATGAGAATGCGTTCACAAGCAATTTTTGCATACATAATGAGCCCATGACCTTTGACCTCATGACCCAAGAATCTACTCAGTTCATCGGCTCTGCAAGTAACATACATGACCTAAGTTTGGCAGGAATCCATCACTCGGTTCTTGAGATAACGCGATCATGAGCTGTCTCAGCATACATAATGAGCCCTGTGACCTTTGACCTTTGACCTCATGACCCCAAAATCTAATCAGTTCATCGTCTCTGCAAGATACATACATGACCTAAGTTTGGCAGGAATCCATCAATCGGTTCTTCAGATAACGCGATCACGAGAACGGGATGTACGGACGTACGTACGGACGGACGGACAACCCGAAAACATAATGCCTCCGGCTACTTCGTAACGGAGGCATAACAACCCTATTTACTTTATTATTACCTCATTTTCACTTAATCCATTACTTTTTGCGTTTAATCCCTATAGGAGATTACTTTTTCTCAAATCTGGATTCTACATTCCTGTGTTTCGAGCAAAATCGCCGATATTTCTGCTTGGATTTTGTTGATTTTTGTGGTATGTTGTAGCTGAGACAAGTTTCCACAAGATTTATGTAGACTATATAACATTATCATGACGTTATCATAGTCAAAAATTCAATCATAGGTGACATGTCAATTATCATATATAACAATCCTCAATCAAATACCTGAAGGGGGCGCTATACCACTTTTAATCATAGTCATCTGGAAGGCATTGTTCTCAATTGCATCTCTCTCTCCCTCTTGCTCTTTTTCCTTCTCCTCTCATGTTCTGCCCCTCTCCTTTTTTGGTCTGTCTCTGCATCTATCTATCTCTCTTCTCTTTCACCCTCTCCCACCCTCTCCCACTCTCTCTCTCTCTCTCTCTCTCTCTTGCCTTGCCTCCCTCTTATTCTCTTGGTCTGTCTCCCTCTGCCCTACAGTTGAAACTTGACTCATGGATAGACCATAATGGGAGTAGTAAACGAAAGATAAAATCGTGAAAATGCGTTTTTCATTATGTTACACATGAGCATACGTATCACCTAATTGACGAATTAAAGTCTAGTTATACCTAGATCTATACACACCACACATTATTACATAGACTGTACACAGTCATGTCGATGCAGCTGTAAGCAAAGTTTGACACTAGTAGAGTGTCTGACGCGCACCTGGTTTTGTGTGCTAAAACCCTTCCCATAGACAATGCACACATCCCTATAGAGTCTATGTGTTTTAAAAAGTTTTTAAAAATAAATCTATGTCCCTTTTGCAGGTCACAAAATGAAAAGGTTAAATTTCAACGGCATTTGAAAGATATTACTAATTCAGAACTCCCCTTTACAAAATGGGGCTTGAAAATGTCTTTAAGTGGGAAAAAAACGACTATTAGTTGTCAAATCGACTTTAGGGCTATAGAGCCCAAAAGTAATAGTCTTGATTTTCAGACAATTGTACCGAATGGTCATACGTTTTATGCTGCGCAAAGATTCAATCAGTTTTATCTTGGCCATCACAAAAAGTGGGTTATTGATGTAGACAAATGCTCATGTACCCTTTACAACTCTTTTCATGTATGTTATTACCAAAGAAGAAAAAAGGCCAGTCAGTCACTCAATAGTGTCTGACAGTGAAGTCTAGCAAGTAAACGGGTTTCCTTGCATAATTTGAATATTAGGACACTGCTAACGTTTAAATTTCACAGATAGGACATACATGACATATTCATAATTCCTTCAAAGTTCTACAGAATTTGAGATTGTCTGCAAAAGGGACATAGTACCTTTAATCTGTTGCGATCCTAAAGATGATACTGAATAAATGAGGTGTCATATGAAAGGGCAGCTTAATTTCTATATTTCCAAAGGGGGGTCACTTCAAATATCTAAAAATATATTGGTCAAAACAGCGATTTAAATGCGTTTCCATGGCAACTCAGGAGATTTCCAACTTTTGAGAATAGACCCCCCCCCCCCCCGAGGGATAATTATTCAAGTCATAAGGAATATGTTGATGTACTTTATTTCTCGCTAGCCCCAAGGGATCACATAGGATTTAAGTTTGAAAATACCCTTCCGCCACTTTCTGCATATAGCCTAATGCATTAGAATGCAGCTGTTGAGCGAAAAATGATAACTCAGCATGAACCACTTGGGCATCTACTTAGACACCATAACCAGACATGTATTACTCACTGGAATGTATCAGGCTAGACATCCTTAACTTCCAGTATAGGTACGTCTGTTCGGTAGAGGTGTCGGTTGCATGAGAGAAAGAGTTCAGGTTGACTCTCTTCCACGGAAGCTTCCAATAGGAATAGCACCCTCTACTGATGAGGGTGGCTATTGTAGACTGCTATGCTCTGCTACACTCGTAGTCTGCTAATGCAATCTGCTTCGTGCTTGTAGTCTATATCATAAACTACTATATTCCCCCCCCCCCCCCCCCCCCCCCCCCCCCCCCCCCCCGTTTTAAAGAACTCATCCCAGGGAGAACCTAACCCCTCAAAAAAAACTCGGGTGCCACAATCAATGGCTCAAACCCGCTAAGACCGGCTTTTGTAACACCCAGGTCATGTCACAACATACAAAATTTATACAAAACAATGAATGTCGCCCCCCCCCCCCTTCCCCCCCCCCCCCCCCCGGAAAAAAACTTTTTTTCCCCTTCCTTTCCTTGAACAAAACCCTCCTCCCTTTGCCAACTACAAAGGGCAACCCCATTATACATCCCATAATAAAAACTTCACGCCCTCAAAGGGCAATTTCATTATAAACACAATATAATAGAAAAAAAATAGCAGGGAGGACCTCATCCATCCCTAACTTGTCAGACTTTACTGCGTCTGCTCCTCGGCCGGGTACTTCTCGTCCGACCTTCCTCAGACCCGCGACAGGGTCGGTGAAATCCCTCGCGCCCCACCTAGAGCCTTGGCAAGGTTCTCCAGGTTTTTCTCCAAGCCGGATATCCGGATATCCAAACTGGTAGACAAACCAGATATCTGGCTATCCAATCTTTTCACCAAACTAAACATCCGGTTATCAAAGCTCTTCGCTAAACCAGATATTCGGTTATCCGATCGTCCCTCCAACTCTGACATCCGGGTCTCAAGTCTGGAAGGGAAAGGGGTGGCAGGAGTGCCCCGCGCCAGTTGCAAGGCAATGTCCACCCTTCGCACCTCGGGCCCTCTGGTCTCGCCCGATTCGGTCGCCATCACTTTGGCCTGCCGGGAACAGCCGTACATGACCTTATGCGCGGAAAAAGTCCGGGCCGGCCCTAGTAGGGAATCTTCTCCACCTTCATATCTCCACGAATTCCTGCGGGACCCGACTCTCTCACGGGGGAGGATAACTGTCATGGGGATAAAGCTGTGCCCCTAGACTTCTTCCTTCGGATTCTCCCGATCCTCTCCCCAAGAGCGTGCTACTCCAAAAATCGCCTGTTTGGAATATTGCCCTAAATGGCATTCTGGGGACTCTCCCCCAAATCCAAACACGATCTGAAGTCAAACCAGCCTTGCAGATTGCCTACATCCGCAAACATAGGAGAGGACTCCAACAGCTCAGGAGTAATCCCCCCATGCTTTTCCCGGAGTTCTAAAATACGCCCCGCTAGAACAGGACTTACCCCGGGCATGGCCAGCAACTCCTCAAATGTACAACTATTAATAGTGACCTTCTCCATATTCCCACAGTGCTAGGTTAAATCCTTCAACAATAGGACAAAACCTACAACAATAAAATAAATCCCAGAATATTAATTGATCTATTCAGCAATTATAAACAGTAAACAATAATTGAACAGAACAATATACTAGGATATATTAGCACAATTGCAATCACAATCACAAACACAAACTAGATGGAATTTTGACTGCGCGCAGTCGAAAATGATGCCTCCGCCATAGAGCGATTTAAACAAGTTTGGAGTTTAAATCTCCAGTGGTTCTTGAGATATCATGATAACAATCTCAATGTATGGAATTTCATAAGTTGACCTCTGTGACCCTTGACCTTTGACCTACGTGCTCCAAAATCTACTCAGATCGTCTTCCTATGGTGATACATACTATCCTTAGGTTTGAAGTTTTTACATCTCCAGTGGTTCTTGAGATATCATGATTATTGATAACAATCTCAATGTATGGAATTTCATAAGTTGACCTCTATGACCCTTGACCTTTGACCTACGTGCTCCAAAATGTAATCAGATTGTTTTCCTATAGTGATACACACTATCACTAAGTTTGAAGTTTAAATCTCCAGTGGTTCTTGAGATATCATGATAACAATCTCAATGTATGGAATTTCATAAGTTGACCTCTATGACCCTTGACCTTTGACCTACGTGCTCCAAAATGTAATCAGATTGTTTTCCTATAGTGATACACACTATCACTAAGTTTGAAGTTTAAATCTCCAGTGGTTCTTGAGATATCATGATAACAATCTCAATGTATGGAATTTCATAAGTTGACCTCTGTGACCCTTGACCTTTGACATACGTGCTCCAAAATCTAATCAGATCGTCTTCCTATGGTGATACATACTATCCTTAAGTTTGAAGTTTAAATCTCAAATGGTTCTTGAGATATCGCGCTAACAAACTCAATACTATTATAATATCTCTCTTGAGATGGACGTGTTTTTCGCGAGCTCCTGAAAAATGCACTTTTCTGCAGCCAAATAATGGACTCAAGGAAACTTTTTATACCAAACTGACGACGAAAGGACAGTGGTGAGATTTGTGTAATTCATTTTTCACAAATTTTTAGACTTTTAAAGATTTTGGCCATTTTATACTGTTATTTTGGTCAATTTTTTAAATATTTATTTTCTTGATTTTTGAACATTAAGCGCAATATAAACACTTTACGCAGAATTCATCTTGGATACAGCGCAAGTGAGCGCAAAGATACAACGCAAGTGTGCGCTAGTGAGTTATCTCAGTATATTACGCACTGATGTTAACGCAGTACTTTTCAGCAAACAGGTGAACAATTATTTTAAATGACGTCACAATGACCATCGTTAACGTAAGAAGTCTCCGTGTGAAGGAACTCAAAGCTGAACTGCAGAAACGTGGTCTAAATAAAAATGGTGTAAAAGAAACTTTGGTTAATAGGCTGCAAAGTGCAATCAATGACAATATCCATCAAGCGAGTAATGACAAAAGAAATCAGGAGACGAATACTGAGCAAGCTGATCTCTATGACCTATTCAATCTAGTTTTGTCGTCAGTTAATGAACTAGCCGACAGGCTTATCCATCTTGAAGCTAAGTTCGATAGTGCTGATCTGGTAAAGGAGAAAACAGATCTCAATGAGATAGTGGGAACTATCTCAAGAGTTGTTTATACCGTCCCGACGAAGAATAGGTTCGATGTCCTTGCGGATAATCATGTCACTGACGCTGAGCCTGCTACTTCGATGTCGACTAGTGACCAGATGAAAGAGTACCGAGATGGGCATCGCCAGCGCCGCTTATCTGAGCTACATGAATCTGTCCTTGAAGGCACAGACGTCGAGCCTCCTACTCCGATGTCGTGGAGCGACCAGATGAAACAGTACCGAGATGGGCATCGCCAGCGCCGCCTGTTGGAGGTACCTGCTGCTGTTTTCGAAGGCACTGACGCAAAGCCTTCGACTTCGATGTCGACGAGCGACCAAACCAATGAGTTCCGACAAGGGCATCGCCAACGCCGCTTGTCTGAGCTACCAGATGTTGTCATCGAAGGCGACTCGATGATCAAGCACATAGAAGGCTACTGAGGGAGTAAAGGCGAAAGGAGACGTCATTCTACATGTCGGGTCAAATGACTTGTCGAAAGGTAATGGTAGTACATCAACCGCCAATGACATCATAGCATTAGCAGACGTGATTGCAGCGAAAGGCTGTGATGTATGCTTGTCTGGTGTTATACACCGCAGATGGGAATCGGTTCACCAGAGGCGCAGTGTCGATGGGGTAAATGGGCGATTGAGAAGAGCTGCCCGTGAAAGGAGATGGGGTTTCGTTGACAACGACAACATAGGTGACAGGCACCTTGGCAGAGATGGGGTCCACATCAATAAGGCAGGACAAGCTGTTCTTGCCTCTAATCTACGCCACTTTATTGAGCGACCTCGAGGGCCACCTACACCTACTCAGCAAACGTCCTACGCTGAAGTTGTTGGATCTTCAACGCAGGATTTCGAGATGATTGCTCCGAGAGGGAGGCTAAAGTCTGCACCTGCTCTTCCAATGTTTCCACTGACAAAAGCTCAACAGGGTGGAACGAGCATCTACGTCTCGTCATGGCAACATGCAGTTAAACTCTGTCTCTGGTACTGGCATACTACATCATAATCTTCAGGATCAATCTCATGAACTGAATAAGAGTAACATTAAACAGTTGGAAGGTGGTTCAGTTCCTCCGTTTAGAAACAGGGGCTTAAAATTTGCCCATTTGAATATTCATAGCTTAGTTGCTAAGATTGACGAACTTAGATTACTTCTGAGAAATGCATCATTTGATGTTATTGGTTTAAATGAAACATTTTGCGACTCCATGATTGATGATTCTGAATTGTATATAGATGATTATATTTTATTACGTAGAGACCGTACGAGACATGGTGGTGGTGTGGCTGTATATATATCCAAGAGGTTCAATTATAAAAGAAGGGATGATTTGATTTCTTCTACTTTAGAATGCCTTTGGTTTGAATTGCATTATCCAAATAAGTCTCCCATCCTGGTTGGAGAGTTGATTTCTTTGAAGAATTAGACGGAAATTTGGACTCTGCTCTCTCGGAAGATATGAGCTGTATTATTTTAGGTGATTTCAATTGTGATTGTATGCCACACCAACTTGATCTGAATGCTGAAAAGTTAATGTTTTATACAAATATGTACGGGTTAAGTCAGCTAATTGATACTGCCACAAGAGTTACAAATACCTCTTCTACTTTAATTGATTTGATATTTGTATCAGACAAGGAACTTTACAATGAATGGGGAATATTTGAAACTAGCATAAGTGATCATTATTTGGTGTATACGGTTCGCGATTTTAGTGCAAAGATCCATAACAAATCCGAATACGCAGAATTTCGCTCGTTTAAAAATCTTGACGAGGAGAAATTTTACAGTGAATTGAGAAGTACTCCTTGGCAGGTCATAAAAGATATAGATAATGTTGATGTTGCGTGGGATATGTGGTTGACTCTATTCAATAATATAATCAACAAGCACATACCAGTATGTAAAAAGCGGATAAGAAAAAAGGCATGTCCATGGATATCTGACGAGATTGTTAAGCTTATGACGGAACGTGATAAAGTTCTCAAAGCTGCTAAAGCTAACAAAAGTGATGATGTTTGGGACACCTACAAATATCTAAAGAATACAGTTATTCATCTCATGAGGAAAAGAAAAAGAGAATATAATGCAGACCAGATCTCGCAAAATCATAACAATAGTAAGCAAATGTGGAGATGTTTGAGAAACCTTGTGCCTAAGTCATTACCTATATCTCCCAATAGCATAAATGTTGATGGTGCTAATGTGTCAGACAATGCAAATATTGCTGAAGCTTTTAATGACTTTTTCATTTCTAATGCTACTAAGATTACAAAGGACCTGCGAAGGAATAAGTCTCAACTGAGAGTAGACGAGGACAATAATATTGGTCCAACTCATTCGCAATTTAATTTGAATTTGATTACTGAGGATTTTGTATTGAAACAGATTGATAATCTGAGTATAGATAAAGCAACTGGTGAAGATCACATCAGCTGTAAACTTTTAAAGATGACGAAGAATGTTATCGCAGAGTCTCTTTGTGATATCATTAACAAATCCCTGTCTACAGGAGTTGTTCCACGTGAATGGAAAAAGGCTCGGGTAGTACCAATATTCAAATCTGGAGATATTTCTTCTTTGAATAATTACCGTCCCATTTCGATATTACCTATCGTGAGTAAAATTATAGAAAGGGCCGTCCACCAACAACTCAGTGAATTCTTGGACGTGAATAAATTATTACACCCTAATCAGTCTGGTTTTAGACCTAAACATTCAACAGCTACTGCCCTTGCAAAACTTGTAAATCTATGGTCGTTGAATATTGATAACAAAGAAATTTCTGGAGTTGCCTTCATAGATCTTCGTAAGGCTTTTGATACTGTTGACCATGAGCTACTTCTACATAGACTAGCTTGTATAGGTTGTAGTAATAGGACTATTTATTGGTTCAAATCATATTTAGGGGATCGACAACAAGTGACCCAATTCAAAGGAGCCAAGTCGCATCCATCAACCATCAAATTAGGTGTGCCACAAGGTTCAATTCTTGGTCCCCTTTTATTTTCAATATATGTTAATAGTCTACCTGAATGTACTCCTGAAGGTATCATAGATATGTATGCTGACGATACGACACTTACCGTCAGTGCAAATGATGCAACTGTTGTGGAAGAAAAATTAACTGTTGCGTTAAACAGAGTCATGGCATGGATTAAGGAAAATCGTCTTGTTCTTAACACTGAAAAAACTTGTGTCATGTTAATAGGCTCTCCTGCTAATCTCAAGAAAATTGAATCTTTCACCATTTCATTAAACGGCAATTTGATCAAAAGAGTTCAATTCACCAAATGCCTAGGACTTTTGATAGATGAAGAATTGAAATGGTCTAAACAAATCGAAAACGTAAGTAAACTTACCCAGAAAAACATTAGCATGATAAAGAGAGCAAAGAGTTTTTTGCCTCAAAAATCCTTAAAGTTACTTTATAACAGTCTAGTGTTGCCACGATTAGATTACTGCTCTGTTGTATGGTCGAACCGATTTCATTCTCATACAACTAAGCTGCAAAAAATTCAAAAGAGGGCCGCAAGAATAATATTGAACAAGACATATGACACACCGTCGGCCGATTTGTTCACAAGTCTTAAATGGATGACACTAGACAAGCGGTTTGAGTTAAGTCGCGTTATGATGATATATAAATGCGTTCATAACTTAGCACCCTCTTACCTTCAGGTAGGCTTAATCAATCCTAATGATGTACATGAGCATCATACAAGGCAAATAGACAGTGGATGTTTACGTGTGCCTAGATTTCACACTGATTGTTATAAGTGTAGCCCAATTGTTTCTTCCATATTTGAATGGAATAAGCTAGATAATTCGTTGAGAACGGCTTCCTCTGTCAATTCATTTAAGAGATTGTTTAAACAAAGTTGTAATTTGTGAATAGCTCAGCCGTACATACACTACGTGCATGTTCTGTAATATTTACATGTCTTATTCACATAATTGCGACTTAATTAATATTTTCCTATTGACATTACTGCTTACTAGGTTAATGATATATGTTAATTTTGCAAACGAGTATTATTTTTGTAACTGTTCTGTATAAATGTTATAAACGATGTAAATATGTTCATTCAGGGCCCCATGGAAGACCACTACTTGCTGGTGAATGGGCTACCCTGTCAAAAGATCAGAAATAAATAAATAAATAAATAAATAAATAAATACAAGGAATTTCATAAGTTGACCTCTGTGACCTGTGACCTTTGACCTACGTACTCCAAAATCTAATCAGATCGTCTTCCTATGGTGATAAATACTATTCCTGAGTCTTAATGAATAAAAGAAGGAGCTACACCCCTCCTTGGGCCCTAACCAACACACCAGAGACAGGATAGGATATATCCACCCCGGCACTGACTGTAATAAACCCAACTTCCTACTAAATTTAATCCCTAATAGTATTAATCTCTAAGTCGATACTTATTCTTATATTCTAAAACTGTCCTAAAATATATAAGAAATAAATGCTATAATTGTATCTGTATAATGCAATAGATGCCCTAATATTCCAACACTGCGAAGAAGAAGAAGCCCCACCTCCGCACCGCCAAGACTCACGACTACCCTGGGATAAAACTCCCAGAGCCAAGTCCTCACCCACGGTAACAAAAGTGCTATCTATTTATCTGATATCTTCTGTTCCCCGGAAAACACCCCTACAACGGAGTTAAAACCGAACAGTCAACCAAGATAAACAAACAATCAAAAGCAATTCCAGTTATAGATTCACCAGAACACCACCACAATTAATACAAATTCCAACCACAGCTAGTTCAGTAATAAAAATATAAGTAACCTAACCTAGATGTCTAGGTTACAACTCCCTCCACCAACTAAACAAACAGTCCAACAAATCTGAAGTATTTGCCCTAAACTAACCTAAGGATTGCTAAGAACTATTTCATTATTGGAAATTGTTTACACACTACAATTTGATTAAGTTATATATAATATTGAATAGAATTAACTTAACCAAGTCTGCGAAGAAGACTAGAATCACCCCTCCACAGTAGCAGAACTCATGGGAGCAGATCCCCCACGATATCCACTAAATCTAGATTTATTATCAGTAACTTTTACGCCTCCGAAACAAATTAAACGAATCCAAACAGCTTGTCTTCAACAAATAATCACTAATTTTATTTGTCTCCTATTCCCTCTTTATTTTTAATTTTATTTAATAATTGGCTACGAACACTATGAACATGACAGACAAAGAAAGCGGACAAAATATACAGTTCCTCAGATAGACAAAGGAACATCCTTCACTGCTATTATGTAAAAAGGTGAATATGCATGTAACACCTGTTCTACACATTTTTACATAATAGCAGTGAAGGGATGTTCCTTTGTCTACCTGAAAGAACTGTATATTTTGTCCGCTTTCTTTGTCAGTCATATTCATAGTGGAAGCCCCCTACCGCCAAGCGGGTAGGTGGGCCTACACGGAACTGCTGGTAACACTAACTCCGGGAAGCTCCAACACCGGCGCACAGTGGGCCAGCATCGCCTCAAAGTGTGCCAAAATTCAAAATTGGCGAATGTGAATTTTTTATATTTTTTTCATTCGCTTGGGGAAGAAAACATTCTAAAGAATATTTTTCCACCCATACTTTAATATTTAGCGAGTTTTAAAAGTGTCATATACCCCTGCGAACATGGGAAAATCTATATGTTGCTCCAAAAATGATAAAAGAGGCAACTTTACAATAGGTGTTGAGAATTTATGAAGGGAAAAGCAATCAACTTGATACTGCATGCACTTCTTGCCTATTGGTAACCCAATTAGAAAATACAATGACCAAATTTATGGAAGCTTCATTTTGGGAAAAATGAGCATTAAATTTCACCAAAAAAGGAAAAAATTGCATTTTTTTATAAAAGTAGCATGTTTATTAGGATTCCGGCCGATTCCCGCAGTGATGTTAATCTCAAAATGTCCGCCCAAACCTAAGCTTTCCATGTATGGTATTTCTTTTTGCCAGAATTTGCAACACTGCATGTGCAGGCGCTTTTCCTCCCCATGTCCATCGATTATTATTAGGCATAAAGTTTACGCACAGCCGATTCAACGCTCGTCCGCGTAACCATGGCAACACACAGTGGGCCAGGGAGGAACCAAAGTGCGCCAAAACTCATTTTTGGTGATTTGTTTTTCTTTCATTCTCTTCTTGACCAGTTGAACTGTAATACATTGAGGAATACCTCAGTAAAATATTTAATTCCGGTAAGCACAACTAGATCTAGGGTATAAATTTACTCCTTCAAACAGCAAAATCCTCTAGACCCTATTCACAGTTTTAGTGCAAAAGTGACTTATTTTATAAATCTTTCAATTTAACATGAAGTTATTGATATGAAATTGCTCTCACATATTCCTGATAGTTCATTTCGTTGCATGAATTGGTTAAAATGTATAGAAACACAATCTTCATGATATATTAAAGGTTAATTCACTGAAAAAAGGACTAATTATCCATGTTTTTTATAAATCCAGAGGAAACGTTTAGATTTCCGCAGAGTTCCGCTTATATTTTAATACCACCATTTTGTCTGATGTCTAAGCTTTAAGTTGATACCAAATGTGGCTGCCCGATCTTGCCCGTTGTCATGTTAGAGCCGATTCCCATTGCCACATTGTCCCGAAAAATATGTTTGTTTTTAGTCCGGGGCTGAATCATAAAGGATTCGCGGTCATAAATCACGGCGCTTGGGCCGGGGGCGCGTGACACTCGTTCTGACACCGCGGACCAAAATAAACACATTTTTCGGGGCAATGTTGCAAGGAAAACGGCTCTAACATAATAACGGGCACAATCGGGCAGCCAAATCTGGTATCAACTTAAAGCTTAGATATCAGAGAAAATGTTGGTAATACCATTTAAGCGGAAATCCCTGGACATCCAAACATTTCCTATGGATTAATAGAAAATAAATCCCCAGAAATTAGTTTTGGCACACTTTGGTTCCTCCCTGGCCCACTGTGCGGCGACGCCTGCGGCGCCGGTGGAGCACTCACACGCGTATACAGCCAATGATAAATCCACGTATCAAAAAATGAGTGAAGGAAAAGCCCGACAAAATCAGTCTATAGGAGAAAAACAATGATTAGAAGTCAAAAGCAAAGGATTTCCTACCTTACAATCCACGAGAATCCCACCTCTCCAAACTCCTAAATCAGTGTAAATTCCAGTTGGGCTTAGATAGGGTCTAATTGAAGAAGAAGTTAACGATTTTGCAGGAGCAAAGTTTTTTTTGTCGTTGTTGAGTGTTTGTGACAGTCGCGTCGAGGCAAAAAATAGATCGTAACTTCTCACCCAGCAGTTTCCGAGAAATCCCGAACTCTCGCACGTGTTTAGAAATGGAAACTTCCACACCACAACACGTGAGTGAATGGGTACGTACTCCGGAAAATCTGGGTGAGCGAAACTTCCGCCGCCCTGATTGGTCTATCCCCTCCAGCGAACGTGTGCGTGCGAATCTTGAATTCCGGAACTCCTCAAGACTCACGCTCGAAGGGATATGAATGGAAAAACGTAACCCAGCTGGGGATACACACTATGAACATGACAGACAATAAAAGCGGACAAAATATACAGTTCCTCAGGTAGACAAAGGGACAGCCCTTCACTGCTATTATGTAAAAATGTGTAGAACAGGTGTCACATGCATATTCACCTGTTCTACACATTTTTACATAATAGCAGTGAAGGGATGTTCCTTTGTTTTCCTGAGGAACTGTATATTTTGTCCGCTTTCATTGTCTGTCATGTTCATAGTGACAATCATCCCCATCGGTTATTCCTGGAATGTTTCCCACATTCCATCATCCATTCTTCTACAAATCACATTCACGCCATTCAATAAGAAAGCTTCCATAAACATTCAAAACGGCTGACCATCTCATCCTGCTTAAAAGCCACCAGGTTGATATCCATCATTCCATCACACCCAACATTAAACATACATAAAACAGGACATTCACCACACTAGTATTAAAACTAGCCACAAATAACATAACACATCCACTCACGAGAGATATAACACCGTACTTCACTGCAGCCATCCAGCCATGGGCCTATACCCATCCCCCACCGAACCTGTCAGCCCTTCACGGCGCGGCGCGGCGCGGCGCTCACTCCCGTAAAGGCACAGAAAGTTTAAAATTCACCATTTTAAAACAAATGGTCGGCCGGAACTATACGGGCACCACTCCCAACCGGAAAATTTGTTTCCACTAGGAAACTAGCGAGCGATACCCCGCACAACCCCCAGCGCAATCCCGGCAAATTTAGGTCCATGCCCGTTTTGACAAATTAAAATTGACAAAACAACAAAACAAGTTACCCCAAAACGGTGCATTTCGAGGTCCTAAAAGTCCATGATGCCAATGAAGTACACCATAACCATACATGTAATACTCACTGGAATGTATCAGGCCGGCTAGACATCATTAACTTCCAGTACAGGTACGGGTACGTCTGTTCGGTTGAATAGTCGGTTGCGTGAGAGAAAGAGTTCAGGTTGACTCTCTTCCACGGAAGCTTTCAATAGGAATAGCGCCCTCTAGTGGTGAAGGTGGCTATTGTAGACTGCTATGCTCTGCTACACTCGTAGTCTGCTTCGTGCTTGTAGTCTATATCATAAACTACTATACCACTTTTTTGTCCATTCTGACCAAAATGATATGAATGTTGCAGAGTTTTTGAGGGGCTGTATCTTTTGATAGAAACATCGTGAGTCTTGAAGTTTGAAATGTATTATTCTGATTACATTTTTTCTTCAAATATCCAACCAAAATGGTGAAAAACGATCCAAATTGAAAATTGAAAAATCGTTCAGACAAGTCACTAGCCTAGGGTCTAGACTTACAATTCGAATTTTTAAATTATTCTTTTTAACATCAGTAAGTTAAAAAGAAATGTATTTTACTGCTATTTAGGTGTCATCAATTGTCACTAAAGTACCGATTTTTAGTGAAATCAGTTGACTTTTGTACAGTGCATGGTGTTTGAAATGTTGAGAATCAAAAGCACAGCTTTTACTACATAGCCAGGATAGTGATGCTCCTATGTGTGGGCTAGCCTAGTACCATATCATAAAAACACATTTCCACAGAGCCCTTAATTAAGGCTACAGCCGATTAGCCTTAATCTGCAATACTCAATGCTCTGCACAGTTACGAGTATACTTGTATTTTCCTGCGGTACAACGTATAGCAGGAAAATGTTGTATATGCGGATCCGTTTAATGATTACGTAATGGGAGTGGCGAGACGCCACGATCCCGCGAAGCGGGATGGTTTGAATAACTTAGGCAGGTGTAAGTTATTGTATTGAGAAGGAAAGGAATGTTCAGAAAGGCATAATTAAGAGAGGGAAATGGGCGTGGTAGCCATTCTAGCTTTGTCAGACACTAGATACACGACACAAATTTCAAGTGGAAATTTTAATACAGAACAATAGTTTGGTGTTTGTTTTTGTAGGAGGTATAGAGATTCAAATAGATTATTTTTATTGGGACGATTTGCCATTAGATTTTTCCACAGCATTTGCCTTATTTAGTTTATCTCTGGTTTTTTCAACCTAGGGAATCGGTCAGGGCGTGGGGCAAAAAGGCAAAGCCCCATGCCGGTTAGGGATCAAATTTAATAATTTGCAATGTTCTATACACGTCAGTATATACTTAGGTGTGAAAGTTGACGATTGAAATTATGCAATGTTAATGAGTTTAAAAATTGAAATTATTTTGATGTTCAAATGATATAATAACAAAGATTGTTCATGATTGTTCAAAAAGATACAATTCGAATAAAAGCTGGCTTGGTCGGTCTGGCAGGCTTTCCCATAAAGTTTGTTATTGATGTAATATGTGAGTCATTAACTGAGTAATGAGAAGGATGAGAATATACTCAATGCTCCGCACAGTTACGAGTATTAAATGTACATCTCTCTGGCAGAACGCCTAACTCGGTGCATATAACGCACATGGTTACGAACGTTAGTTGAACGCCTAACTCTATGACAGGCAATTCATAGGCACCTTTCACTATGAACATGACTGACAAAGAAAGCGGACAAACTATACAGTTCCTCAGGTAGACAAAGGAACATCCTTTCACTGCTATTATGTACAAATGTGTAGAACAGGTGTCACATTCACATTCACCATTTTACATAATAGCAGTGAAGGGATGTTCCTTTGTCTACCTCAGGCGCGGATCCAGGATTTCTTAGGGGGGGGCCCACTTTTTTTTTAAATTAAAAAAAAATCACAGAAAGGGGGGAAGTTGCTCCAAATACACACATAAAAAACCGAAGGGGAGGGTCCATCCCCTAACCCCCTCCCCCTCCCCTTCCGTACGTGCCTACACCATGAACATGACAGACAAAGAAAGCGGACAAATATACAGTTCCTCAGATAGACAAAGGAACATCCTTCACTGCTATTATGTAAAAAGGTGAATATGCATGTAACACCTGTTCTACACATTTTTACATAATAGCAGTGAAGGGATGTTCCTTTGTCTACCTGAAGAACTGTATATTTTGTCCGCTTTCTTTGTCAGTCATATTCATAGTGCTACTCGTCTGAAAATAGTTTTTCCACTCCCGCGCGAAGCACGGAAGCTTTTACGTTTCATTAAATCGTTAGAAAAAGAAGACGATTCGTTGTACAGTTTTTTCATTCCCCCCTCCCGCGCAAAGCTCGGAAGCTTCTACGTTTCATTAAATCATTAGAGAAAGAAGACGATTCGTTGTACCGTTCTCGACTCTTAATCCTCATCTGAATTAATTTTTCTCCTCCTCCCTCCCGCGCAAAGCGCGGAAGCTTGTACGTTTCATTAAATCATTAGAGAAAGAAGTCGATTCGTTGTACCGTTCTCGAAAATAATCCTCGTCTGAATACAGCTTTTACGTTTCATTAAATCATTAGCGAAATAAGACGATTCGTTGTACCGTTATGACTTTTAATCCTTGTCTAAATTCAGTTTCCCCCCCCCTCCCACGCGAAGCGCGAAAGCTTTTACGTTTCATTAAATCATTAAAGACAGAAGACGATTTGTTGTACCGTTCTCGACTCTTAATCCTTGTCTAAATTCAGTCCCCCCCCCCCCCCGCTTCGACGTTTCATTAAATTTTTAGAGAATGAAGACGATTCGTTGTTCCGCTCTCGAAAATAATTTAGTTTCTCCCACCAGCGCGAAGCGCGGAAGCTTTTACTTTTCATTAAATCATTAGACAAAGAGGAAGAATCGTCGTACCGTTCTCGACTCTTAATCCTTGTCTAAATCAATGCCCCCCCCCCCCCCTTACGCGCGAAGCGCGGAAGCTTCGATGTTTCATTAAATTATTATAGAAAGAAGACGATTCGTTGTACCGTTCCCGAAATTTATCCTCGTCTGAATTAAGTTCCCCCTGCCCTCTGCCGCGCATAGCGCGCGCGGAAGCTTTGACGTTTCATTAATTCATTAGAGAAAGAAGACGATTCGTTGTACAGTTCTCGACTCTTAATCCTTGTCTAAATTCAGTCCCCCCCCCCCCCCCCCTCCTGCGCGAAGCGCGGAAGCTTTGACGTTTTTATTTAACTATTAAAGAAAGAAGACGATTCGTTGTACTGTTCTCGACTCTTAATCCTCGTCTGAATTCAGTCCCCCCCCCCCCCTCCCGCGCGAAGCGCGGAAGCTTTTAAGATTCATTAAATTATTAGAGAAAGAAAACGATTCGTTGTACAGTTCTCGACTCTTCATCCTTGTCTAAATTCAATTCCTCCCCCTCCCCCTCCCCCTCCTGTGCGAAGCGCGGAAGCTTCTACGTTTCATTAAATCATTAGAGAAAGAAGACGATTAGTTGTACAGTTCTCGACTCTTAATCCTCGTCTGAATTCAGGTCCCCCCCCCCCCCCTCCCCTCCTGCGCGAAGCGCGGAAGCTTCTACGTTTCATTTAATCATTAGAGAAAGAAAACGATTCGTTGTTCAGTTCTCGACTCTTAATCCTCGTCTGAATTCAGTCTCCCCCTCCCCCTCCTGCGTGAAGCGCGGAAGCTTTGACGTGTTATTAAACTATTAAAGAAAGAAGACGATTCGTTGTACCGTTCTCGACCCTTTATCCTCGTCTGATTTCAGTTCCCCCCCCCTCCCCCGCCTCCCGCGCAAAGCGCGGAAGCTTTTACGATTCATTAAATTATTAGATAAAGAAGACGATTCGTTGTACTGTTCTCGACCCTTTATCCTCGTCTGATTTCAGTCCCCCCCCCCCACCCTCCCCCGCCTCCCGCGCAAAGTGCGAAAGCTTTTACGTTTCATTAAATCATTAGAGAAAGAAAACGATTCGTTGTACAGTTCTCGACTCTTAATCCTTGTCTAAATTCAGTCTCCCCCCTCCCCCTCCTGCGTGAAGCTCGGAAGCTTTGACGTTTTATTAAACTATTAAAGAAAGAAGACGATTCGTTGTACCGTTCTCGACCCTTTATCCTCGTCTGATTTTAGTTCCCCCCCCCCCCTCCCGCGCGAAGCTCGGAAGCTTCTACGTTTCATTAAATCATTAGAGAAAGAAAACGATTCGTTGTACAGTTCTTGACTCTTAATCCTTGTCTAAATTCAGTCCCCCCCCCCCCACCCCTCCTGCGCGAAGCGCGGAAGCTCTGACGTTTCATTAAACTATTAAAGAAAGGAGACAAGTCGTTTTACTGTTCTCGACTCTTAATCCTCGTCTGAATTCAGTTTCCCCCCCCCCCCTCCCTCCCGCGCGAAGCGCGGAAGCTTTTAAGATTCATTAAATTATTAGAGAAAGAAAACGATTCGTTGTACAGTTCTCGACTCTTAATCCTCGTCTAAAATGCAGTCCCCCCCCCCTTCCCTCCTGCGCGAAGCGCGGAAGCTTCTACGTTTCATTAAATCATTAGAGAAAGAAGACGATTCGTTGTACAGCTCTCGACTCTTAATCCTCGTCTGAATTCAGGTTCCCTCCTCCCGCGCAAAGCGCGGAAGCTTTTAATCTTCATTTAATCATTAAAGAAGAAGACGATTCGTTGTACCGTTCTCGAAAATAATCCTCATCGGAATTTAGTTCCCCCTCCATCCCTGCGCGAGGCTTTGACGTTTTATTATTAGAGAAAGAAAACGATGCGTTGTACCGTTCTCTATACTCTTAATCCTTGTCTGAATTTTAAAGATGTTCTTTGTCTGCTCCTATTTCTTCCTACGTCCTCTTCCGATTGACCGCCCCACCGCCCCCCCCCCCCCTTGCTACGCGCCTGCGGTCAGATAAACACATCTTGATACCTTGATACCGACCCCGCAAGCTCAGGGGTTTAAGGCAATACATTACGGTCAGATAAGCATTCAGGGGCCCGCCTTAGGGCCCCTAGTGGGGTCGAGGCGGCGAAGCCGGCCCCGGAAGCTCAGGGGTTTTAGGCGTTTAATTAAGGTCAGATGAGCATATTTTTTTGTATACCTTATTATTTTGCGAAACTGGCAGGTCACCCTTTGGCGTGGGGTCCAGGTCCAAAAATCAGGGTTTTAGGCATTAAATTACCGTCATAATATTATGATCATCTAAGGGCAAGGGGGAAGCTTAGGGGTTTTAGGCATTTAATCACGGTCAGATGAGCATATTTTGATGCCTCATTATTTTGTTAACACTGGCAGTTAACTATTCTCACTTTCTTGCTCTCATTCTATTTTATTTCTCTTTAATATACTTTTTCAAGAAAAGTGGGGGGGGGGCTCGAGGCTCTCGATCCCCGCCGTACCTCGGGCCCTGCCATGTAGGAATCTCAAGAATCATATTTTTTGCCTGGCTGTAAATTTAGAAATTTGTCATTTTCCAACAAACACATACAAACGTATAATTGACTAAAAAGTGAGGAAAATTTCGGAAATTATGTCATTTCAGCATTATTTGTAATCCACCGTTGTGGAATTAAAAATAAACCACGTTTGAATTTGAATTCTCCTGAGCCCCCCCCCCCCTCTATCAGTACGCCAGTATCTCCTCTTTTCCTTTTTTTCTTTCCCTTTCCTTCCATTTCTCTTATTTTTTTTTGATTGGGGGGGGGGGGGTTAACAGCCTGGGAGGCAAGGCCCTTTTGCCCCCCCCCCCGATCTCCTTCTTCTCCCCCCTTTTCTTTTCTTCTTCCTCTTCTTTATTTCCCTTTTTCTCCTTTTTCCCTTTCCCTTCCTTTCCTTTCTTCTCTTTTTTTTTTTTTTTTTTTGCGGGGGGGGGGGGGGGGCTGGGGGGGGGGGGGGGGGGGGGGGGGGGCAAGGTTCGCTCGCCCCCCTGGATCCGCACCTGGAATCGCCAGGCTAAAAACCTGTATTGATCTACGTACAGCTAAAGCGGGCTCCGAAACTCTATGACGGGCTCCAATCCTCTGCGAAGTATCATAATAATCATAGAGATGATGAAAAAAGGAAAAGAAAGTGACGATGAGTTGTAATTGATGTTATATAAATGTGTTGTAGTTGATGTTATATAAATTACGAGTGTTCTGAGATAAATTTAGTACAGAAATGCCCCTAAAGTAGTTGGAATCGCCATGCTTAAAACCTGTATTGACACTGTACGTAGAGCTAAAGCGGGCTCCAAAACTCTATGACGGGCTCCAATCCTCTGCGAAGTATTAAAATAATCATAGAAAATGAAGAAAAAGGGAAAATGAGATGACGATTTGTTTAAACTGATGTTAGATTAATAATTATGTAGTGTTCTGAAATAAAATGTAGTAAAAAATAATTATACCCCTAAAATTGTTGGAATCGCCAGGCTTAAAACTTGTATTGACAATGTACGTACAGCTAAAGCGGGCTCCGAAACTCTATGACGGGCTCCAATCCTCTGCGAAGACAAAGTGATTAAAAACTCATAGAGATGATGAAAAAGGAAAAGGAAGTGACGATGTGTTGTAATTGATGTTATATAAATGTGTTGTATTTGATGTTATATAAAATTGTATTTGATGTTATATAAATTACGAGTGTTCTGATATAAATTTAGTACAATATGGAATCGCGAGGCTTAAAAGGTTTTAAGCCTGGCGATTCCTTTGGGGGTTTATCATTCTGTACTCCATTATCTCAGAACACCACAATCATAATAACATTAGTTTCAACAAATCGTCACCTTACTCCTCTTTTTATCACTCTATGGTTATTTTAATACTTCATAGAGGATAGGAGATATGAAAGGATGAGGCTTTGCTTCTTGATTTTATCTAAATAACTTGGGAAGAATCAATGCAATTCTGTGCAATTATTTATCCAGTTGTACCTTGGTTTCATTCATGATTAACAAGTCATGATACGATCCATTTCAAAATAGTTGTTGTCCCATTATTAGTAAAGATAAATAAAATAATTGTAACATTGATGAAAGCGATCGGGATGCCAGAGATAGATAGCTCATTTTGTCCTCACTGACCAAAAAATGTCAAAAAAATGGAAGTTTTAATAATATTAGACTCGACTCGGTGATACAGCTCAATCACCAATATAGGAGACTTTGAAAGATAGAAAAGCATAATGCTCGCCTTGGCTAATTAGTACGACCACTTTAAAATACAGAGATTAACAGTAGCCACATCCTGAAGGGACACATTTCTACCTGCAAACACCACTAAAGAAAAGAGGGTCCTATTAAAGGGAGGAGATAATGGGGAAGGTACACCAAATTCTCTGTGAGACCAGGGCATGTGAGTAATCCCTAACATTGTGTCCAGTGCTGTTGACGGTCAAAACCTATAGCAAATAAATTATCTACCAGCAAGAGTTCTTAAAATGGAAAGGAAAATAATAAGCAAAACCACCTTTCACTAAACTGCATCATAAAGCACAAAGCAGAGTTTGTTTCTTACAATGGAAGTATAATTTAAGAAAAGAAAATGGATAGAGAGAGAGAGAGAGAGGGGGGGGGGGGGGGAACTGGGATGTGTCAAACGTATGATAAGGGGAAGTGTGTTGTACTCATATAGGACATCACAAGAATAATATGCTGACTTTATAGCAACTGACATTTTTATGGGGATTACACAATGTTTTAAGCCTGCACGCCATCTCAGAACACTACCTAACATCAATTAAAAAAGTCTTTTCTTTATTTTTCCGTGTTCATCATTATATATCTATGATTTGTTCATACTTCATAGAGGATAGGAGGCTGATATAGTGATTAAGAGCCTGCTTAAGCTGTTATTATTGATCAATACAGGTTTGGATTTATGTACTAAATTTATCTCAGAACACTACATGAATTTGTACAGCAATAATTAAGTTCCACAAATCTTTTCTTTCTTTTCTTTTTTCCATCCCCTCCAAGATTTTTGTTCATACACTCATAGAGGATAGGAGCCAGATAATAGTGCATGTTTAGGAACCCGCTTATTAAAATATACGCGCGGTGATCAAGACAAATAGTTATTGTTAATAGTAGGAATAATAGAGAATATTTTATAAATTCTAATTATCTTCTGAAATCCCAATTTGAACATTATCGTAGTTTTCCTTCCTTATCATCATATTTATGATTATTTTAACAGTTAATAATTGTAAACTGATAGAAGGTATAGGAGTCTGATATATAGCGAGATGATGAAAAGAGGAAAATGAGGTGAGGATTTTGTTGAAACTGATGTAGTGTCGTGTTCTGAGATGGCTTAAAACCTGTATTGACACTGTACGTAGAGCTAAAGCGGGCTCCAAAACTCTATGACGGGCTCCAATCCTCTGCGAAGTATTAAAATAATCATAGAAAATGAAGAAAAAGGGAAAAGAAAGTGACGATTTGGTGAAACTGATGTTATAATTATGTCGTGTTGTGAGAAAAATGGGTACAGGGCCCTAAAATACTTCAAATCGCCAGGCTTGAAACTTTAATTGATCAACACAGCTTCTGATTATGATCATATCGGGCTCTAGTAATCATGATTCGATTTCTATCATATGAAAGGAAAAGAAAGAAATGATTTGATGTTAATTCATGTAAGCCTATATAGGCCTACGGTTTCGAAAGAGAGGGAGAGGATGATAGATACGAGAGAGAGAGAAAGAGAGAGAGAGAGAGAGAGAGAGAGGGGGGGGGAGGGAGGGAGGGAGAGAGAGAGAGAGAGAGGGAGGGAGAGAGAGAGAGGGAGAGAGGGGAGGGAGGGGAGAGAGAGAGAGAGAGAGAGAGAGAGAGAGAGAGAGAGGGAGAGAGAGAGAGAGGGAGAGAGAGAGAGAGAGAGAGAGAGAGAGAGAGAGAAGGGGTGGGGTGGGGGTATGTACGTGTAGCCTACGTACGTCGCCACTCGCCAGTCGTCTTCCAAACCAGGACTCTACTCCTCCTTCGGCTTCGAGTTGGATGGATGATGTCTGGACCCCAATTTCGGATTCAAGGGAGACAGGTTGGGTTTACTCTTTTGCCGATATTGGGGATAAGAAAAGCTCAAATGTTGGGCTTCATGATCAGGTCACTGATGATGCAGCTGGCGTAGCGCCGGTACTCTGCCACGCGGTACCTGCTGCTCATGACACATCGCAGCCGCAGGCAACGCTGATGACTGAAGATGAAGGAAGCAACATAGTCATGAAAGAAGCTGCGATCCATCCCAAACCAAATGGAAAGGATTCCGATGGTAAGTGTCAACATGCTGCAATGAAGGGCTAGTAACTGTACTTAGATCTAGTAGAACTCACCCTATTTAGTACTAGGTCTACTGGCCTAGTAGTAGTAGTACTACTACTAGTACTACTAGGCCAGTAGACTAGTAAACTGGTAAAAGTATCAGGCCTGCTAGTATAGTAGTAGTAGACTACTAGTAATTAGTATACATATGCCGGCCACATGGTACTATAGTAGTACCTACTTTAGGCTACTAGTGTTAGCTAGTTTACTATAGATCTAGATCTAGTACTAGTTATTAGAAAAGAGCGGGTGCGTCAGAAGCCTCAGGGTTTTTATGAGAACAAAATACGCATATGATTCAAGTGTATTTTTTTCTCATAAAAACCCTGAAGTTTTATTACTAGATACAGTTAATATTGAATTAAAGAAAGTTATTTTGTGGATTCATGCAAATAAGTTGTCCTTGAATCTTCAAAAGACAAACTATATGTTTTTTAGTAACTCCCTAAAGGATGTACCTGGAAATATATTTTTTGATGATGTTAACGTTGTGAGAGTAACTTCCACCAAGTTTCTTGGGCTACATATTGATGAGAAGCTGTCTTCAGGTCTTGGGAATCTCATTTGTACTAATATTTGTAAAGTCGTGTCTAGAAATACTGGTGTAATTTATAAATTGAGTTCTTTTGTCCCACAAGAAATTTTGCTTATTTTGTATTCTACTTTAATTTTGCCTTATCTCAATTATGGAGTGCTGGCATGGGGGAAGTCATTGAAAACACAATTAGATAAGATTTGTGTTGCCCAAAAGAGGGTGGTTAGAGTTGTTTTTAATGCGAGCTATCGTGCTCATACTAATGTTTTGTTCTACAGTAATAAGCTTTTGAAGGTTGAAGACATTTACTTTATACAGTTAGGCGCAATTATGTATGGTTTTGAAAATGGTACCCTCCCAAATGCGTTAGTACAAATATTTCGAAAGAACAATCAAATTCATAGCTATAATACAAGGCAGGCAACTGCACTTCATATTCCACGTGTAAGAACTGCTTTTGCTCTGAAGACGCTGGCTTGTACTGGTCCCAAATTTTGAAACTCACTTCCTATCAATGTAACTAGATCTGTCAGTGTCTTTGTTTTTAAACGCAAATTCAAAATACATTTATTGAGTAACTATATATGTTGACAATTAACGTAAAAATTATATCACCAGAAATGATATTAGGTAATAATTTGTCAATTGTTATTGATAACGTGCATTATCTTTTTGTTTTTGTTATGTTTGATTATTCAATATAAATGTCAGCATTTCACATTCTCTCTCTCTCCCCCCCCCCCCCTCCTCTCTTCTATTTTTCTTTTTCTTTACACCAAATACCTTTTTCCCCTATATACATATAACTTTCTTCTTTCTCTGTTTTTCTGGTTCCAGTTTGCTTTTTTCCTCTCGATTCCTTTGTATATATTTTCATCCTCTCCTTTTCAAATTTCAAGCTATCCCTTTTGTAAATATTTCCCCATATTTAATCATGTGTAGTTTTGATAACTTTGAAACATTTTTGTCTCGCCTGCGTAGCAAAAAGCGAGACATAGGCGCCGCTTTTCCGGTGACGGCGGCGGCGACGGCGACGGCGACGGCGTCAACATCAAAAACTTAACCTAAGGTTAAGTTTTTGAATTTTTGATATAATTTATAAAGTATAAGTTCTTAGTCAATGAAACTTTGACCATAGGGTAATCAAGTACCCCCAATCATGTGAGTAGAATTTCAGATCACAAAGTCAAGGTCAAATGTCATTTCAGGTCAACAGACTTGGACTATGTTGTAGCATCATCATCGAAAACTTAACCTAAGGTTAAGTTTTTGAATTTTTGATATAATTTTGAAAGTATAAGTTCTTAGTCAATGAAAATTAGACTATAGGGTTATCAAGTCTCCCCAATCATGTGAGTAGAATTTCAGGTCACTACGTTAAGGTCAAAGGTCATTTAAGGTCAACAAACTTTGACTTTGTTGTGGCACCGCATAAAGATGTTCAAAATGCTTCTTTTTCGTTATTTTTCAACCGATTTTGATTCTGATTGTTTCATATGATAGGGCTAGGAGGGGGATTTAAAATTTCTACACAGAATCGTGAAATTCATTATCTATGCTAATTTATGCAAATTTATTCGAAATCATAAAAAAGGCTTCTTCTCCTTCATTTCTTGACTGATTTTGATTTGGTTTGCTTTATATCGTAGAGCAACTTTGGTACACTAAACTTCTACACAGAATTTTGAAATTGTTTTCCATTAATTAATTATGCTAATTTATGCAAATTTATTCGAAATCACAAAAAAGGCTTCTTCTCCTTCATTTCTCGACCGATTTTGATTTGGTTTGCCTTATCTGGTAGAGCTAAATTTGGAACACTAAACTTCTACACAGAATTGTGAGATTTTGCTCTATTGATTATTTATGGTACTTTATGCAAATGAAATGAAATTACAGTATGTCCCTTCCAGGGCATCAAATTTTTATTTTTTGACCAGTTTAAAAGTGTACCACATAAAATTTACGATATTTGTTGTTGCGAGATGCGGATGAGCGCTACGTCATTGACGTTCTGGTTTATCATATTGAATTGCGTTATGCAGGCGAGACCGCCGAGAGCGTTTCCCTTGTTTAAAAGTGAAACATTGATGGATTATTTTATATGGGGACCTTGCTCTTCCAAGCCCAGCTTTCTAAGGTCTCCACTTTCTTTCATTTGGATTATATATCGACTTAAAATTGCACTTAAATTGTTTTTTCTTATGCTGTTTTTTGTTCTATTATTATATGTAAAAATGTTGTGAAAGAAAGAAATAAAATGAACCTTGAACCTTGAACCTAAGCAGTTAGAGATGGGGGGGGGGGGGGTGGACAGTTCAGGAGGATCATCTTTCAGGGGCAGTGGTGTTTGGGAGGCAGAAGAAAATATCACCACCACTCTGACTCTTACAATGTAACATATTATGCATTGATGCATGCCCTGCAGAGTATTATTTAACCATCGGGTGCTACTGTGGATAGCAAAGCATAAATTGGCGTGGGTTCCAGGGGCTCAAGGGGTGGAGCCCCCAGAAACTGAGGGGGTTTAGCGTTAAATTACAGTCAGATAAGCATGTTAAGATACCTTATTTTTGTCACTGGCAGGTCACTAGTAATTGGCTAGGGGTGCGGGGCGCTGAGCCCCATGAAGCTCATGGTTTTTCTGGCATTTAATTATGGTCGGAACATTCACTGATTGAAGAGCCCGTCTAAGGGGCCCCTGATGGAAACCAGGGGGCGGAGCGGGCCCGGAAGCTCGGGGGTTACAGGCATTAAATTAAGGTCAGATGAGCATATTTGACCGCTAAAAATGGCGGGTGGTCAAGGAGGCTGAGTCCCCTGAAGCTCAGTTCAGGGGTTTTAGGCATTTTTTTTACAGTCAGATGAGTATCAAGTGTCCTGCCTTAGGGGCTGTAGGGCTCTTGATGGGGTCGAGGGGGCAGAGCTCCCAGGAAGCTCATGGGTTTTAGATATTTAATTTTGGTCAGATGAGCATATTTTGATACCTGATTTGTGACACTGGCAGGTAATTAATTTCTTTCTTTCTCTTTCTTTCTTTTTCTCTCAAACATAATTTTGTTTTAAGTGGGGAAAGGGGGGGGGGGGGCTCGAGCCCCCAAGCCCTACCGTTCTGCAGGCCCTGACATGAAGGCTTTCAAATATGCTTTTTTTTTTGCTTGACGAAAAATTTGGAAATTTTTGATTTTCCAACAAACGCATACCATGCATGGTACCAAAGTATAAACTAGAAATGCAATCGTGTCACAACGATGTGCGTGTAATGACGCCATGTTTCTACGTGTCAAACGAAACAGCTTCTCTCAGACCATCCAAAGCAATTTGTACGAAGTCTGTAGCTTCTGTGATATTGGAGATAGGCATATAGGGCGAAAGAAAGGCCTCAACAGTGACCTTTGATGGGATGGTAGTGACTACGCCTACGAAGTTTGAAAGAAATTGGGATAGAGGAAAGAACCTAGGAAAGGCTTGCAAGCACTGCGTGCAAAAACCAATGGGATTTAGTGCATGTTCGTCATTGTAATAAAGATCGTTCCGGCGGCAAAAAGCGTGAACCTGATATGCCCCATGGGCGGAAAACGTACAGGATCTGTATTATGACCGGACTTTAATTTTTGTTTTTCTCTCTCTTTATGTCTTTTTATCGGACGTATTTGGTATCATTGGAAAGAGAATTTTATGGTTGTTATAGTAAACAACTCTCTTTTGTTCTATGATAATCCTGTCGAAACACGTGATTTTAAATAGATTTATAGGACAAAATGGCGTCTTAAATGCCTCCCTTGACCAATTTTAAAAATTCGGCCTCGAGGTGCCCTGCGTATCGCAACTCAGAATGTCACTGGAAAATTTTAAGGAAAGAAAAGGACGTTTAGGGGGCGAAAAGCAGTCTGAAAAAATGACGTCATAGCCGATACGTGTTATAATTGGGCGAAACTCGGCGGAATTTGTATAGTGACCCTTGTTCAAATGTGATTTACTCGAAATTTTCTGTGTGAACATATACCATACTTGGTATCATTCGAAAGGGCACTTCATTGCGGTCAGTTTGACACCAGTGACCATTGTCATCTGCGCATAACGTCAGCGCCTATAATGCACGCATTAAAGGCGCTATTACGTAATGCATAGCAAATTCATCATTTTTGGCGATAAATTTGCGCTGACGTTATTAAAATTTACCAAACTTGGCAGACGGTTGTCACGTATATGGATGGATACATGTGTCTGCCAAGTTTCATTGACGTACGTATAAGGATCGCCATTTTAGAGCAAGTTGAAGTTATTTCTCAATTTTCTTGAAAACTGCATATTTGGAGGGCATTTTTCGCAAAGTCGGTCAGTGTTGGGGTATATAATGTTGTATATGGCTGGAAAGGGCATATATTCAAGTATCTAAATCCAAAAAAGGGTACGGGTCTGCCAAACCATAATGGAGATACGGCCACAGAAAGAAAGCCAATTCCCAGAACTTTAGAGGGCGCTATTTATGTTTTGCATAGCCATTGGAGCGTGAAATTTGGCATGGCTATGTGCAATTATGAGATATAGATACTGTGAGATTTAAATACAAAATGGAATTTATATGAGAAAGTTATTGCAGTTTAAGATTATTTAGGGGTCAAATTTTCAAGAATTTGAGAGACTTTTGACGGAGTCAGTTTCAGATTTGAATTTTGAGTATGAAGATGGCATTTTGAAGGGCAGATTATATGTCGCAGATTAAAGAACATATCTTAGACTATCTAGAGGAATTTGTTAGAAATTTGTAGGATCTAGGATAGTGGAGATAGGAAGGAAGATAGAAAGGTCTTAAAGGTTCACTCAATTAGAATTTTCATTGCCCTATTTTTGTAAGAAGGAGACATCAGAATCCAAAAAATATCTGTCACACACTTTTTCATGCATTCATTCGTGTTTATTAATCATTTCAAAAATACATTTTTGCTGATTTACACAGTCATAAGCCCGCCCCTCAAAAAATCGCAATCGCAGCGACATCGTGATCACGTGATCTGACGTATGAAAAGTGAGGAAAACATGATCGGGGAACCGCGCGAGCATGTAATTCACCGTATCGACCATTGTCCCACTGCATAATAGTATTTTCGCGTGATTGATTCTTTACAATAACTTTCGATTTTTGGAGACAGTGTCATAATAATGCCAAATCGATGTATTGTTGCGGGTTGTAGCAAGACTCCGAAAGATGATGTTAGCCTACATAACTTTCCTAAAGATGAAAATCTAAGGAAAATATGGGTTGCAAAGGTGAAGCTCACGCGGGCAGAGTGGCAAGGGCCAAGTGAATGGAGCACAATTTGCAGTGATCACTTTGCCGTAGATGATTTTGAGAATCCTGGCCTTGTCAAAAATAGTGGGTTTTACACATCCAGAATACAAGTTGTAAAACAAAAATGATGGCATTTCACTTGGAAAGGGTTACCTTAATGATCAGCATAATACAGTTATTAATACTGCTTTTCTCATTATTCTTCAAAACTATATCATTTTCTATCGAATGGTTTGTCACATTGTATACCAAAGTGTATAAATCAATGAAAATCCTTTAGCATTCATGAAGATTAAAACAAATAAAGTTACTCCTTTTTAGTATACAGTCCACAGTTAATCCATGTGAACTTTGGTATTTTCGTACGTTTGTAAATTGTAATACCACTTTCAAATCATGTCAATGTGAACATATTTGCATAATTAAGATTTACCTTAATACATTTGATGCATTTATCTCTTTTCCTGTGTGAGTTTACACAAAAATAGACAACAGTTTTCAATCTTTTTAGTTGTATGAAAACAATGTAACAATATATTGTACTGAAATAAATAGCAAAAAAAAAACATATATAGATATATACTTTATACTTTCTTCGCGACTAAGAAGGGAGAGGTTCCAGAACTTCACCTTCGATCACAGGTCTTTACCACCCGTGTCCCTACATTGATGTGATCCAATGTTGAACTTGGTTGACAACTGAATGTCAACTGAGTCATTATTGTCTTAAAAAATTGAGTTCAGCCTTAATTTTCGTTTCTTCATCAGTTACATCTCAAAATCATCATACTTTTTAGGGCGTTGGGTGTTTCGCGATGAACGTTGTCGTCGAGGTGGAGTCTCCCCCCGTCCTGGGCTTCGAGGTGGAGCCTCCTCCCGTCCTGGGCTGCTTCGAGGTTCGGGAAATGCACGATGTGGAGTGCTCAACTGCTCATCGTGGTCAGTGGATGAGGCACCTTCATCGCCTGGGACGTTGCTTTCAGCACCCCCGGGAACCTCAGTGGTAGACTGGCCAGTATGGTCTGGTCTTATGTGCTGCCTGTTTCTTCGTAGGTAATTTCCCTCAGGGCTCTGGAGAATGTAGGAGCGCTGTCCCTCGGCCCTGGTATCTACTGTCGCAGGACACCACCGTCTGGACACTGGGTCGCGATACCTTACATCTTGCCCAAGGTAAAGCTCTGGCAAGTCAGCTCTTCTGGCATGTTTGTCAAAATAGAACTTTTGACTATTCTGTCTTTCCTGCAGCTGATTGTAGATGTCATCAGCATCTGGCTGTGTTCTCTGCAACTTGGCTGGGAGTGTAGTTCTCAACTGGCGATTCATGAGAACTTCAGCTGGACTTGGTAGTTTCTCTGATATGGGAGTTGTACGCCAAAGAAGTAGTGCTATCTGAATGTCTGAAGTCTTCTTCATGATACCCTTGATGGTTCTGATTTGTCTCTCTACAAATCCGTTGCCTTGTGGTCGTCTGGGGGACGATGTAGCATGTTCAAAACCCCATGATTCTGCAAACGACTTGAACTGGTAACTGGCATACTGGGGTCCATTGTCGCTCACCACCTTTGCTGGTATGCCATGCTCTGCAAACACTTGTTGCATCATAGTGATTACAGCACTGCTTGTTGCTTGGTCTGGTAACTGGCGAACCACTGGGTACTTGCTGTAGTAGTCCACCACAATTAACCATTGTTTGCCTTTGAGTTCGAACATGTCTGTTGCCACCGTGCTCCAGGGCATTGTGGGAATGTCGTGTGGCTGGAGTGGTTCTGGCGTTTGCGCTGGTTGATGTTCCTGGCATCTCACACATGACTGCACCACTCTGTCAATGTCTTTGTTCATGTTACTCCAGAACACCTTTCCTCTGGCCAGCAACTTGGTTTTTTGTTGGCCTAGGTGACTGGTATGGAGCTTTTCCAAGATGTCTGGTTGCATCTGCTTGGGAATGACCACTCTGTTTCCCTTGAGAATTATACCGTCGCTTACTGTTAACTCATCTCGGTAACTCCAGAACTTTCTCAACTCTGGTTGCACTTGCTTCACCGTATCAGGCCAGCCCGTCACAATAACTTCCATCAGTGCACTTAGGACTTTGTCTTGGCTTGTAGTGTGTTTCAGTTCATCTACTTTCCTTGACGAGAACTGCACCAGATCTACTCTCAGATCAAGTTCAACTGTTTCATTGTTGTGAGTGCTTGGTAATCGTGAGAGACTGTCTGCGAGCAGGTTGTCTAGTCCTGGACGGTGTGTGATCTGGAAGTTGTATCCCTGTAGTCGAATCAACATCCTTTGTAGCCTTGGAGGGGCTGCTGTGAGAGGTTTGTCCATAATCATCAGAAGTGGCTTATGGTCTGTGATCACATGGAATAGCCTGCCATAGAGATATGTGTGAAAACGTTCTACTCCGAACACAATAGCAAGCAGCTCTCGTTCAATACACGAATAGCGTGTTTCAGTTGAAGATAGGGCTTTGCTTGCGTAAGCTACTGGGCGGAGTCTACCTTCCTGGTCATGCTGTAGGAGTGCAACTCCTAACCCTTGAAGACTTGCATCGCACTGCAAATACACTGGGGATGTTGTGTCGAAGAACTGGAGTAGTGACTTCTCTGAAACTTCTTGCTTGAGTTTCTCCATGGCTGCTTGATGATGTGGTTCCCAGATGAAATCAGCCTCTTTCTTAAGGAGATCTCTCAGAACTGCAGTCTTTGTGCTGAAATCTGGGATGAAGTGAGACAGGTAAGTAATGAAACCTAGGAAATGCTGCAACTCAGCCTTGGTGCTCGGAGTCGGCATTCCTGCGAGGTCAGCTACCTTCTGGGGATCTGGCTGGATACCATCCTTTGAGTATCGATTACCAAAGAAGTTGATACTCGTTTGCCTGATATGGCACTTGTTTGAGTTCAGTGTGAGGCCTCTCTTTGCTGCTACTTGCATGAAGTTGAGAAGGTTGCGGTCATGCTCTTCTACTGTACGCCCAAAGATTACAATATCATCTGCTATGCATTCTGCCCCTGTACAGCCTTCTAGAACTCTGTCCATCTCCAACTGGAAAATGTCCTGACTTACACTGAGTCCAAATGGTAGGCGACAGAAGACATATCTTCCAAAAGGTGTCTGGAATGTGGTAAGTCTTTGGCTGGCCTCATCTAACTTAACTGACCAGTAGCCGCACTTTGCATCTAACTTGGAGAAGTGCTGCATGTTGTGAAACTTGTGATTCAACTCCTCCAAGGTCTGCTGTTTGTAGTGAGGTCTGATAAGTGCCTTGTTCAATCTGCGAGGGTCTAAGCAAATGCGAATGCTTCCATCCTTCTTGGTGACATATGTGATTGAGTTCACCCATTCGGTTGGTTCAATGATTTGCTTGATCACACCCTGGCTCTCCATACTGTCCAGTTCTGCCTTGACTTTGTCTTTCAAGGCAATAGGCATCTTTCTAGGAGCGTCGACATGACTTGGAACGTTGGGGTCAACTGTCAAGTGATGTGTGGTACGAAATTCTCCAATCCTATCGAACTGCTGTGGAAAGAGTTGTACTAGAGCCTGGACACCACTGACTTGTGTTGCAATGTTCAAAGAGCAATGGAGAGTAACAAGTCCAAACTCTACAGATGACTGGAGACCAAGTATCACTGGGCCGTTGGACTGAACTACGTAAAATAAGGTATCAGTCCATGCTGTGTCTCCATACTTGCAGGAAATAACAACTGTTCCATACTGACCAATCAGCGTTTCATTGTAAGCTGAAAGGATTGTGCCTGCATCTGGTAGATTTCGTGGAAAACCTTGACGATCAAGCTGCTCTGGATACATGTTTCTGAAAGTTCGAAGTGGCAGTGTATTCGCTTCTGCTCCTGTATCCACCTTTACTTTCAGGTCATGGACACCTGGTTTGTCGTCCAATTTGATGTCCAAGTGTGCAATAGCTTCATTCCTCTTCACAGAGTCAATGATAATCGTGTCAAAATGAAAACTGTCAAATCGTTGTGGTAATGTACCCAGTTCACTTTCAGATTCGGTGTGTTCCTCTCGCACGTTATCCACCTGTTTGGAACGTCGTGATGGGTGTTGGCGTTCATCCACCCCCCTCTTCTTCCGGGAAGAAGCATAAGACTTATGATATTTCTGTGGTTGTTTGAGCTTGGTCGATAAGCACAATTGAGCATAATGTCCTTGCTTATTGCACGAGAAACATGTAACACTCGCTGCTGGACAATACTCCTTGCCGAATCTATGTTGTCTCCCACAGTTCTTACATAAACTCTTAGGTTGTTTCTGCTGTTGCACTGCATCTATGCTCTGTGTTGGATGATACAGAGACTGGAGGGTTTGGACATGTGACTCTGATGCTTCATATGTCCTTCCCAGCTGTAGAGCACCCTGTAGTGTAAAGTCCTTCTTCGTAGTAAGTAGGTCCTTCCGGAAATCTGCGATGGGTGTGCTTACAATAATCTGTTCAAGGATTCGCTCATCTAGCTCCTTGTGATCAAATTCGCATTTACGAGCTATCTGTCGACATCTGTTTATGAAATCGTCCAACTTTTCATCTGGCCTCTGCATTGTTCTTGACAACTTCAGCCGACATACTCGAAAATTGTCTTGAGGTTCTAGTTGCTCCTCAAAACGGTCTAGGATGATCTTTGCTGTTTGTTCAGACTCCGATAATGTCCAACAATTGTATCGCTGAAGGCCCTCTTCACCCGCAGCAAGTAGAATGATAGGAACTTCATCCTCTTTAGGTGTGTGCTTAGCCAAAAAGTATAGGCTCAATCTTTGTCTGAACATACGAAAAGCTTCAGCAAGGTTTGGTGCACCCCAATCCATTCGTGGAATATGATCAGCCATGTTAATGTTACTTCAATGCTGTGCTTCAGAAAAAGGAACAAAATGCTGGAATGTGTCGCCACTAACCCTCAGGCATCAAACAAACTAACTGTTCATGGAATAATGGTGTCTACAAATTCCTGTGTGTTTCTCCTGAACAAGGAAAAATCCAAAATGGCTGCTGCTGTGTTGCAAAATCCAAGATGGCTGCTGATGTGTAGCACATGGTACTGTACTGGTAGACTGGCACAAAAAACTGGCATGTTGGTGACTTGCACTCACCGCTTGCCACCATGTCAAAAATAGTGGGTTTGTTATGTTGACTTCTTGGTTAGTACTTTACTAAATGTAGCTGGGTCAAGAAAGTAATAAAGCTCCACATATCTTTGCTTGAGGTTCAGGAGTTTATTGGTGTAACTAAAACATGATGCTTATGCTGTGCATGCTAGTGGTCAAGTGCAACTTACCACTCTCACATGTCCAGTACATAAGGCAGTGTATGAGGGTTGAATGTGTGCATGGCTAATTACTCATTAAATACATCACACACTCTGTGTGCCAAGAGTACTGTATTGAAGAGTGCTTTCTGCATGGTTGCTTCTGAATGAATGTGCATGGCTGTTTAACAATGAGCACATACAGGTGTAAGTTATATTCAAATTAGGAGTTCTGCATAACTTCAGCCTGTATTCCGAATTTGGCATGAAGAAAAGGAGAAGCAAGCTTAAAGATTCGGCTATTCCAACGATCAGATTTGGAGTGAAGTCTTCCAAGAAGCAAGATTTACCAACACGACCGGCTGCAGTGAAGAGAGAAAGAAAAAGGGTAAGTTGAAGAAAAAAAAAATCGCTTTCGTTTTGTGCCTGAGTCTGAGTGAGCTCAGCTGAGCTGACTTGCGTATTTGACCGCCATATCCTGCTCCGGGCCGGGTTGGGAATTGGGCGGGGAGAGTTGCCGGGCCGGACGCGGACGCTGTGGGGTACGGTTCTTCTTCGTCTTGATCAATCATGTTGATGGTACTTTTCAACCCCCCATCACATGCCGGTTATGTCTTTGCCCCCGCATCTCTTGCATCATAATCCGTGTTCATTGATGGAGTTAATTTTTGTCTCGCCTGCGTAGCAAAAAAGCGAGACATAGGCGCCGCTTTTCCGGTGACGGCGGCGGGGACGGCGATGGCGGCGGCGGCGATGGCGATGGCGGCGGCGGCGTCAACATCAAAAACTTAACCTCAGGTTAAGTTTTTGAATTTTTGATATAATTTTGAAAGTATAAGTTCTTAGTCAATGAAACTTGGACTATAGGGTTATCAAGTATCCCCAATCATGTGAGTAGAATTTCAGGTCACAAAGTCAAGGTCAAAGGTCATTTCAGGTCAACAGACTTGGACTATGTTGTGGCATCATCATCGAAAACTTAACCTAAGGTTAAGTTTTTGAATTTTTGATATAATTTTGATCGTTTAAGTTCTTAGTCAATGAAACTTGGACTATAGGGTTATCAAGTATCCCCAATCATGTGAGTAGTATTTCAGGTCACTAAGTTAAGGTCAAAGGTCATTTTAGGTCAACAAACTTAGACTTTGTTGTGGCATCAACATCAAGATTTTGAATTTTTTAGCATATTTTCAAAATTGATTGTTCAATTTCCATGAAACTTGTACCCAAGGGTTATCAAGTATCACAAATAATATGACACAAATTGCAGGTCACAAGGTCAAAGGTCAGTAGACTTGGATTATGTTTTCACAACTTAATATGAGAATTAATAATTTTTTTAATTAATTTGTTCATATATTTCATTCAAGTTATCGATCGTGGTACATTTAATAGTAAATAATTCTTCTGATGATTCTTAGGCAATATTCACTTCAAAATGTGATTATATTTAGAGGATTTCATTTTGGGGGGCCTGCTAATGGGCCACCCTGCCTATGCATAATGTTCCAACCTCAGTTTGTCATCATATCGAATTGCGTAATGCAGGCGAGACCGCCGAGAGCGTTTCCCTTATTTTTAAAGAAGTGTAGAACTAGTCCTAGATCTAGATATCTAGAGATCATTCATTGGTAGCCAGGTCAATTTTTTTTCTTTGACAAGGCATCATTGTAATGTGTTAGATCTTTCTTTTTGGTATGGTATAATTATAGTAATCTGGATGATAATAATAATGATAATAGTTATAATGATAATAATGATGTTAATAATAGGATAAGTATAATGAATATTCAATTTCAATTAAAATTTATCTGTATACAATTCACAATTCATTCAGCTAAGAAGAAAAAAATGCTTAAAAATGATGATGCATTCAGTACATTCTACTCTAAGTAGAGGTTGTGACAGTTCTCACTTTTCAAATTCCTTTTGATATGTTTCAGGGGTCCGTACATCTGATGGATATGTAGCAGCAACCCGAGACTGTCGTAGGGCCTTCCCAATCTTCTGGTACCCAGAGATCTGTAGCTACCAGAGTAAAACATAAGTTTGAATTCAATGATATTTCCAGTAGACAGAGCAGTCTTTCCAGTAGAATTAAATGTATGACTTAGAACTTTAAGTGTATAAGTTTAGTATTTTTCATTTTGTTTGATAACCAAGCTGGAATTAGCTAAGCCTATACATTTTAATATACTGTAGTCAAAGCAGTAAAATCAGGTCACGATCTTAATTGTTTTTGCCATAGGAAAAATTCCAACTAAATGTGGGTTGCTTTGGAATGAAATTATAATGTTTGAGACCAGCATGGACTATAAATGAGACTGAAATAATTTTGGAGTATATTGATAAATCAGTGAAAATGTGTTATTTTTTATATTTTTTTTTGCAGGTATCCAGACCTTGTCATTTCACATGTGCGATAGAGGTACACAGTATTTTGCACCAGAAATGACTGATCCAGAAAGGACCAAAGGGACAATGTGCAACATTCCACAGGAAGAGAAGGTGAAGGAGCAGGAAATGATGGAAGTAGAGGAAGTGGAGGATGGAAAGCAGGAAGAAGAGGAGATATCGTCAGATGATAAACATGAAACCTCAGACTACCTCCCCAAATCTTCAGAGTCGTCTTCGGACTACCAGAGCACACCCCAGAAACCTCGCAAAAAGCTGTGCAAAACGTAAGTGTGTTTTTATTACATTCTATTTGTGTTTTCACATTAAATGCAAAGCAGAAACAGTCTATTCAATTTAGCCCATTTTCAGCGATGGTATCACACATCTCTCCAACTTAATTTTTAATTCTTAATGATATATAAAAGTGGAGAACATAACTTAGTTCAATATTACTGTTTTCAAATTTTATATGTTTTCTTGTCATTTCAGCCGTGTTGGAAGATCTCCTGCAGTGGCAGTGGAACCAGGTATGGTTGTTCCTCCTCATGAAGAAAAGAAGTATATCGTGTTCGAGGGAAAGCAATATCGTGTTCAGGCAACGTTAGCGTTAGGAAGAGAGAGATGGGGACCATGGTCATTGTGAACGCCGAATGCTACTCTTGCGGCAAGATGTGGAAGTGGGAAAGCCAGCCCTACTTTCACAGAACACCTGCAGGAAACGTGCTGCTTTCTGCATCAACCCTATTTGCGGGAGGGAGCTGGAAGAAGGTTGAACGGATACTAGGCAACCTTCGGGTAGCCTGCATCTCAGAGCAGACTTTTTATGGGATTCAAAGAACCATCCTCCAGCCAGTCATCGAAAAGAAGTGGGTACAGGACCAACAGAAGGTGGTCCAACAACTGGTCGCAGCTGCAACTCCCCTTACACTTGCTGGTGATGGACGGGCAGACAGCCCAGGGCACTCTGCAAAATATGGAGTGTATACAGGACTGGAAGTCAAAATCAACAAGATTGTCGACCTTGAGTTGGTTCAGGTATTGCAACTTATTTATATCATTTAATTTCACTCATACATGCATATTTTCATTTATTTTGCTAGAATAACTGTTTTAAAAATGTCATTGCGTATTAAAGGAATAACACAACATAAATGTATTCCCATGGCATGCAATTAATTGAAATGGTGACCACAGCTTTAAACTGTTCTTTTCTTCATACAGGGTGGTCCCTGAAAATAGAACAATTGATTTCCAGTCTTTATGATGAAATGAAAAATGACCTACTAAAATTAGAAATCTTGAAATTTGTTCAGATAATGTTTTCTGTTTTTTTTATTGTGAATTATTCATATTTCTGAAATACCAGTATGACAAAAAGCTACTGTCTTTTATGGGTCACCTTGTATAGGTGTAATGTATTCATAAGTTATCAATTCTGCTGTATGATAACCATTGTTCTTCTTATTTCAGAGTAATGAGGTCAAGTCCAGCTACCATATGGAGCTAGAGGGGTTCAAAAGGCTCCAGGCATTTCTAGCCAGCAACGGACTAGATATTGGGAAGCTCATCACTGACAGACATCTGCAGCTTGCCAAGTACGTGAGGGAAAACTCACCAACCATCCTACACACCTATGATGTCTGGCATTTAGCGAAAAGTACGTTGTTGTATGTTTTTTCAGGTCTTTAAACTCTGAAAACAAGAAGAGGCTTTGAAAGCATACAAGTATGGGTTGTTTTAAAAATCTCATATGTATTGGTACCACAAACTTAATTTGATAAGTCTTGTTTTGTTTCTATCAACAGGTGTCCAGAAAAAGATCCATGCTCTTGCCAAACAGAAGAGTTTTGAAGATCTGCTAGTCTGGGAGAGAAGTATAACAAACCATGTGTACTGGGTGGCATCATCAACAAAGGATGAGGAAGGTGACCCCCGGGAAGCAAAGTGGACTTCTCTTGTCAACCATATCCAGGGGATCCACGAGGGACACTCAGAACTCTTTCCAAGATGTCTTCATGGGGATCTCCAAGGAGAAAGACCAAAGAAATGGCTCAAGACAGGTAAAAGCTATGTCACTTTTGAGTCATATTTATGGAGCATGTTCTAATTTTAACCAAAATGTTCTTGAGTGTACAGTTTATAATGTCAATAAAAAAGGGAGCTTTATATACAGAGCTGTACTATTTTTAACTATTGTTCTTTGAATAAAACATTATATTACTTTTTTCTCATCTAGGTACCATCGTTACTGAGAAGCTTGATGACGAAGCTAGTGAAGGACATCAAGAAGATGTCATCTGGAAAACAAACTTCATCCTTGGAATCCTTTCACGCCGTGATCAGTTTGCACCAAAGATGAGGTCGTACAAGTATCATGGAATGCTGAGCAGGTAAGTCCAAATTGCATTTTGCACACTCAACATGTAAAACAATTCATTATTGTTATTATGTCATAAAAGGAGGGTTTTACTTCATTTAATTTAACCCTTCTGTCAGGACATAAGCCATAAAACTGCAAAAGTGTACAGAATAAACAAAAATTACAATACCTGCCCCTATCTTTATTTGTGCATAAGTCAATTTTATTGGAACTAATGAAATGTCAATGAATTAGACAACCTTCTATTTACATGGGTAAAATCAAGAGGGGGATGCTTTGAAATTGAGAATCCTGGAACTTGCATGTATGCAATGTTTTTCGATTTACGCGAGGTCAAATTAGGCAGTGGTGACTACAATTTTGAAGGAAAAAGCTCTGAGTGTTAAAGAAAGACCATTTCAGTATATTACTAGTATTATTGTCAGTAGTACTTATTATTAAATCATTTATCATTCTTGTTCATATTATGTCCACTTAGAAATACATAGATTAAAGGATATTTTTTTTTCTTTTTCACCAGGCTTCATTTGGCAGCATTACATTACAATGCAAACAGTGACCGCAAACAAGCAACCACAAAGAAAGGGGAGAAGCGCTATGCCATCAGCAAGCCGAAGTACAAACCAGGAGCTGCTTCTGTCAAAGAACCACGCATCCACTGTAAGTCAGTGCAAAGATTCAAATTAAATTAGACATATAATACTTGTTTGGAACAAGTATAGGTGGGCTGGTCAACTAACATTTGAGACAAAATAGAGCAAAAATAAGCGACATACTGCTTACAAATTCTTAAAAGACAATATCATGTAGATTCATAACGTGAACTAAATTCACCTTCTATAGGCATAACACGCAAATTATGAAGTTTTTGACATGAGGCCTTTAATCAAAATTTTCACTATGATGACGTCATCAAAATGAAAAATGGTTATTACTGCGCTTGTAGAGAATTGTCTTAGCTACAACATATCGAAATTTTGAAGAAAATTGATCAATATTTACAGAGATACAATCAATTTTACATAAATATGCTGACGTCATAATATGCAAATTCATATTTTGAGTTCCAAGGCCATTGTGATGATGTCACGATACACTTAATGGCCAAATGAGACATGGAATCATATTTCCAACTCATACTCTATCTTAATATGAAAAAAAATTGAGGATCCTGGTGCATTCCAAAGAGCTATAACGGATTTTGTATAGGCATGTTTTTGCCCATATATGCTATGTATTAAAAGACCTCGCGCGCACTGACATTTATCTTGAATTTACGCTCATCTTGTTAATAATGGTCATTAAGAGATAAACATGGAATCAAATTCCTTGAAAAAATATGAGAAATATCATGAAAGAAAAAAAAATGGCGATTCTATGTTTTTTAATGGTGTTACGCTCGAAAACGCGCGCGCATGCTCGTACGCGCGATTTTTTTTATAAAATGCTAAAAATGACCTGAAACGTATGCAAAATAAATTTGAGACGATTTTGAGCATTTAAAAATTTTGCGCGCGCATTGACGCGCGGACGTACGCGCACGCGCGCGTTTTTTGACCTGAAATTGACTGGACTGATATTGACCTTGATCATAATAAATATGAATGAGAAATACCTTTTGGTTATGAAGATATGATCATGAGTTTTTTTTCAGAAAATTGCACAAAATGGCGCCTAGATAACGTTTTCAGTCAAGGTCAAGGTTGAAAACCTTACTGTGCTCTTTCCTCATGCCAATAAATATGTGTGCCAAATTTCAAAGCATTTGATTGAATAATTTCAAAGATATCTTGCTAACTAAAAGTGGGTCGAAATAAGAAAAATAAATAATAAACTAGACATAATACTTGTTTGGAACAAGTATAGGTGGGCTGGTCAACTAAAATTTGAGACAAAATAGAGCAAAAATAAGCGAGATACTGCTAAAAAACAATGTCATTGATGTAATGATGTAAACGAAATTCACCTTCCATAGGCATAACACGCAACTTCAGAAATTTCTGATATGTGCCCTTTAATCGAAATTTTTACTCTGATGACGTCATCAAAATGAAAAATGATTATTATTAAACTTGTAGAGAATTATCTTAGCTACAACATATCGAAATTTTGAAGAAAATCGATCAATATATACAGAGATACAATCAATTTTACATAAATATGCTGACTTCATAATATGCAAATTCGTATTTTGAGTTCCAAGGCCATTATGATGATGTCACGATACACTTAATGGCCAAATGAGACTTGGAATCATATTTCCGACTCATACTCTATTTAAAAATAAAAAAACATTGAAGGTCACGATTCATTCCAAAGAGCTATAATGGATTTTGTATAGGCATGTTTTTGCCCATATATGCTATGTAATAAAAGAGCTCGCACGCACGGACATTTATCTTGAATTGACGCTCATCTTGTTATTAATGGTCATAAGGAGATAAACATGGTATCAAATTCCTCGAAAAAATATGAGAAATATCATGAAAGAAAAAAAAATGGCGATTCTATGTTGTGTAATGGTGTTACGCGCGAAAATGCGCGCGCATGCTCGTACGCGCGATTGTTAATAAAATGCTTAAAATGACCTGAAACGTATGCAAAATTAATTTGAGACGATTTTGAGCATTTAAAATTTTTGCGCGCGCACTGACGCGCGGACGTACGCGCACGCGCGTGTTTTTGGACATGAAATTGACCGGACTGATATTGACCTTGATCATGATAAATATGAATGATAAATACCTTTTGGTTATGAAGATATGATCATGAGATGATTTTCAGAAAATTTCACAAAATGGCGCCTAGATGACGTCATCAGTCAAGGTCAAGGTTGAAAACCTTACCGTGTCTTGTCCATATGCCTATACATATGTGTGCCAAATATCAAAGCATTTGATTGAACCATTTCAAAGTTATCTTGCTAACAAAAAAGTGGGTGAAAATAAGAAAAATAAATAATAAACTAGATTTGTAATACTTGTTTGGAACAAGTATAGGTGGGCTGATCCATCAAAAAATTGAGAGAAAATAAAGGGTTCATTTGAGATAGCTTTTCGTCTCAGCTACAACATACTCGAAGTTCAGCGAAAACGAAACTAAAACAACGTAGATATTGCTCGCGAAAGATGGGAATGTAGAATCAAGTTTTGAGAAAAAATCATGTCCCATAGAAAATACACGCAAAATGTGAAAAAGTGACTGATGCCTTTATCAAAATGATGAATGATTGAAACTGCATTTGTAGAAAATTGTCTCAGCTAGAACATTTGGAAGAAAATCGATCAATATTTACAGAGATACAATCAATTTTCCATAAATATGCTGACTTCATAATATGCAAATTCGTATTTTGAGTTCCAAGGCCAATATGATGATGTCACGATACACTTAATGGCCAAATGAGAAATGAAATCATATCTCCGACTTATAATTTATCAGGATATTAAAAACAAATTGGGGTCACCTTGCATCCTAAAGAGCCACAATGGATTTTGTATAGGCATGTTTTTGCCCATATATGCTATGTATTACAAGAGCTCGCGCGCACAGAAATTTATGTTAAACGGTTGATCATTCCGTTATTAATAGTCATAAAGAAATAAACTTTGTATCAATTCGTTTGTAAAAATAGGTGCAATATTATTAAAGAAAAAAATGGCGATTCTATGTTGTGTAATAGTTTTACGCGCGAAAACGCGCGCGCATGCGCGCGTGCGCGATTTTTTATAAAATGCTTAGAATGGCCTAAAACGTATGCAAAATGATTTTGAGACGATTTTGAGCATTTCAAAATTTTGCGCGCGCATTGACGCGCGGACATACGCGCACGCGCGCGTTATTTGACCTCAAATTGACCGGACGGATATTGACCTTGATCATGATAAATATGAATGAGAAATGCCTTTTGGTTATGAAGAGGTGTCGTGGTCGAGTGGATAAGTCACCGGACTGTGGATCACAAGGTCCGCGGTTCAAGTCCCGCCGCGGCACTAATGTCCTTTGGCAAGACATTGATCTACATTTGCCACTCTCCACCCAGGTGTTAAAATGGGTACCCGGTAGGATGCGAAAGCTAATGTGGTTTGATTAGCATGTGGCGCTTGTAAAATGGCGACTGGCTGGAATGCTCCCCAGGGAGTGGAGAATGTGCATACCTTGTGTGCGGGTAAGCCTGAATCCGATGACCGGGGTAATAATAATAATTTGTAAAGCGCTGTGATACACATGTATGTCTGTAAGAGCGCTATATAAATGCCAATATTATTATTATTATTATTAAGATATGATCATGAGTTGATTTTCGTAAAATTTTACAAAATGGCGCCTAGATGACGTCATCAGTGAAGGTCAACGTTGAAAACGTTATTGTGCTTTGTACATATGCCTATACATATGTGTGCCAAATTTCAAGGCATTTGATTGAGCCATTTCCAAGTTATCTTGAAAAAGTGGTTAGAAATAAGAAAAATATATAATAATAAATAAATAAATAAATAAAGGCAATTCTAACGAAATTATAAGGTGGTCTGTACGTTATACAGCCCACCTGATAAATAAATAAATAATAAAGGCAATTTTAACAAAAATATAAGGTGGTCTGTATTAGATACAGCCCACCTGATAATAAAGGCGATTTTAACAAAAATATAAGGTGGTCTGTATTAGATACAGCCCACCTGATAATTTTGTCTGTGTGAATTTATGTCATCTTCCAAGAAGATGGTAGAAATTACAAGCATGGCCATAAGAGCAATAATAGGAAAAAGCTTTGTTGATGTTGGAGCAAGAAATCAGGGAAATGATTACTGATAAATAATTACCAGTGTTTGGACACAAGCACTCAAGTGCATAGCAAAATGTGTGATTTTTCCTTTTATTTTCTTCTTCTGTCTTTAGCCTATGTTGTGGAACTCATGGCTGACATTTCCGAATATGAGAGCGATGCATCACCACTTCCAAGGCAGCCGTCTCCACCACCACTGACCAGTAGCCATGTCTATCCATCCAGAGAGGAGATCATTCAACGGCATCGCAGCAGATTTTCTCTTGACCAATAATTGCTTTGTGTTCCTTTGTGAATAACTATTCGCTGAATCCACTAGCACAAAGTTTACATGTCATACTGATCACAACTGCTCAAAAAGGGTCATACTTAGTAGGGCTGTGCACAACAGTGTAATGAGGTACCCGAGTACATTCCTAGGCTCACAGGCGAATACCTGAATATTCGGACGCCATTTTTTTATGCCTCCGCCACCGAAGGTGGTGCCGGAGGCATCATGTTTTCGGGTTGTCCGTCCGTACGTCCGTCCCGTTTGACCGTTATCACAATATCTCAAGAACCATTTAAGATTTAAACTTAAGACTCTGGAATAGTATTTATCACCATAGGAAGACGATCTGATTAGATTTTGGAGCACGTATGTCAAAGGTCAAGGGTCACAGAGGTCAACTTATGAAATTCCATACATTGAGATTGTTATCATGATATCTCAAGAACCACTGGAGATTTAAACTTCAAACTTAGTGATAGTGTGTATCACTATAGGAAAACAATCTGATTACATTTTGGAGCTCGTAGGTCAAAGGTCAAGGGTCATAGAGGTCAACTTATGAAATTCCATACATTGAGATTGTTATCATGATATCTCAAGAACCACTGGAGATGTAAAAACTTCAAACTTAACGATAGTATGTATCACCATAGGAAGACGATCTGATTAGATTTTGGAGCACGTAGGTCAAAGGTCAAGGGTCACAGAGGTCAACTTATGAAATTCCATACATTGAGATTGTTATCATAATATCTCAAGAACCACTGGAGATTTAAACTTCAAACTTAATGATAGTGTGTATCACCATAGGAAGACAATCTGATTAGATTTTGGAGCACGTAGGTCAAAGGTCAAGGGTCACAGAGGTCAACTTATGAAATTCCATACATTGAGATCGTTATCGCGATATCTCAAGAACCACTGGAGAATTTTCACTTCAAACTTAATGATAGTATGTATCACCATATCATAATATCTCAAGAACCACTGGAGATTTAAACTTCAAACTTAATGATAGTGTGTATCACCATAGGAAGACAATCTGATTAGATTTTGGAGCACGTAGGTCAAAGGTCAAGGGTCACAGAGGTCAACTTATGAAATTCCATACATTGAGATTGTTATCATGATATCTCAAGAACCACTGGAGATTTAAACTCCAAACTTGTTTAAATTGCTCTATGGTGGAGGCATCATTTTCGACTGCGCGCAGTCAAAATTCCATCTAGTTTTATAATTTTTTGAATTTTTTTGAGTTTTTTTGAGTTTTTTTTTTTTTTTTTATTTTTTTTTTATTTTTTTGCCACTACCATACCACTCGGCAGTTTCTCAGGTCCCTCGCTGAAAACGCATGCAACTTTATTTTGAGTTGCAGTTGAAGGCGCCGATTTAATAAGAATAATAACAGTAAACAATGCTGTTTTAAAAACCAAAGATGGCAGAATAATCCATTTTCCTCCAAGTCCAAACAGAAATCTGGACATTTGGTCCCAGTTTCTGAAAGGTGAGTTTGACAGTGCTTGAGTTGGGAAACATTTTTACCGACGGTACTATGCCAGCGGACGCCGCTCTCCCTGGCACGGGTAAGCGTGGGCCTGGACATTTTTTTTTTTTTTGCGGCCGAATATTCGGGTACGAAAAATCGTACCCGAGTAGTTGTCAACCGTGCGGGTACTCGAGCATTCGACTACCCGTCGCAGCCTTAATACTTAGTGTGTCCTACAACAAAAGCTTTCCCATGAAATTTGACGATTTAAGGCGGAGTTTCCTCAGAAAGAGTTGCTCTTTAGACTGATGTCAACTAATCAGCCAATGTTTCATGGCAAGTAAGGACCATTTCATAAACCTTGTTATCAAGGAAAAGTTACAATAATTGTTACAATCTACTGAAATCCTTGAATCTGATTGGCTGAGAGCAAATTTGTCATAGAAACACATAAAAGACATGTTGATGACCCCCCCCCCCCCCCCCCCCCCCCCCCGATGCTCATCCACTTTTTGTTTGTTTGGGGGGCTGTACGAAAAATAAACTGTATTATTACCCGTATCAGTCATTTACAAAATTCTATTGCCCTAGTTTTCATTAGCAGTGGGAACGGAAGGGTATATTCTTTGTATTTTCCTTGGTCTCCCTGCCCGTATAGACTTTGCGTGTAGAGACCAGTGAAAATAAAGTCTCGTATTGACCGCGCCATATTTTGTCATTTTTATTACGCATCTTTTATGCGTATGAGAACCTGTGCACTTTGCGCGCACTCTTTTGTGACGTAATAATCAAATCAAAGGCTCACTGTTATCAGTGTATCAAAAAATTTGTCAAGCACTGGATGAACAGTGCTTTTTTTTTCTCCAGTTCTTTGAGATTGTCATGATTGATTTATGTATTTGATCTAGATGTCTGATTTGGATAACAATAAAAATATTGACTTGCTTAACTTTCGAGAGATACCACATATATTACCCTCACAAGATCCATATTGCCCTCGTCTTTGACTTGGGACAATACAAGTCTTGTTTGGGCAATATATGTGGTATCTCCCTCAAGGCCAGTCAATATTATATAAATGCATTATATTTGGCAACTCCCAAGTTTGGCTGCACTAGTAAAGATTGCTGTCAATCCCATTCAACTTCCTCTCATCCATGCCTTACTAAATATTCGATGTTTGTTGTTATTCTACTAATAAATGTTTGTACTTTTGTTATTTTATTTGAATAGATCTTGTTGACTTTCTCTTTTATATGCCGTGATGTGATTGTGTGTGAGTCGGGGAATTACGAGAGAACAACGCAAAAAATCACTTTAGTGGCTGTCAGCCTCACAAGCATAATTTGTCAAGTGCAGCAGGCCAAACGAAGCGCAGAGTGGGAGATGCATAGACCTTTACTTCAATAATTGTTAAAGTTTTAAGTAGAAATTTATAATGAAAAGAAGGAGCTGTGGAAAGAAAAAAAAGAAGTAATCTTGGGGTTGGTGTGAGTGTGTCAGAGTTGGGCATTTTACATACTGTATTTTTACCGTACATCAAATTCATCCATACATGTACATGTTTTCTCAAATAATGCTTATAATGTCTCAAACTTTCACCATGTCTATAATTCACAACTTTTTGTGCAGGTAAACCTCAAGTTGCACACCTGTCAACATACACAATCACCATAATAATACAGTACATACAAGCATACCACACACCCACCTTTAACTTTAACTTTAACTTTTTTTACGTGTATGTTTTGAAGGAAATGGATGACCCAAAAAAGCTGACCTCCCCCCCCCCCCCCCCACAAAAAAAAAAAAAAAAAAAATATCGACGAGAGAAAGAGAAAAGTAAACTAGTTGTGCCTGTGAGGTGTTTCTGAGTTTATTTTGCCACTCAAACAATTACCTGATGAAGTGAAAATACATGTCTGTACAAGAAAGCATATTGGAATAAAAGTTCGAGAAGAAATTTTGTATTGTTTTTATGCCAGAATAATTATCATGTTTATGCTCATCCCCATAAATTTACTCACATATGTTAATCTTACAGGATGGAATTGAGATATCGCTAATGTAAAAAAGAAATGTAACTTTTTTTCTGTGATAAATTCATCTTACAACATGGAATTGGGTTACTGTAAACAAAAACAAAAATTTTTCATTTTTATTAGACAAATAATGAAACCCAATACATTTTCAACAAAGAACCCATCTTATTATTGGCCCATGAAACTGAGTTACTGTAAACATGAAATAGAAAATCAAAATTACAGAGAGCGCCAAACCTCATCTGACAACTTTTATTGAAAAGTATTTTAAAAAATGAACATAATTTAAAACAAATATTCCAGACAATCCAAAGCCCCATAAATTTACAAAGAAAAATCCATCTGAATATCGGCTCATGAAATTGAGTAACTGTTAACATAAAATGAGATAATTTAATTTATTTTATTGCCCAAGTTACTGAGAGGGCAAAACCTTATAAAATTACAAATAAGAATTCCTTTCACTCAATGAAAATTGAGTCCTTGTAAACACAAATGATTTCCTTCAACCAAAAAAAAAAAAAAAAAAATACTGACAACATAAGCACCTCTCCCCTTTCACATACAAAAACAGTAAATATAAAACTGCAAACATTTTGAAAATCAGTATATACAAGATACAAAATCACATAAATTGTCAAGCCCCCCCCCCCCCAAAAAAAAGCAAGTACAAGTTTAAATATTCTATGACTATGATTGTTCAGAACTTCTGGTTAAGAACTTGTAAATTGTTTTATCAATTCCAAATAAACTGCTCATGTAGTGTCCTTCACGCTGCCACCATATATAAAGTCATCTGTAGAGGCTATGCTGGAGTCGAAAACAAGTAAATCACTACCCCTCATTCCTTTCACATGATCAAGTTCAATACATGAAGGCAATCTACATGTCAATGTCCTCAAAACCTTTGTATACTTCTGATAGAAATGTATTCCTTATCATGGTCACTGCACAGGAAGGTAGTGGAACCCGCACTCTTTTGCCCAAAAATTGCCAGCACCATCGAACGAGCTGACGATAAGCAATGTGCCTCGATTTCCTGCAGAGAAAAGAGAAGAAATGAAGTAAATCTTAAAGTTACGAGTTTGAATTTGAAGGGATACATGAAAACAATAGAAAACACAATATAAATTGTTACACAAAGAGAAATATTATTCCTTCATCAAGCTTGGCTCCATTGCAAGTAAAATCTTAGCCACATACAGACAAGCATCACTGGAGTAATACTGAAACGAGTTGCACCAAGGCACACTGTGCTTTGTGCAAATATTTCCCTCTGTATACCCATGAGGTAACTTTACAGAGCCATTTATATATAGACATCTTTGTTCAATTTTTTGTTTTAAATTGTTATATCAGTAATTGCTTCTGAAAGGAAAAGGGGAGGGTACCATGTAACTTATGGTTATGTAAACAAAATGTATCGTACTCATTTTCAGAAGCGTCTCGACGAGCTCGCCCTCCATACTGTTGGATGTACTGGTATGAGGCAGTTTCCAGCACCCACCGGTCCAAACAAACCATTGAAAATCTTGGATGTGATGTGATGCATCCCAACTCTCCTTCTGTGAACAAATCCATCTTCTCAACAATTCGCTGTATCTCTTTACAGCATACCGACTCACGCACTGTGGGCATCGGTTCACAGCCACCGTTACACGAGCACCTGCAGCATGAAAGAAAAATTAATCTATATTTAAAAAAAAAAGTTTTCTTTTGATGTGGATCTACATACTCTAGATTTCTAGTCTAGATCTAGACCTATGTTTACATGACGATTCAGCAAGCACGAAAAGTAATAAATACACTGCAAGGTTCAGGCTACATCTGATCTAAATTTGCTGATCACATCAGAGTTATGTTTACTTTTAAAAGTTTTACATATTATACAATCACAAGGTTCAAAAATCAAAATGCTGTGACAAAAAAAGTCCTGAAATTCAATTTCGAGTAGATCCTAGAAATAGTAGAATGTTATTTCTAGAATTTATCATTTGACATAGGGTCTAGTCTATGTAATGAATTTGACAATCAAAAATTCGTGGTTTGCTATCAAAGAAAGGCAATTTAGCAGCAGACATAACAAAACCAGATTTTTCAGTTTCATGCTCTTACCATTCGTTGTTTCCCAATCTTGCTTCATTCACGCCGTCTCCAGCAGCTGCAGCAGCTGCCCCCGCAGCTTCCGCGGCCCCTTCAGGCGCGTCTTCTAGGGGTTCAAACAAGTAGGGTTGAATTCCTCTTGCCGGCCTGTCCACTTCAGCTTCTTCGCCATCTCCTGAACCTGTATCTCCATCTCCATCGTCGTCATCTGATAAATCAGAGTAAGTATCTGGCTCCAAAAACTCCTCCCAATCTGACTCGCGGTCACTATCCATCTTTCTTCGTAATGTTAAAAGCTAAGAATATGTTGAAAGCGAAGAGTAATTCTCAACAAGTTACGTAAACGCCGAAAGCCAAAACTCAAAACTAATGCCGTGAGAGGAAGTTGTCATGTTTTCCAGTCGCTTTACGAAGGGAAACGTAGTTGCCGAACTAAAAATTATTGTACTCATACATAAAACGACTGTTTACGCGTTTACGACCACTGAAAAACTTTCGTTCGGCAAGCTCAGATTGATGAGAACATTGTTCACAGAAAAGTTTAAAAAACAAACAAAAGCTGTATATTTAGGCAAAAGTAATCACTGATCTTGTAGAAAATATATTGATAGAGATTATTCATCCCTAAGACTATATTCATGAATTTTATTTTTTCTTAAATTGTCTGTTAAACAGACGTGTAAAATATCGCATTTTGTTTACAATGTTAATGTGATTCAGGATCGCTGCAGCTTGCAGCTCTCGAGCCTCTTACTTTTCTGACGTCACAAGTGGGCGTGCCGCGATAAGCCAATCAGCTCACGAGTTTTAAGGAAAGGTCCCAAAACCTCTAGTTTTTCCCCCTTTTCGCCAAAATGAGAAATAATTTTGAAAATCAATTGCCAGATTCGAGATTGGAAGGCAATAATACAGGGAAACAGTACCTTCTTTCTTTCTAATTGAAACGGACAAAATGGCGCCTGGACGGTTATGCATGAGTGATTTCGAGAATCGAAGAATGTAGTGGCCTTGATGAGATGTTCGAGACTATGCCCATGAAATTTGAAAGGAAAATGACATGAGGAAAGCACCTAACTAGGAATAACAAACACTACGTGCAAAACGAATGCGATTTCCTGACGATAAGGATAAGGATAAGGAAAAGGACAATATTAATGGGGCAGAATGTGAACGAAAACAAGGCAATGACGAAGGTCGTCATTGCAACTAGAAATGCAATCGTGTCACAACGATGTGCGTGCAATGACGCCATGATTGTACATGTCAAACGAAAGAGCTTCTCTCGGACTATCCCGAGCAATTTGTACGAAGTCTGTAGCTTCTGTGATATTGGAGATAGGTAGGGCGAAAGAAAGGCCTCAACAGTGACCATGATTGGATGGTACTGACTTTGCCTACAAAGTTTGAGAGAAATTGGATTAGGGGAAAGAACCTAGAAAGGGCTCGCAAGCACTGTGTGCAAAAACCAATGGGATTTGGTGCATGTTCGTCATTGCAATAAAGATCGTTCTGGGGGTCCAAGAGTGAACCCGGTATGCCCCGTAGACAATGCGTGTAATGCATGGGCGGAAAACGTACAGGATCTGTACTATGACCGGAGTTAATTTGTTTTTTCTCTCTCTCTTTATGTCTTTTTATTGGCCGTATTTGGTATCATTAGAAAGAGAATTCCATGGTTGTTATTGTAAACCACTCTCTTTTTTTCTATGATAATCCTATCGAAACAGGTGATGTATAATAGATTTATAGGACAAAATGGCGTCTTAAATGGCCCCCTTGACCAATTTTATAAATCCGGCCACGAGTTTCCCTGCTTTTTGCAACTCGAAATGTCACTGCAAAATTTTAAGGAAAGAAAAGGACGTTTAGGGGGCGAAAAGCAGTCTGAAAAAATGACGTCATAGCCGATACGTGTTATAATTGGGCAGAAACTTGGCGAAATTCTTATAGTGACCCTTGTTCAAATGTGATTTACTCAAAATTGTCTGTGTGAACATATACCATCCTTGGTATCATTCGAAAGGGCACTTCATTGCGGTCAGTTTGACACCATTGTCATCTGCGCACAATGTACTGCACGCATTAAAGGCGCTATTACGTAATGCATAGCAAATTCATCATTTTTGGCGATAACTTTGCGCTGACGTTATAAAATATTCATTGTTTCATTGACGTATGTATAAAGATCGCCATTTTAGAGCAAGTTGAAGTTATTTCTCAATTTTCTTGAAAACTGCATATTTAGAGGGCATTTTTCTTACAGTCGGTCAGTGTTAGGGTATATAATTTTGTATATGGCTTGAAAGGGCATATCTTCAAGTATCTAAATCCCAAAAAGGGTACAGGTCTGCTAAGCCATAATAAAGATACGGCCACAGAAAGAAAGCCAGTTCCCAGAACTTTAGAGGGCGCTATTTATGTTTTGCAAAGCCATTGGAGCGTATAATTTCGCATGGCTATGTGCAATTATGAGATAAAGATACTGTCAGATTTAGATGCAAAACTGAATTTATATGAGAAAGTTATGGCAGTTTTAGATTATTTAGGGGTCAATTTTTCAAGAACTTGAGAGATTTTTGATGGAGTCGGTTTCAGATTTGAATTTTGAGTATGAAGATGGCATTTTGAAGGTCAGGTTATACGTCGCAGATAATAGAACATATCTTAGACTATCTAGAGAAATTTGTTAAAAGTTTGTAGGATCTAGGATAGTGGAGATAGGAAGGACAAAAAGAAAGGCCTTAAAATGGACCAGAAACGGACAAAATGGCGCCTGGACGTTTATGCATGAGTGATTTCAGAAAACGAAAAAGTAGGTGACCTAGATTGGATATCAGAGATTACGCCTACAAAGTTTGAAAGAAATCGAGCAAGAGAAAAGGACCTAGATAGGAATAACAAGCACTACGTGCAAAACGAATGGGATTCCGGACGACAAGAAGAAGAAGAGGTAGAAGAAGTAAGAATATTAATAAGAAGAATGTGAACGAAAACAAGGCAATGACGAAGGTCGTCATTGCAATAACTGAAAACAGAAAATCATGTCCTTTCAGCAACGTTCGTAAATCACTGGTATCAAATTAGGGGAAATTTTGTTAAATATTTTTTTAAAAATTTAATCGAATCTATTTATATTCTATTCATATATGTTTTAAATGTTGTACTCATTTATTTATTTATTTTTTTTTTAATTTTTTTTTTAATTTATTTATTTTCAGGTGGGCTGTATTTAATACAGACCACCTTATGATTTTGTTAAAATTGCCTTTATTATTTATTTATCAGGTGGGCTGTATATAATACAGACCACGTTATTGTTTTCGTTAGAATATTTTTCTTATTTCGACCCCCTTTTTTGCTAGCAGGATAACTTAAAAATGGCTCAACCATGTGCCTTGAAATTTGGCACACATATGCATTGGCATGAGGAAAGAGCACTATAAGGTTTTCAACTTTGACCTTGACTGATAACGTCATCTAGGCGCCATTTTGTGAAAATCAAAATATGATCATATCTTCGGAATGAGCGTCTGTTTAAGATAAATGGCCGTGCGCACGAGCACATGTAATACATAGCATGTATTGGCAAAAACATGCTTACACAAATTTCATCATAGCTATTTGGGATGCACCCAGACACCCAATTGTTCTCATATTTTGATAGAGTATGAGTCGTAGATATGATTTCATTTCTCATTTGGCCATTACAAAATATTATGAGGTCATCATGATGGCATTCAAACTCAAATTACGAATTGACATATTATGACGTCAGCAAATTTATGGAAAATTGAGTGTATCTCTGTAAATATTAATCAATTTTTTTTCTCTCCAGATTTTCACATGTTGTAGCTTAGACAGATTTCTACAAGCTCAATGGCCATTGTTTTTCATTTTGAAGACGTCATCATAGTGAAAATTTCAATTAAAAGGCACATGTCAACAATTTCTTAATTTGAGTGTTATGCCTATCAGTGCAAGTGAATTACGTTCACATTGTAAATCTACACGATATTGTTTTTTTTAGCAGTATATCGCTCATTTTTGTTCGATTTTGTTATATTTTAGTTGGAACAGCCCACCTATACTTGTTCCGAACAAGTATAACATGTCTAGTTTATTATTTATCAGGTGGGCTGTATAATTTACAGACCACCTTATAATTTCGTTAGAATTGCCTTTATTTATTTATTTATTTATTTATTTATTATCAGGTGGGGTGTATAACGTACAGACCACGTTATAATTTCGTTAGAATTGCCTTTATTTATTCTTTATTTTTCTTATTTCGAACCACTTTTTTGTAAGCACGATTACTTGAAAATGGCTCAATATAATGCCTTCAAATTTGGCACACATATGTATGGGCATATGTACAAAGCACAATAACGTTTACAACATTGACCTTCACTGATGACGTCATCTAGGCGCCATTTTGTAAAATTTTACGAAAATCAACACATGATCATATCTTCATAACCAAAGGTTATTTCTCATTCATATTTATCATGATCAAGGTCAATATCCGTCCAATAAATTTTGGGTCAAAAAACGCGCGCGTCAATGCGCGCGCACATTTTTAAAAAGCTCAGAATCGTCTCAAAATCATTTTGCATACGTTTTGGGCCATTCTAAGCATTTTATAAAAAATCGCGCACACGAGCATGCGCGCGAGTTTTCGCGCGTAAAACTATTACACAACATAGAATTGCCATTTTTTTTCTTTCATAATATTTCATATATTTTTACAAACAAATTGATACCATGTTTGTCTCTTTATGACTATTAATAACGGAATGATCGACCGTTTAAAATTAATTTCCGTGCGCGCGAGCTCTTGTAATACATAGGATATATGGGCAAAAACATGCCTATACAAAATCGATTGTAGCCCTTTAGGATGCAAGGTGACCCCATTTTATTCTTCATATTTTGATAGAATATGAGTCGGAGATATGATTTCATGTCTCATTTGACCCTCAATTAAATTATGACGACATCATAATGGCCTCTGAACTCAAAATTTCAATTTGCATATTTTGACGTCAGCATATTTTTGGAAAATTGATTGTATCTCTGTAAATATTGATCAATTTTCTTCCAAATTTTGATATGTTCTAGCTAAGACAATTCTCTACAAATGCAGTTTCTACGATTCTTCATTTTGGCAAAGGCATCATGGCGTATTTTTTTGCGATTAAAGGAGGCATGTCAATTTTTCACATTCTGCGTGTATTCTCTATGGGACATGATTTTTTCTCAAAACTCGATTCTACGTTCCAGTCTTTCGCGAGCAATATCTCCGTCGTTTTAGCTTCATTTACGCTGAACTTCGAGTATGTTGTAGCTGAGACAAAAAGCTATCTCAGATGTACCCTTCATTTTGTCTCAATTTTTTGTTGGATCAGCCCACCTATACTTGTTCCAAACAAGTATTACAAATCTAGTTTATTTTTCTTATTTCGACCCACTTTTTTGTTAGCAAGATAACTTTGAAATGGTTCAATCAAATGCTTTGAAATTTGGCACACATATGTATAGGCATATAGACAAATCAAAATAACCTTTTCAACCTTGACCTTGACTGATGACGTCATCTAGGCGCCTTTTTGTGAAAATTAACTCATGATCATATCTTCATAAAGGAAAGTCATTTCTCATTCATATTTATCATGATCAAGGTCAATTTCAGATCAAAAAACGCGCGCGTCAGTACGCGTGCAAAATTTGTTAATGCTCAAAATCGTCTCAAATTTTTTTTGCATACGTTTCAGGTAATTTTAAGCATTTTATAAAAAATCGCGCAAACGCGCATGCGCGCGTGTTTTCGCGCGTAACACAATTAGACAACATAGAATCGCCATTTTTTTTTTTATCATGATATTTCTCATATTTTTTCGAACAATTTGATACCATGATTATCTCTTTATGACCATTAATAACAAGATGAGCGTCAATTCAAGATAAATGTCCGTGCGCGCGAGCTCTTTTAATACATAGCATGTATGGGCAAAAACATGCCTATACAAAATACATTATAGCTCTTTGGAATGCACTGGGACCCTCAATATTTTTTCATATTTAGATTGAGAATGAGTCGGAAATATGATTTAATGTCTCATTTGGCTATTAAAAATATTTTTCACATCATCATAATGGCCTTCGAACTAAAAATACTAATTTGCATATTATGACGTCAGCATATTTATGGAAAATTGATTGTATCTCTGTAAATATTGATCGATTTTCTTCCAAATTTCGATATGTTGTAACTAAAATAATTCTCTACAAGCTCAATAATAACCATTTTTTCATTTTGATAAAGGCATCATGCCTTATTTTAGCGATTAAAGGAGGCATGTCAATTTTTCACATTTTGCGTGTATTCTCTATGGGACGTGACTTTTTCTCAAATCTGGATTCTACATTCCTGTCTTTTGCGAGCAATAACGCCGTTATTTCTGCTTTGATTTTGTTGATTTTGTTGATTTTTTAATATGTTGTAGCTGAGAAAAATATGCTATCTTAATCATTCCTCATTTTTTCAATAAGATGTCAGGATCACGCTCATGATCATGATCATCATCAATATCATCATGATCATCATCATTATCATCATGATCATCATCAATATCATCATGATTATCATCATTATCATAATGATGATAATCATCATCGACATCATCATGATCATCATTATTATCAGCATCATCATCGTGACCATCATCATCATGATCATCAATTTCGTTCACATCATGAATCTACATGACCTTGTCTTTTTAGCAGTATCTCGCTTATTTTTGCTCTATTTTGTCTCAAATTTTAGTTGACCAGCCCACCTATACTTGTTCCAAACAAGTATTATATGTCTAGTTTGTGCTTGGATTTTGTTAATTTTTGAATATGTTGTAGCTGAGACTATATGCTATCTTAATCATCCCTCATTTTTTCAATAAGATGTCAGGATCACGCTCATGATCATGATCATCATCAATATGATCATCATTCTCATAATGATGATAATCATCATCGACATCATCATGATCATCATTATTATCAATTTCTTTAACATCATGAATCTACATGACCTTGTCTTTTTAGCAGTATCTCGCTTATTTTTGCTGTATTTTGTCTCAAATTTTAGTTGACCAGCCCACCTATATTTGTTCCAAACAAGTATTATATGTCTAGTCAGGTGGGCTGTATCTAATACAGACCACCTTATAATTTTGTTAAAATTGCCTTTATTATTATTTATTTATCAGGTGGGCTGTATCTAATACAGACCACCTTATAATTTTGTTAAAATTGCCTTTATTATTATTGTTATTTATTATTATTTATTTATTTTTCTTATTTCGACCCACTTTTTTTGTTAGCACGATAATGTAAGGTTTTAATTTCACTGACCCAAGTGGTTACTTGTTTATTTTACACTGTACATTTAGCTTTCCACTCCGATATGCTTTAGCGCACTCCTGACCTACATTCATTCTCTCCTGTCTGCTAGCTCTTGGCTTCTATTGTTCTGTCCCTATTCATTCATCCTCATGCACATTACCTGCTATAGCACCACACACATACACACTCTTCCTTTTCTCTTAGCTATTCAACCCAGCACATGGCACTCTATCTTTTACAAGCTTTTCTATTGGTTACCTATTTATTGTCCAATCTTGTGATTGGTTATTATTGTTTGATGGACTGCATGTCAGCCATCTTGGCAGCCATTTTGTGGTTGGAATAAAATCTGATAGTGCAGCTCAAGTCCTCAACCATGTGAGACCACTTTTGTTTTGTGTGGGACTTTACAACTGGTGCCAGCGGTGGTTTTTCTGCACTAAACTGTAATTGCAGCCTTCCTTCATATGTAGAAATTCCTGCAGTGTTTTTAGTGGTGAGTTGCAAAGTGAAATTCTCCCTCCATCTGTATATAAATGTGAATGTTTGAGAGCATGATATCACCCTTCTTCTCACTGATTGACCTCCCTTCATTTTCAGCTGAGGCAGCTAGTGTTTGTGTGTATTCAACCTCCTTCATTAATTACTGAAGTTTCATCTTGACTTTTTGAGCCTTGATTTCTTCCTACATTCATCCTGCATCAGTAAGTGAGATTTCCTTTACCCTTCTTCATACTGGAGCTGTATTTTGGTGAATATTCCTGCATTCATCCTTCATCGGTGACTGAGGTTTTTTTCTTCACCCTTCATACAGTTCTGTATTTTTCAAGCAACTTATCACATCCAGTTTGCATGTATAGTCTGCCTTTGGCTGCCGTACATTACAGCATTCTGCCATATCAACCTGCATATTCTACATAGTGTTGGCGTAGCAATGTAACCAGTTGCAGAATACACCCTCCTTCTATCATAGCCGCTCGCCACAGGTATTTCAACTGTTGAGTTTGCATTTTCTTCATCTGCACTCAACCCCCCCCCCCCCCTCCTTCACATTGACTCATTCAGTAAGTTTTACTGGGTTGATATCTTGTTGATGATCATATCTGTTGAGTCGATTGCTTATCACTCCTACAGTATGGCATCTTATCGCATGGAATTGCCAGAAGTGTTTACGGGAGAGAACGGCAAAGACTTCCGTCAATGGATACGTCGATTTGAAGTTGCTGCACAGGCGTTTTCGGACACTTCTATCAACTTAACCACCCTCCTTCCTGCAAGACTAGCAGGATCAGCCTTCATCGTGTGGGAGAGCTTGTCTGCTTCGGACAAGAAGGATTTCAAGAAGATGAAAGAGAAACTCTCTCAGGTTTTCGGCCGGACACAGTTTATTGACACATTCAAGTCTTGTATTACTGCCCGAACTCGCCAACCAGGTGAGCCTTTAGAGGTATTTGCATCAGCCATTGCTTCCTTAGTGGAAGAGGCTTTCCCGTCTTATGATGACAATGCAAAAGGTGGTGAGAGATTTCGACGATTTGTTGCTGGGGTAGACAAACCACTTCAAGTTAAGATTCACGAGCTCGGAGGCTTTGATTTTGACGAGGCCTTGAAGATCGCACTTCGTGTAGAAAGAGCACACCAAGCACACGATTTTGGTATAGTAGCAGCTGTAGATGATCGGGTCCAGGACAAGACGCCTGCAGAATCATCAGTCTTACGACTACTACTGCCAAGACTCAACGAGTTAGAAAAGAAGCTGGATAGGATGTCCTTAAAGTTAGAGACAGTTGAAAGGCCTAGCAGATCTCAGCAACGCGGTGGCAGCCCATCAGGACGCTCCCATGAGGGAAGACACATGAAACGTCGTGGGTCTCCGTCACCAAGCCGTGACTACCGAAGACACAGGTCGCCAGAATATGCAAGACAGAGATCGCCAGAATATGCAAGACAGAGATCTCCAGAATATTCAAGACACAGATCTCCGGAATATGCAAGACGGAGATTTCCAGAATATGCAGGACGCAGATCTCCTGAATATGCAAGACGCATATCTCCAAGCCCTAATCGGAGCTACGCATATCAATCTAGGACTTCACCCTCTAGACGGCCCTATGAATCGTCTAGCAGCCGAAATCAGCAGCATCCTTCCACTGCAGGTTATCAAGTTGACTCCCATAGACAGGCTCCCTATCGTCAAGTTCGTTTTGAAGACCAGCAGCAGGGAAACTTCTGGTAGTTGAGGAAGAGGGCCATTCATCAACTACACACACCAAGGCCCCAATTCGAATAGCACCTATTTCGCCAAAGAAATCGCCCTACATCCCGATCGTTATCGACAATGTCTATGTATTGGCACTTGTAGATAGTGGATCATTCATCTCTCTGTTGAGTGCCAAGTTTTTGTCATCCATTCCAGCATCGCAAAGGAGCCCGTTGGAAAAGTTGACATCCATGGCATCTACTATCACAGGTGGGCTGGTAGACAACATTGGAACAATCGTACCATCTCTGCACTTAGGGAACAAGGCTACACAACACAAGTTCGTTGTTGCACGCAACATCACTCATTCAGTTGTCCTTGGATGGGACTTTATTGACAGCCAGAATGCCTGCATATCGCCAACATCGTTCAACATGCCTGGAAATGTTATTCCCTTCATCGATCGTCAGCAATACCAAGCCCCGCTGAGATGTAAAGTTTCTCTTGTTGGACAAGCTCGGATTCCCCCAAGCTGCGAAACTCACGTCCAGGGAAGATTGTCGTCGCCACAGTTCGACATCGTACCAAGAGACTATGATGGCTACTTTGAACCAACATTGCAAGATCACATTCCTGTTATCGGTGCCAGATCTCTGTTCCAGCCTCAAGATGGTCTTATTCTAGTACGCCTCATTAATCCCTCTGACGAAGCAGTCGATCTACCTGCAGACACCTGCCTTGGTCAATTCTTCTCCATTACTGGGGATACCGAAGAGGAATACAAGATCATGAGCGTACCTACTGACGCTGATCCACAAGTGACAGACAAGTCGCCAGTTGCTGGTGTTCTCCCTTCTTCGGAACTCACGAGGACAGAGTACGAGAAAGCTGAACATCTTCTTCAGACCTACAGTGATATTTTCAGCACGACGTCTCAGGATATTGGTCAGACTGACATTATTCATCACCACATTGACACCACCACAGCTACTCCAATACGACAGAGGGCGTATCGAACTTCACCAGCGATGAGAGTGGAAATTCAGGAACAAGTGGACGAACTTCTGCAAAGAGGCATCATTGAAGAGAGCTTCAGCCCATGGGCGAGCCCAATCGTCATGGTGAAGAAGAAGGACAACACATACAGATTTTGCGTGGATTACAGAAAACTCAATGCAGTAACTGTTCGAGATTCTCACCCTATTCCACGCCAAGATGATTCAATTGACTCCCTTTCTTCATCAGCATATTTCAGCGTCATGGACTTATCAAGTGGATATTGGCAGGTCAAGCTCGATCCCCAAGATACAGAGAAGACTGCTTTTACCACAGGCACAGGGCTTTACCAGTTCACTGTCATGCCATTCGGACTGGTCAACGCTCCCATGACATTTCAGCGTCTCATGGAAGCCGTTCTACATGGCCTCCACTGGTCTACATGCCTGGTATACCTTGATGACTGCATAGTCATGGGCAAGGACTTCGATGATCATTGCAAGAACCTCCAAGAAGTATTGCAACGATTCAGAGACGCTGGACTCAAACTCAAACCCTCAAAGTGTGGCTTTTTCAAGAAAGAAGTTACGTATCTTGGCCACATAATCAACACCGAAGGAGTGAAACCTGACCCAAACAACGTTGAGAAAGTCAAGTCCTGGCCTCAGCCGAGGACACCGACTGATGTCCGATCCTTCCTTGGCCTGGCATCTTTCTACCGACGTTTTGTGCCAAGTTTCTCTAAGATTGCAACTCCCTTGTCGACCCTTACACAAAAAGGTCAACAGTTTGTATGGACAGCAGAGTGTGAAAAGGCTTTTCAACATCTGAAAGAAGCTCTAACCAATCCACCTCTCCTCGCCTATCCAGACTTTGAAAAGGAGTTCATCCTATCTTCGGATGCATCCCTTCATGCAGTTGGTGCTGTCCTCTCACAGACTCAAGATGGTAAAGAACGTGTAATCTCCTACTTCAGCCAAACTCTCAGTGCTACGCAGAAGAAATGGTCTACCTATGATCGAGAGCTCTGGGCAATTGTTACAGCTGTTCGCCATTTTCGTCATTATCTGAGACACCAACACTTCACTATCCTGACAGACCACAAACCCCTTTTGGCTCTCAGGAAGTTCCCAATTCAAGACGATGCAACTGGGAAGAGAACACGATGGATATTGGAACTCAATTCCTACACGTTCAGCCTTATTCACAAGAAAGGACAATCACACAGAAATGCAGATGCATTATCTAGACGCCCGAGTCAAGAGAGCCAAGTCACTCCAAGATTGACGGATCAGCTACTCAAGCACATGGTGACCAATCCACTGTGTAATGCAGTCGAGACTCGTTCATCAAGATCACGACTATCAACAGACGCATCTACTCCCAATGATTCAACGAGGCAGTCTGCACCAAACGTCCTTCATCCTTACCGTGGTGTAATCCTTGACAGTGATGTAGATGTTCAACATGAACAGCAACTAGATCAAGACATCAGTACAGTCATCGAATGCGTCAACAATGGTGAGCGGCCAACCATTCGACAGATCCGTAGACACAACCCCCGGGTTAGACGTCTCTTGTGGCAGTATCCCAAATTCATCCTCCAAGACGGTATACTTTACAGGAAGAAGAAAGACAAGCTTGGTAATCTCTCATTCCAACTTGTCGTACCAAACTCCCTCATTCCAAGGGTACTCCAAGAGTTACACGGTGACCCATCATCCGGACATTTTGGCGCTCATCGCACAATACAGAGAGCAGAGTCAATGTGCTATTGGCCCTTCATGAACAAGGAAATCACTGATTTCTGCAACACATGCACAGCTTGCGAGTCTTTCCGGTTACCAACCCCTAAGCATCAAGCACCCTTACGTCCCATTACCACTACTCGCCCTTTGGAGATGGTCTTTGCCGACATTGCTGAGCTTCCAAGTTCAAGACGAGGATTTCGCTATATACTCGTTGTGACTGATCATTTCAGCAAATATGTCAATATCTTCCCAATGAAAGATCAGACTGCTCCAACCATCGCCAAACATCTGTTTGAAGAATATGTGAAAGAACATGGTATTCCAGAGACTTTGCACACCGACCAAGGTCGACAGTTCGAGTCCAGATTAGTGCAAGAACTATGCAGCAAATTGGGCATCAAAAAGTCTAGATCGACACCCTATCATCCCCAAGGAGCTGGCATAGTCGAACGTTGTAATCGCACCATCAAAGATCAACTTGCGAAGTACATTTCTCATCAAGGAGGAGAATGGGACACTCACATCAATCAAGTCCAGTTAGCGTACAACACAAGTACTCATGCCTCAACAGGTTTGACGCCATACTACATCATGCATGGCAGGGAAGCCCGTACACCTGCGAACATCACCTGTTCAACTCCCCCTCCATCGTCATCTGGCAAGACACTCCTCGAATACACAACCAACCTGTCTGAGCGATTGAGAAAAGCATGGGAGTACACCATACAGAATACACGACAGCAACAGCAACAACAGAAACAACAGTACGATGTGAAAAAACGCATTTCCAAGTACGACACAGGTGACTTTGTTTGGTTACATGACCCAACCAACATCAGGAACAAACTTGAACCAAACTGGAAAGGTCCTTTCAGAGTATCTTCCTCATCAGATGATGGACTAAATTATGACATAGTTCATGTCCATGATGAAAAGTTCAAGCGACGGGTCCATCATAATCGTTTGAAACCGCATCGAGCTAGAGCCCCACAAGTGTTGTCAACTCCACCATCCCCACCAACCCCACAGCCTAAGTCAATACATGGGACTGAGAGGACAACGACACAGTACCCACCAGGTCCCCCAGCAGAAGACGAGACTGGGAGAAAGGTGCAGTCAAATCAACCTACTAGCCATGGACCAGCCTACATCACGTGGTCATCTCGACCACCAGATCGCATCCTCCATCACGAGCAGTCGAACCATGACCGACCATCACGGTCAAGTTTTTCTGTTCGGCAACAAGCCTCAAACCAGCCAACCAGTTCAACAGAACGCATCCTCCATCAACGACAGTCAGACCATGACCAACCATCACGGTCAAGTTTGTCTGTTCAGCAACAAGCATCAAACCAGCCAACCAATTCTAGCCACCAATCCAGGCTAATTGACTCAGCCCCACCTCAGCAACAACCTAGGCCATCCCTGCCGACTACCCAAACCCAACATCAGCTGTCCTCGCCGGTTGGCCAACTTCAACTCAGGCCCCAATATCAACTGAGGTCGACGACTCACCAATCCCAACTTTGGCCATCCTCATCAGCTGAGCAACCTAAGCCGTCCTCATCCGCTGACCAACCCCAACATCAGCCGTCCTCATCCGCTGACCAACCCCAACCTCAGCCGTCCTCATCCGCACGTTCGAGATCTGGTCGACAGGTTAAAGTACCCGCCAAGTTTCAAGATTACAAACTGTAAAGACTTTCGAGAACTAATGTTTGCAATAGTGATAGATGATTGAAAGACTTGCTGATTTTCACTTTTCGCTGTCATACCTTGCATTCGCCATGGCCCCATTGTTTGTGACAATATGTTATTGATAGAATTTTTGATTTTTGAACGTTTTGGAAGATTTATGATATTTTTGTAGGACTTGTCAGTAAAGATAGGATTAAATTGTCAGTTTTTAATGTTTAGACAGGAAAAAGAAGAAGACAAACTTTCAAACATTTTGTCATGTGTTTTTCCATCAAATTTGTTAATTACACATCAATTGGGTGAACTCATTTTTGCTCCTATTTTTTTATTTTACAGAAAAAAGACTCAGATGTCAAATTTTGGTTGCACATTTTACAATTGTGCTGAATTTTAAGATAAAAAGAAAAGGAAAAAATGTGAGATTCAGATTGTATTGGTCACAGGGTTGACCTGCATTTTTTTTTACAAAAAGGACTATATAAATGTGTCAACAACAAAAATTGATGGGATTATTTGATTTTAAGTACATGTTTACATTGTTTTCTGAACATCATTTTTAGTCATTTGACTTATATTGATGTTTTTTAGATATTTGGATTTAAAACAGATTCTTGATACATGAATTCATAAGATGTATTTTTTCTCATTACATAAATCATGTGTAGTCGAGATTATATCGACCATAGACACTGTATTTGTATAATGTCTCCTTAAATCTGAGACAGTTTTGAAAGAGTTATGTCAGAATGCATGCATATTCTCTGTTGTACATTGTATTTCATTATTCATTATTCAAAAAAAAGAAAAAAAAAAGAGAAAATTAACAGTGATTCACGAAACAGTGATATATTTTTCTTTAGGTGAAGACATTGCCATGTATTTTGTTTATAGTTTTTGTTGAAAATTGCCAAATTGGGTATGAAATATTTGATATTTTGTCATTTATGACAGAAACAGGAAAAAAAAGGAAATTATTTAATGTTTATGTCTACAAATCATCAGACTGGAATTTTCAGGGTGAAAAAGGATAGAACCTGTTGAAGTTAGGAAGTTGTTTAGAAGATGTTCATCGATGAAAGCATACCATTTTCTTGTATTTTCTACATGTATATGTGTGACCTTTCATTTTAAACAGTTTAATTTTCCCTAATATGAAAAGATGTCGTTTCTTAAAAACAAAAGGGAAAAAAGAGAGAATTGTACTGAAGGAAAACTACATGATTTGATTTGTTCGGGTATTTCAGGCAAATTTTATGTGACTCATCTTCTTCGGAAACAAAGGCATGTTCATACGAAGTATCTTTTAAAATGAGGACATTTTTCTGTGAAGATGGTATATTATGTAAGGTTTTAATTTCACTGACCCAAGTGGTTACTTGTTTATTTTACACTGTACATTTAGCTTTCCACTCCGATATGCTTTAGCGCACTCCTGACCTACATTCATTCTCTCCTGTCTGCTAGCTCTTGGCTTCTATTGTTCTGTCCCTATTCATTCATCCTCATGCACATTACCTGCTATAGCACCACACACATACACACTCTTCCTTTTCTCTTAGCTATTCAACCCAGCACATGGCACTCTATCTTTTACAAGCTTTTCTATTGGTTACCTATTTATTGTCCAATCTTGTGATTGGTTATTATTGTTTGATGGACTGCATGTCAGCCATCTTGGCAGCCATTTTGTGGTTGGAATAAAATCTGATAGTGCAGCTCAAGTCCTCAACCATGTGAGACCACTTTTGTTTTGTGTGGGACTTTACAATAACTTTGAAATGGTTCAATCAAATGCTTTGGAATTTGGCATACATATGTATAGGCATATAGAGAAATCAAAATAAGGTTTTCAACCTTGACCTTGACTGATGACGTCATCTAGGCGCCATTTTGTGAAAAATAACTCATGATCATATCTTCATAACCAAAATTCATTTCTCATTCATATTTATCATGATCAAGGTCAATATCCGTCCGGTCAATTTTCAGTCAAAGAACCCTCGCGTGCGTGTGCGTCCGCAAGTTAGTGCGCGCGCAAAATTTTATAATGCTCAAAATCGTCTCAATTTTTTTTTGCAAACGTTTTAGATCATTTTAAGCATTTTATAAAAAATCGCGCACACGCGCATGCGCGCGCTTTTTTGCGCGTAACACCAGTACACAACATAGAATCGCCATTTAAAAAAAATGATATTCCTCATATTTTTTCGAACAATTTCATACCATGTTCATCTCTTTATGATCATTAATAACAAGATGAGCGTCCATTCAAGATAAATGTCCGTGCGCGCGAGCTCTTTTAATACATAGCATATAAGGGCAAAAACGGGCCTATACAAAATCCATTATAGCTTTTTGGAATGCACAGGGACCCTCAATTTTGTTTCATATTTAAATAGAGTATGAGTCGGAGATATGATTTCATGTCTCATTTAGCCATTAAGTGTATCGTGACATCATCATAATGGCCTTGGAACTCAAAATACAAATTTGCATATTATGACGTCAGCATATTTATGGAAATTGATTGTATCTCTGTAAATATTGATCGATTTTCTTCTAAATTTTGATATGTTGTAGCTTAGACAATTCTCTACAAGCTCAATTAACACCATTATTCATTTTGATGACGTCATCATAGTGAAAATTTTGATTAAAGGCCTCATGTCAGAAATTTCATAATTTGCGTGTTATCCCTATAGAAGGTGAATTTCGTTCACTTCATGAAACTACATGATATTGCTTTTTAAATTTTTTTAAGCAGTATCTCGCTTATTTTTGTTCTATTTTGTCTCGAATTTTAGTTGACCAGCCCAACTATACTTGTTCCAAACAATTATTATATGTCTAGTTTATTTATTTATTATTTTTTTTAGGGGGGGAGGGGGGCTTTGCCCCTTTGTTGAAGAGTAAAGTATGCCTAGTATAGAAGTAGGCTATATCTTTCTATATACTTGACTAGCAGGACCCGCGGAAATCCGCGGGATTCTAGAGGGGGGGGGGGGTGTAAATAGATATATAGAGACTGTCTAAATTAAAATGTTTAAATTAATGTTTAACGTCCCCGCCCGCTTCCTTTTTGGGGGCCGCCTCCAATTTTTTTTTTTTAAATTTGTTTAATTTTTTTTCTTTTTTTTTTTGAAAGGTAAAAAAACAGCGTCCTCACCCGCTTCCTTTTTGGGGGCCGCCTCCTATTTTTTTTTTTTTTTTTTTTGAATTTTTTTTGAATTTTTTGAAAGAAAACAAACATGAAAAGCACTGCTAAAATTTATTTCTGATTTAAAAAAAAAAAAAAAAAAAAAATGTCGGCTGCCATCTTGAAAAATAGCCCCAATGTCAGGGAAAATGTACGAAGCGGCCATTTTGAAAGAAAGAAAAAAAAAAAAAGGGTCTCCTCCTTCCCATTTTTCGAAAAAACAGGACGCTAAACATGTTTCTTTTTTTAATTTGGCCTTATATAAAAAAAAAACACGATCCAACTGTACCGGTAGTTATTCTTTAAGCCACTGGAACTGCGTAGAGTTTCGTAGTGTGGCGTACCGACTACGCAGAAATTAGGCTGCGTATTAATGGGAAAATAGTCCCTGCGTAGGTTATGCGTAGGCTGGCGTACAGGTTTGCTTATGGTTGCTTACTGTGTGGAAAGCTTTTACTGCTTTGTCGATCTGGCGTAGGGTAGCGTACTGTTGCGTAGGCATGTAGCGTAGTGTTGCGTAAAAAGGTGTACTTTCTGCGTCAAGTTTCTACGCCGAAAGTACGCGAAAAAAATTAAACATGTTGAATTGTTTTCGTTCATCTTGCGTACCCCTTTCCGTCCCTCAGCATATAGTAACGTAGGCCAGCGTAGTTGGTACGCAACACTACGGGACTCTACGTATTGACCCCACGCCAATTAGTAACCCGCAAGTGTCACAAATAAAGTATTAAAAATATGCTCATCTGACCCTAATTAAACGCCTAGAACCCCCGAGCTTTCAAGGGTTTATGGCCCCTTGAAACCCGTGGACCCCACGCCTATATACACTCAACCCGCTGCGATCTAACTGACCCCCCCCCCCCCCCACTTTGAAAAATGTTTCTTGGAGCCTTCATGTAACATGCAAGAATGGTGCATGGTGCATGGTGATGCCGATTTTTTTGTCTGCACCCCCCCCCAAACAATTTTACTCATTACGCAACTGATTGTTTTGCAATGCATGAAGTCACATGCTTCTGTCTGCATGGTTGATATTGAACTATTAATATGCAAATGTACAATTCATAACCTTATTCAATGCTTTCTTGTAATTTACTGTAAAGATAAGAAACAAATTTTTGGCACTTCGGCCCGCACGCTGTTGTGTTGACGGGTTCTTCGATGGATGGATAGACGTATGTGTAGTTATATAGTTGTACGAATATTGGCCTGCTTGGCCCCCCAAACTCTTCGACTCTAGCGCAGCTCAGTCTTGGTCAAAGCGCCCCAGCCGCAGCACCGTGTATACTGTATGTGTTGACTGAAGTTAGCTTGCGACTGAACTGTCAGTCCAATAGTTTTCTTGTGAAAACTTTCCTTTAGAAAATGATAATCAAAATTCCGTATAAATGGCCGTAATAATCACAAAATAAGCTTTGATTTCATACCTCCATTCACGAAAACTATATAAAAATCGCGGCAATCATGATGGAAATAGGTCTCTAAGTTTGGACGTCGACGGGAATTAGCCCTGTGTATCTCTCTGGCTTGAGCAGCGAGTACAAAGCACACCCTATAGTAAGATGGCTTACTCGGGGGTTATCCCGCCCTGTGCATAGAGCATTTAATACGTAACATAATGTGAGTTGATGGTCATCTGTTGTGTGTCTGTTTGATACAGCTACTACAAAGCACATCCTAGCTACTACAAAGCACATCATATAGCAAGACGCTTTACTCTGGGTAATCCCGACCCTGTGCATAGTGCATTTAATACGCAACTAATGTGAGTGGACAGTCATCGGTCGTGTGTCTACGGATGTCATGTTGAATATCCATGAGGTATCACTGTCGTCACGCATATCCTGCATTATGCATATCGCATCTGTTTTCTCCCTGGACGTCGTCACGGAGGAGGACCTCGGGCGGAGTATAGCCAATTCGACAGAGTAGACTCTCCCGCGGACGACGGCACCGGGCACGGGTACCCCGAGGGGAGGGTTCAGGAGGAGATAGCCGCACCAACTTCGGTCGGCGATCTCATTAAAAAACAATAGAATACAAAGGCCGGCGGAGACGTCATTTTATTTCACGTCCAATAAACAAAATAAACAAAATTAAATACAATATACCGGTAGATATAGATCTACAATCAGAATAATAGGGGCTTTTCGTTTGTGTGGACGAGGACGGCGTTCCCGTCCTCTAACGATGCGAATTGTCGTCAGACACCTGTCCTGTTCACTACCTTAAAACCCTTTTCGTTTTTAGTCGAAGCCCTTTCTCTACACGATGACTTAATGGCCCCCGCACACGCTTATCAATTTCTCCTTCTTTTACTTCTTATGTTATTCTTCGTTTATTATTCTATTAATATCTCTCTCTATTTTCCTTATGTTATTCTTCGTTTATTATTCTATTATTATCTCTCTCTATTTTCCTTATGTTATTATTTGTTTTTCTTTCTTTCATCTTCTCTTCTATCTTTCCATTGTCTATTCTTTATCATTTTCTGTTTCTGTCTTTCCTAAAGTTATTATTTGTTGTTACCATTCTATCATATTTTCTTTCTATCTTCATCATATTATTCTTTGTTTCTTCCTTCTTTTATCTTCTCTAATGTTATTCTTTGTTTTTATCATTATATCACTTTCTATTTCTGTCTTTCCTTATGTTATTCTTTGTTTCGTCCTTCGATCACGTTCTCTTATTTTATTCTCTGTTATTATCATTCTGTCACTTTCTCTTTCTGTCTTTTCTTATATTTTTCTTTGTTTCTTCCTTCTTTCACCTTCTCTTATGTCATTCTTTGTTTGTTTATCATTCTATTACTTTCTCTTTCTGTCTTTTCACATGTTATTCTTTGTTTCTTCCTTCTTTCATCTTCTCTTATGTTATTCTTTTTTTTAATTCTATCTCTTTCTATTTCTGTCTTTCCTTATGTTATTCTTTGTTTCTTCCTTCCATCACCTTTTCTTATTCTTTGTTTTTATCGTTTTTTACTTTTCTTCCTAACATTCCTTATGTTATTCTTAGTTTTTCTATCATTTATCTTCTCTTCTACATGTATCTGTCCATTTTCTTCTATTCTTTAATCATTTTCTCTTTCTGTCTTTCCTTATGTTATTCTTTGTTTCTTCCTTCTATCATCTTCTCTTATGTAAGTTATGTTGTTCTTTGTCTTTATCATTCTATCACTTTCTCTTTCTGTCTTTCCTTATGTTATTCTTTGTTTTTCTAACATTCATCTTCTCTTCTATCTTTCCATTTTCTTCTATATTGTATCACTTTCTCTTTCTGTTATTCTTTGTTTCTTCCTTCTTTTATCTTCTCTAATGTTATTCTTTGTTTTTATCATTATATCACTTTCTATTTCTGTCTTTCCTTATGTTATTCTTTGTTTCGTCCTTCGATCACGTTCTCTTATTTTATTCTCTGTTATTATCATTCTGTCACTTTCTCTTTCTGTCTTTTCTTATATTTTTCTTTGTTTCTTCCTTCTTTCACCTTCTCTTATGTCATTCTTTGTTTGTTTATCATTCTATTACTTTCTCTTTCTGTCTTTCCTTATGTTATTCTTTGTTTCTTCCTTCTATAACCTTTGCTTTCTGTCTTTTCACATGTTATTCTTTGTTTCTTCCTTCTTTCATCTTCTCTTATGTTATTCTTTTTTTTAATTCTATCTCTTTCTATTTCTGTCTTTCCTTATGTTATTCTTTGTTTCTTCCTTCCATCACCTTTTCTTATTCTTTGTTTTTATCGTTTTTTACTTTTCTTCCTAACATTCCTTATGTTATTCTTAGTTTTTCTATCATTTATCTTCTCTTCTACATGTATCTGTCCATTTTCTTCTATTCTTTAATCATTTTCTCTTTCTGTCTTTCCTTATGTTATTCTTTGTTTCTTCCTTCTATCATCTTCTCTTATGTAAGTTATGTTGTTCTTTGTCTTTATCATTCTATCACTTTCTCTTTCTGTCTTTCCTTATGTTATTCTTTGTTTTTCTAACATTCATCTTCTCTTCTTTCTTTCCATTTTCTTCTATATTGTATCAATTTCTCTTTCTGTCTTTCCTTATGTTATCCTTTGTTTCTTCCTTCTATAACTTTCTTTTTCTGTCTTTCCTTATGTTATTCTTTGTTTCTTTCTTCAGTCATCTTCTCTTATGTTATTCTTTGTTTTTTGCTTCTTTCACTTTCTCTTATATTATTCTTTGTTTTTTATCATTCTATCACTTTCTTTTTCTGTCTTTCCTTATGTTATTCTTTGTTTTTGGCTTCTTTCACTTTCTCTTATATTATTCTCTGTTATTATCATTCTATCACTTTCTTTTTCTGTCTTTCCTTATGTTATTCTTTGTTTCTTCCTTCTATAACCTTCTCTTTCTGTCTTTCCTTATGTTATTCTTTGTTTCTTCCTTCTATCATCTTTTCTTATGTTGTTCTTTGTTTTTATCATTCTATCACTTTCTCTTATGTTATTCTCTGTCATTATCATGCTATCACTTTCTTTTTCTGTCTTTCCTTATGTTATTCTTTGTTTCTTCCTTCTATAACCTTCTCTTTCTGTCCTTTTCTTATGTTATTCTTTGTATCTTCCTTCTTTCACCTTCTCTTATGTCATTCTTTGTTTGTAAGTAGAGCTGAATTTGTATGATCATACTGGCTATATTTCACACATTTAGGAGTCTAAAATTACCTTCATAGCAATTTTAAGTCCTAAAAGGACACTAGAAATGTCTTAAATAAGTATAAGAGCAATAAGCATGCTCTTAGTTAACATATTTTTACATGTGTTTAAATTCTCAAGTATTCAGTCATTTCGATAAAGACATAATGTTTTCAGATCTGTGTATCGGCAAGGAGTTCCGTATTAGCAACGAATTCTTGCCAATAGTTATTGTTTTCTGATCTCTGTGCAGGCAATGAAGTCCGATCAATAATTATTGTTTTTAGATCTCCGTGCAAGCAACGAAGTCTTGCCAATAATAATTGATTTCAGATATCCGTACGGGCAACAAAGTCTTGTCAATATATATTGTTTTTTAGATCTCCGTACAGGTAACAAAATCTTGCCAATAATTATTGTTTATTGATCTTCGTTAGGGCTTCTCTGTATGGGCAACGAAGTATTGCCAATAATTATTGTTTTCTGATCTCAGTATCGGAAATGAAGTTCCGCCAATAATTATTGTTTTTAGATCTCCATGCAAGCAACAAATTTTTGCCAATAATAATTGGTTTTATATCTCCGTACGAGCAACAAAGTCTTGCCAATAATTATTGTTTTCTGATCTCCGTACTGGCAACAAAGCCTCAATAATTATTATTTTTAGATCTCCGTACGGGCAACAAAGTCTTGCCAATAATTTTTGTTAGCTCTCCGTACGGGCAATGAAGTCCAAATAATTATCGTTTTTAGATCTCCGTACCGACAACGCAGTCTTGCCAATAATTTTTTTTGTTAGATCTCTGTACGGGCAACAAAATCTAACTACTAATAATTGATTTTAGTTCTCGTACGGGCAACAAAGTCTTGCCAATAATTACTGTTTTTTACAACTCCGTACGGGCAATGAAGTCCAGATAATGATCGTTTTCTGATCTCCTTACGCACAACAAAGTCTTGTCAATATTGTTTTCTGATCTCCGTATCTGAAATGAAGTCCCGCCAATAATTATTGTTTTGCTTATCTTTCTTTCAAAGGTCTTGCCTTGAAGTCTCACTGTGTAAGATTCAATTTTACAACGAAGTCCGGCTCATCCATTGTTCCAAATGATGGTGTTCCGTTCATCATTCTTGGTACATATGTACTAAATTGTATGTACGGAAGAAACAAACATCAATCTGCACAGGGGAAGATGAAAGCCCAAAGGCAGGAAAAACAGCAGGTAAGTTATCATAATGATAACATTTTTGATAGGTCTATGATAATATTGAATCATATGGTTAATTACAGGTTCATCCAAGATTGTACTAGACCCTACTACTAGCTTTGAATTTTTGTAATTTTTTATTTCAGTATAGCTCTAGATCTATATTAAATCCTATTTGTCTCTCAATACTTTGCATATATTTTTTAAAACTTCACATTGCTTGTGTAGTTGATTATTACTTTTTCACAAAATCAACTATCAATGTTAATCAACATAATGTCCACTTTTTAAAGGAGTCAAGTAACTTCAGTTATGTACCTCACTTAAGAAATCCAGCCATCTGATTGGTTGAAAGTGCAGTCGCGGTTTTAGCCATTCCCGTTCACTTGTTAAAATCTGGTTTGAGCGAGTGCGGATACCATACATTGTGTGTGTAAGACCACATCACACCAAAAAAAATGTATGGTATCTGCGCTTGCTCAAAGAATTTTTTTACACATAAACCAATGGGGATCTCAGCAAAATGTATTTATGCGCCATTTAGATGCGGGCATCTTTAAAAAAATCTATTGACCGGTATGCGGGCATTTTTTTAAAGACTATTGACCGGTAGGCTAAAATCACAACTCCAATTTCGACCAATCAGATGGCTAAATTTCTAAAGAGAGGTATATATAATTCAATTTATATGTGATTATAAAGAATTGCTCCCTTTTATTTAACATCATCGGCTCACTCATCTGCATGATGCCCATATGTTTTGCATATTACTGTTTCATGAAATGATGCAAAACTTTAAAAGGCCATCTTATTTTAAATCTTATCATACATTCTTTGTTATGATAGTTTAATTTATTTAAATCAACTTGATGTTATTGTAAGGACCCACACAAGACAAAGGTAGTCTCACATGTTTGATGACTTGAGCTGCACTGTTGGATTTTAATACAACCACAAAATGGCTGCCAAGATGGCTGACATTCAGTCCATCAAACAATAATAACCAATCACAAGATTGGACAATAAGTAACTAACCAATAGAAAAGCTTGTAAAGGTAGAGTGCCATGTGCCTATAGTGTACTGGGTTGAATAGGCAATAGATAGGAAGAGTGTGTGTGTGTGTGTGTGTGTGTGTGTGTGGTGCTATGGCAGGTAATGTGAATGAGGATGAACAATAGAAGCCAAGAGCTAGCAGACATGAGAGAATGAATGTAGGTCAGAGGTGCGCTGAAGCATAACGGAGGGAAAGCTAAATGCACAGTCACTATGAACATGACTGACAAAGAGAGCGGACAAAATATACAGTTCCTCAGGTAGACAAAGGAACATCCCTTCACTGCTATTATGTAAAAATGTGTAGAACAGGTGTAACATGCATATTCACCTTTTGTACATAATAGCAGTGAAGGGATGTTCCTTTGTCTACCTGAGGAACTGTATATTTTGTCCGCTTTCTTTGTCCGTGATATTCATAGTGAGTGTAAAATAAACAAGTAACCACTTGGATCAGTAAAATTAAAATCTTACATAATATTCAATCTTCACAGAAAAATGTCCTCATTTTAAATACTTCGTATTAACATGCATTTGATTCCTAAGAAAATGAGACACATAAAATTTGCCTGAAATACCTAATCGAATCAAATCATGTAGTTTTCCTTCTGACATATTCCCTTTTTTTTTTCTTTTTTTTTTAAAGAAACAGCATCTATTCCTATTAGGGAAAATTGAACTGTTTGAAATGAAAGGTCACACATATAGCAAATACAAGAAAATGGTATGCTTTCATCAATGAACATTTTTCAAACAACGTCCTAACTTCAATGGGTTCTATCCTTTGTCACCCTGAAAATTCCAGTCTGATGATTCGTAAACATAAACACTTAATAATATCCTTTTTTTTCCTTTTTTTTCCCCGTCATAAATGAAAAAATATCAAATGTTTCATACCCAATTTGGCAATTTAAAAAAAAAATTACCAAAAATACATTTACATGGCAATGTCTGCATCTGAAAAAAAAAATATCATTGTTTCGTGAATCATTGTTTAAGATCCTGTAGTGACTTGACCTTTGGAGAACTTTGCATTTGTATATATTATTGTCTTGTCTATATTGTGTGGCTTGAAGTCTAGCCTTTTATTCCATTGTCATTCATTTCTTTAGTGACACCTGTTACACTACTAGAGTGCCACACATACTTTCTCTGGCAAGCACATTCCACACCCTATGGGTTGGGATGTGCAACCACCTAGTGGACATGTATAGCTTATACAGGCACATTACACTTGCTTGCTTTATTTGACACACCTATTTTCATCACTTCTCCTGAGCTGTTCATATAGAGCACACGTATTCTAGAGAGTCTTGAATCGATCTACAGCAAAGCTAATTCAGCTTCATCTTAATTCTTGTCCTATTTCTTCGCTTGTTTCTCTGCTCGGTTCTGAGGCCTTATTACTAGAGATTATAAGTTTCTTCTTCTTAATTCGCAAAGAAGCGTCATTACTTTGTACATGGTCTTACATATTCTTTCTTCGGGTGCTGTGTAATATTTGAACTACTACTTGTGATATAATATATGTTCCAAGTATCTGTACTCAACAGGTGTTTCTACGAGACAAGGTAGGAAAGAAATCTATTTCTATTTCTTTTATTTAGGTGATTAAATTCCCTAAAATCCTTTTGAAATAAGTTAGCCAATTGAATAATGAAATACAATGTACACAGAGAATATGCATGCATTCCGACATACCGTATCTCTGTATATAAGGCGCACCCCTATTTTTTTGGGGAAAAAAAAAAAAAAAAAAAAAAAAAGTTTTTTGTTTTGTTGTTGTTTTGTTGCCGAAAACCCATGCGGGGAAGGACCTTCATTTTACATCGAGGTGCAGTTGAAGTTGTGAACTTGTCACAAATAATAGTAACAATGTTGTTGTAGAAGAATGTGTAAGATCATTAATGAAAATTAAAAACAGGTCCAGACTCTTCATGATACCAAGTGTCCCACACCAGCCTCATCACATCACCTAGCAAAAGCACTGTGTTCTATGCCAAACATCAATAGTCATGCATGATATGAATAGCATCCTCTAAATTTCTGACAATGGAGTACCTTGTGGTAGGCAAATTCATGCAAAAAAATATATTAAAAAAATTGACTTGAAAACACATCAGACAATAAGTCTGAACCGAGTCAGGAGCAAATTTGAAGAAATTATATTTTTAAATGTTGTAAAACCAAAGATATAAGAAGAAAATGACCAAGTATCTGTACTAAAAATCGTACATGTAAAATTGGTCGTATACATTCGACAGCTGAAAATGACGCGCACGGTTGCATTACGTGCGTTCTCGAATCCAAAATCATACTTCACACACACACTCTCGCCATACCGCGAATGGTCCTTCGTGGGGAGCTAGCCGGCTGAGAGTTTGCAGCGATACCAACGCAGCTTCGGAGCTCCGCAGAGCGCCATTTTAGCGGGACTCGGAAGGGTTCGCGTGGGAAGGCAGCGGCCTAGCTTTTTGCCCAAACAACGCTAGATCGGCTGCTGGCAAAATGAAAATAACTAAGATCGAGAACATCGTCGGTTTCTTAACTTTTCAGTGAGATCATTCTGAATTCTAATTGAGACCATATAATCAATTGAATCGACAAAGAAACCTCGGTAGAACTCTTATACCTATACAAAAGCTTGTTTATTTCTTCATTTGACATTTTGTTTTCGACCATTTTTTCGTGCGCGAGTCAATGCAAACTATGTATTACCAAACTTTCAACACGCAAGGAACGGGGAACACTCGCGGACCTCGTATCAAATTCGTTGCAAAAAAAAAATTCAAGTGTGATTTTGAAGCAGTGTAGAATATTGGCGCTGCAATGCGCAGAAATATACTTGAAAGAAACTTAATAAATCATACCTGAATTTTCAGAAAATCGTATTTGTATTAGTGTACCTAGATGTGACTTGTTTATAACTCAGATTTTATGAAGATTTGTCGGGAAAAAGTGTCATTTTTTCCGTTTGGTGGTCATTTCTAGGCTAATATTTAAAAAGTTACTTCAGTAATGGGCCCGATGTTTCTCTTATCACACTCGCATGTTATTTCTACATAGATTAAACATAGGATGGTTAAGGGTAAGACCGGATAACATTATAAAAAAGATATATCCTTCCAACCTCCCATATCCAAGTTTTGGGCTGATTATTGCCGACCCACCGCAGCAAGGCCATTCAGATTGTCGTACGCGAGCGAAGCGCCCTCTAGTGCCCCATGAATGTGCCTACTTGTGGTACACCATTTGTTATAAAAAAAATTGAGAAATTATTATTATAAACTACATATTGAGATCTATTAGAAAGATTACTTTCAAACCAAGATGACAGACAAATTTGAGCGTTGTTGTAGTTTCCGAGTGGTGAGTCAACACGCTGATTTCTGAGCTGTGAGACAGTGCCTGGCATAGCGCCGTAAATCGAAACTAAAAAAAAAAAAAAAAAATTACCTGTGTATAAGACGCACCCCCGACTTTCAAATTTTTTCGGCGGCAAAAAAGTGCGCCTTATACACAGAGATTTACGGTAACTCTTTCAAAACTTTCTCAGATTTATGGAGACATTATACAAATACAGTGTCTATGGTTGATACAATCTCAACTACAAATGATTAATGCGTCACCATTGTTGACGCATTCGATGACTGCAGTGATGTAGATGTTCGGCATGACCAGCAACTAGATCAAGACATCAGGACAGTCATCGAATGCGTCAGGTGGATATGGACTTGGCCATTAAAATTTAAGTTTCCCATTTAAGTACATGAAGCTTCAACCAAATTGTACTTTTTTCCAAATTGCAGTGGAAAAACAATATTCAGATTATTTGACATGAACATGCAATGTTGTATGTAAACGATTCCTCCACCTCATAGTGTGACAATTTGGGTTGCTGAATGCATATTCCATGACGTTTGACAAATGCATTTTCTTACAAATGAGAATTGTTTATAATCTATCTCTCTAGAGTGATCATCCAGGAACCACCAAACGAAGACATAAGATCCAAGGTTCAAGAAAAAAAGGATGCCCTGCTCAGATCATCATGAAGGAAGTCCTTAGATTTCCTCAATTTCAGGTAATTTACATTTCTTATTTGTGTACTTCCTGTTCCCTCTTTCAGTTCTGTAGAAGTCTTTCAGGTCTTTCAGAAATGCCAAATGCCAAGTCAAAATTGCTTGAAGGGTGGTCGTTTTAATTTACAATGCATTATTATACAAATAATATGCAGTTGTGATTGCATTTATTAAAGCATATGCTTCACTTTAGAAGTGTCTGAAGAATTTGTCTCATGCTCGAGCAAGAGCTGTGCATTATTTGTTTAAAAGAATATTGTAGTGTAATAAATTTCATGAAATCTAAATATGCAGTTTAAATCTACATTGCACAATAGTCTTGGATCTAGCCGAGGCCTAGTCTGGGTCCATGGACTGCCACTGTGCTATTTTTGATTCACAGTGAATTACTATCTATTTTTTTAGTCCAGTCATGGAGAAAAGTGCCGTCAAACAAACGGAAGGACAGACACACAACATCAGCTAAATTACTTAATGATGAAAACTGAACCTTGACTTTTACATGGAAGTTTTAAAAAAAATATTAAAATCTGGGTAATGATTTTGAATGTCGGATGGTTACATTTCTTTCCAGTTGAATAAAGAAGAAGCTAGTAGCCCGTTTGCCCGAGGTGTGAAGAGTCGTGAGGTACGAGAGGCGATAAGAAGTAGCACACAGTTAGTGACTGAACATCGAATCTACATCTCTGTGCCTAAAGTTGAAGATCACAAGAATAAACATCCTATTGGAATGGTAAAACCCTCACTTTTTTGTTAATGCAGTTAAAGACTGATTAGAATAAATGGAGTAAAATCAAACAAAAATAAGACTCAAATCTTCATCAAAATAGGATGTAAAATAATAAAGTTACAACATTTTAAAGTTTTGTGCAGTTTCACAAAACAACAATATACATTAACATAGACTGTATGCAAATAAGTGATCCTTTGATGTCACACACTCACTTTTCCCTATGTATTTTATTTCATGAAATTTTAAATATTTCAATTTCTATAGGTCACTGGAGTGATAATGAAGAAGCTCTTGAGTATATGTGATACATTGTATCACAATCGGTTAACACTAATGATGATTTAATCCCGTTCCATGAGGAGTCAAACCAGGTTTCACATTATTGTGGCACCTTAGAACTAAAGCATGACATAACAATGTACAGTCTGTCAACATAAGTCGACCTTGAAGTTTGGGTCCTTACAAAACTCAGATCCTTATGAACACTTTCAGGTCTGTTAATTCCAAATGAGAAAAAGGTCTTATCCCAACTGCAGTGTGTAGAAGATTTTTTTTTAGATATAGTGAATTTACAGTTTTATATTATTTGTTATCTAATTTTCTAATTATATTTCCATTATTTTTTGTAGTTTTAATTATTTTCTAATTTTATTTAACTTAATTTCTGTTCTTTTCTTTTTTTTCTTCTTTCTTTTAGCTCACCAGGTTTCTTAATCCTCTAAATAAGGATCTCATAACTAAAGTTAAAGAACTGGTTGGCCATGGTGTGACCAATGTGAAGGAGATGAAGCGGCACCTGAAAGTCTTTGTTGACACCATTCTCTTCCCAAACCCAAAGTCTAGACCAACTTCAAATGATATGGCTTACTATCCAAGTGACCTATGTGTTCGTAACCACATCTATGCTGCTCGCATGAAACTAAGGTAACTATTTCAGTGTTGCAATAACTGTTAGCAAAATATGATATTAATACCTAAATGAAGTTTTTCTTGTAAATTAAAAAACAAAATGTTGACCTCATAACCATCTGATGAGTCACCTTTGTCATCAGACACATCAGTTGAAAGATTCAAAATCCATTATTTTGATATGCCTTTGCCCACCGAAGGTCGACCTTGCCGGAGGCATTATGTTTTGGGGTCGTCCGTCCATCCCGCTTTCGTTCTCCTGATAACTTAAGAGTTGTTCGCTATATCAACTTCAAACTTGGCTCTTGTATGCATATATAGGACGGACAATGATCTGATTAGTTTTTGGGGTAACAGGAGGTCATGAAAATGAAAAACATGAAAATGGCTCGTTGTCGCCATAACAAAAAGACCAATTTGACGGATCAACTTCAAACTTGGCCCATATGTACATGTATGCATATGGGGGTGACAATGATCTGATTAGATTTTGGGGTCACAAGGTCAAAGGTTACAGAGGTCATTATATACATGAAAATTGCTTGTTCTTGCTCTAATTTAATGATGCACGATTGCATTGTGAAAGAAACATTGTGGAATCGATCAGAAAAGGTTGATCAGCTAGCATATATATAAGTATTGGTGTGTACTGCAAGGTTCTGGAATCATCAAAATGATAAGAAATTTGGCCCAGTCTTGGTAAAGTTATAAGCACTGTACACAGAAAAAATGTATATGGGACTACGTACACTTGCGCGACACATGCGTTATATCTATCAGGTCAAAATAGATATAATAATTGACCAAATTCTCTGCAAAATTTGTATGATCACGTATTATACAAAACATATTTTTTCACATGATTGGTAAGAAGAGCTTCCATTTCATTTTTTGAGAGGGGGGCATTTCCAAAACTGGTCTTTACCTTTAAGATCCAATTAACAAATAACTTGGCTCATGTATATGGGAGTACGTGTCATTGATCTGATCAAGTTTCAAGTTTTATTTTAATTAATGATCTTTTGGAGTTCCTGCCTTTCTAAACAAGAGTCTTTTTCTTACTGGAGCGCCAGAAGTGTCACGTATGACAGACATGAGCGCCATACAAGAACCCACTATTATTATTAATATTATGTAAATCATAAAAGCTCTGAACAGAGATTTGTGTCAGTGATCTACAATAAAATTGTATTCATGTACATGCGTTACTGCATCATCTAATAATTTAAAAATTAGTAATATTTGTACTGCTTTACATGGTATTGCACACTCTGTATACAGATTGATTTTTACATTATTTCCTTAGTATTTCACAACAATTCTATTTAAACATTTCTTTTTCTATCTTTTATTTCTTAGAGTTTGATATATACACTACCAGTATTTTCTTAATAGTATTTCATAACAATATTATTTTAAAATTTGCTTTCTCCATCTTTTTTTCTTAGAGTATGAAAGCAGATAGTCTGAAGGATAGACTAGAGGAATCAGAGATGCTTATGAAAGAGATGTCTCTGAGTTGGGAAGAGAAACTTGTCAACACAGAAAGAATACACAAAGTAAGCTCATTACCTTCTTCAGTAGTCCGATATAAAGTGCTAAATTTGAGGGTTTTTTTCCAACACAATGTGTTATAGTTTGTTCACCTGGGATGTGGTAGAATTCCAAATGAATGCATGTACAAATCTCAATTGCAGCCCCCCCCCCCCCAAAAAAAAAAAAATATAATTTTTTTTTTTTTTTTAAAAGAAGGGAAGTACGAGTCTTCGGACATCAAGCCATTCAGTATTACACAGCTGACTTGATATCAATATGCATTCAGGTTACTTTCGGAGAACATTTGATAACTTTCCTCTTTGGGGGAAGATCTGGGGCCCATTTCACAAAGCCTCTTTTCAATGACAAATGCAAAAATCAGTGACAAATCTACTGATAACCAATCAGAAGCAAGGAGTTCACTAGCTTGTAACAAAAACTGTCATTTGTCACTGATGACAATTTTTGTGAGATGGAGCCCTGATTTCTTTGAAAAGTAACACTTTTGATCTTCATTGCATTTATATCTTAGTTAAGCACTTTGATTCTGATTGAAAACAGTGTATTGTTATAGACAATTATTTCTATGTGTCAGAAATACTTTAAAAATCTTGGCAATTTTCCATTTGGTACCGTCACTAAATGGCTACAATTCATGTAATGAAATTTTCAAGTGTTGATGTGCAAAAATGTATTTGATTCTGACTGAAAACAATGTATTACCCCATGGAGAGTTATTTTAGTCTGCCTGAAACCATTCAGAAATCTTGGCAATTTACCATAGATACAGTGCATATACATGTCATGACAATAAGTCAGTTCATAGTTGCAGTCTGAACATGATTAGATAAAGGTCATTGCAGACCAAATGATACACAGATGGAAGTACAATGTATTCTTTGAAAAGGGGAAACAAAGGCTATTTATGTAGCACCTCCATCGTTGTAGTAGTGATTATTTCAAAATGTACAAAGATCTGTGGATAAATTGGGGTCATTTGAGACATGTGCTAACCGTGAACTGGTCTATTTTCAGGTGCTAATATGTAAATATGTTTGATTTTAGGAGAGGCAAGCAGCACTAAGAACAGATGGGTATCTCGGTTCAGACATCAGGGATCAAAGTAGAGAGGAATAAATGTTTCCTGGTCAATCTCAATGCTGACCCTTCACTCAATGAACTGCTTGTCTACTACCTCAAGGTAAGCCAAGATTCTCATTTAGATCTTAAAGGGAACGATCATTAAAAAGTACATTTTAAATGATGATAAAGTGACATGTTAGTAGATGGCTGTAGCAGTCAAGACTTCTAGGATTAAAGTAGAGAGGAATAAAGGTTTGCTGGTCAATCTAAACGCTGACCCTTCACTCAACGAACTGTTTGTCTACTACCTCAAGGTAAGAACTGCAGATCTTCACGCTTTATCCATCCATGATATAATCAGAATAATCTTAAAGGAACTGGACTAATCTCAATAAATTATTTCGTTCTGTATGTGTGGAGTTTTACTCTGCTGTTCAATATTACAAAATGCAATCAGACAATGGCCCAAACATGCTTGGACTTTTAAGAGTGTTATAGATTTTCAATTTTCTTTGTCATATTTTGGATTATAGTGGCATTTTCTAAAGAGTTCACAATTTTTAATTTTTCTGTTGTATGTACAGTTGAGGATCATAATGTACTTTGTGGCTGTTACAAGTGAGTGGCAATCATTGCGAAAAACTTGATTTTTTTTTTTCTTTTTTTTTCTTTTTTTCTTTTTTTTTTTTCTTTTTTTTCTTTTCTTTTTTTTTTTTTTTCTTTTTTCTTTTCTTTTCTTTTCTTTCTTTCTGACTTTTCTTTGTCTTTACGTAGGATCACAATGTAGCTGGGAGGGCTGATGAGGAGACACAAACAGATATCCAGCTAAATGGGCTTGGTATCATGCCTAGACATTGTACCATTGATGTAGAGAATGACATAGATGTCTACATCTCACCATGTGAAAATGCAAAGTAAGATTGATTAGTTTCAAAGATTTTCTGCCATCTTAAAAGGCTGTCTTGAACAGCAGTCTTGTTATATATCATCTATTTTAATGTTTGATAGTGTATGATTATTTTATTCAAGGAGTCAAAGATTTGCATTTAGTGCATCAGATTTTTTTCTTCAGTTTATCCAACTTTTTGCTATTATGGTAAATTAAATCTATATATATATTTTTTTTTTCATTCACAAATATCAAACAAATAAACATCTTTTCAAATATTCAATTTTAAAAAACTGTATATGTTTTTAACACATTTGATGAATTTTGAAATCAGATCATGGTTTACATAGTTGGTATACAACAATGAAAATTACAAGAGAAAACAAAATATATCCATTTTACACCGATTTGTGTTGCAGTTTCAAATAACACTGTAGAAGAAAAAAAAGACTGTAAAATGATTGATAGTGATATGGGAGAAATTCAATCTTGTAATGTACAATGATTGATGGATATTAACAAGCAATCTGTACATTGGAATTTTAATTAAAAATATAGGAGTGAAATTCACAATATGAATGACAGGTGTAGAGGTGTAATCTACAATCTAATTGATTTGGAATGTGGGATTGGGATGGGTGTAGTTCATTACAGGAAGGGGTGTTTGTTACAGGAAGGGTAGTTTGTTACATACTCCTCAAGTCATGACCTCTGTGTTAGGGGCTTCACAAAAGTAGTTCATGGTTTTTAGAGGTCATGTTTCAATCGATCAATCCAATTTTTGAACAAGTTGATTCATAATGTTAAGAGGAGAGTTTCATTGCTCAAATTTCATGTAATGTCTTTTGTGAGTAATGACAGAAAGTGATCAGGAGTTAGGTGAATGTAGTAAGAGGCATATCGAAGTTGCAATCACATTAATTTTTCATTTCAAATTAAACAATTGCTTTGACATCTTCTGTTATATTTAAATGATTTAAGAGCCATTTAATCTGATGAATTTGAAATCTCTCTTAAATTCCCTTTTACAGTTTCACTCTTCAAGCTAGCAAGGTTTAGAATGGACAATATGAATAATGAAAACAAATTGATTCATGGGATCTATGTGTTGTACATGGAAAATATGAGGCTACCACTGAATGATGAAAAGCAGAGAGGGAGATTGTAATGTTTTTTTTTTTTTTCTATTGTTTTTGTTAGGGTATATGTCAATGGAAGTGCTGTGACAAGTAAGACATCGTTGAGGTATGGAGACAGGATACTTCTAGGCAACTATCAATTCTTCAGGATAAACTGTCCAAGAGCTCCTGGAGTTGGTAAGAAATGATATATGTGTGATGGTGTGTGCATTAGATGGATAGATGAATATATATATGGATGGATGGATGGATGGATGGATGGATAAAGAGGTAAATGGATGGACGGTAAGATGGATGGCGGTTAGAGGGGATGATGAAGGGAAGAACAGATGTGTGGATGGATGATTCGATGGAGAGAGGGTGGGAGCAATGAATAGGTTATGAATGTATGAATAGATAGATGGAAAGATGGATGGATGGATGGATGGATGGATTGATAGAAAGAGGAAGAGATGGATGGAGATATGGTGAGGAATAAATAAAGTATTGGAGAGTAAATGGATGTAGGGAATGGGTCGATTATAATGGATTTATTGATGGGTGATTAATGGAGTGATGACTAATTGAAGGATGAACAAATTGTTGGATAGATGACGAGAGCAAAATAAGCCAGAGCAGGGCTACCCGAATCAATTGATGGTTTTAAATGTTCATGATTATTTTGTATTTTTATTTCTTTTTTCTTTCTTCTAGGATCAAGTGGAACAACAACCCCTGAGCCTGTGGCCCAGCCAGTGACAGAAAGCTTTGACTTTGATTATGCACAGAATGAAGTCATGATGCAAGAACTACACAATGGTAAACAGCACAATAAAACAGAAGTCAAAATAGTAAATTTATGTACCTGTCAAGTGCCAACTGCTAGTGTACAATTGCAAAATAAAATACTCTCATTCAAAATTGTATGGATTATTTCTATTGAACTATGATTTGATGAAAGGATAAGCCATACATTTTACCTTTGTACATATTTAACCATTGATTAATTGTGTTATATTGGGCTGTATGAAATTCATTACATATATAATGTAGTGTAATCAGGTAGAAGTTGACTTCTGTAAATCAACTTGATTGATAATTGACAGAAAATTACTAGCATGTATATTTTGACGGTAAGTACTAGTAGTCAATCTACATTATTTTCCATTTTTCAATCTTTGCCTAGAAATGCAGATTTTTTTTTGTACAGCTTTCTCTTAAATGGATAAAAATCAAACAGTTTTGGCCTAGATGGACATAATTGGGTTTGAATAACTTCTGTAATTGTAGTAATCATATACATCTCCTCTTTCACTAGACCCTGTACAAGCTGCCATGAAGCTCATAGAAGTCCAGCACCAAAAGGACAAAGATGGCGCCCTTTTCAAGCAGCGGGAGGCTTACGAGCAGGAGCTGGCCGCACTGAAGCAACAGCTGGTTCCCAAGAACTCCTCAGGTCACCACCAACCCAACAGCAGACAGGAGGATAGGAGGATAGAAGATGAAGGGACCCAGAGCCAGAGCGGTGATGGGTCATCGTTAGGGATAGGGTCGTCGCTAGGGGTGGAGCCTTATGAGTAATGGAGCGAAGACAGGTCAGTGAAGATAGATCTTAGGTGATGAAATATTTGTGTAGTTGATAAAAGATGTACTCACATAAGATGGATAATTAGCATGTTCATGCAAAAATAAATGGTTTTTCTTAAATTTTCTTAAATGTTTGAAAGACTTCCCCCTTCATTTGGTATGTATTTCTGATATGAATGAGTATTAAACTTGGTATGATAACTTGACAACTTCATTCATTGCCCCCAATTGTGGAAATTTGCTTTGCACCAGCATTCAATTGCCAGGCCTGATAATTACCTGATTTTTGTTGATTTTTTTTTTCTTCCTAAATTTTCCTGATTATTCCCTTATTTTTTTTCTATTTTTCCCTATTTTTCCCCAATTTTTTTACTCAAAAAGGGGGAATGATGTTCGATGCCATTTTTTCCACAAATTCTCTTCTTTTTTTTTTTTTTTTTACTCAAGGGGGGCGTGGTAGAAGGGGAAAAAAAATGTTTTTGTTTTTAGTGCTCACTATCACCCCTGAATTGCCTAATAGTTGTTGCCTACTGAGCTAGTGACTCTTCTAAGTATGCATGTGTGTGTGTCAACAATGCTGTAATTTTTTTATTTGTTATTAAATACACTTTATAAGTACTTGTCATTGCTAAGTCAGTTGATGAACTCTAAATGGCTTTTTCTCCCAAGGGATGATATGTTCAGACAGAGTCTTGCCAAGCTGAGTGAAGACGTTGTCAAGGCAAACGCCCTGATCAGAGAGGCCAACTTCCTGGGGGAGGAAATGGGCAAACAGACAGAGTTCAGAGTCACACTACAGATACCGGTCTGTAACCTTACTCCAAATAGAAAGGTAGCTCTCCTATCACTTGCTTCTACTCCTTCATTCATGATGTTATAGAAAGTAATTGTTTTTTCAGTTTATGCAATTTGGACGAAAATGTCTTTTGGCTGAGATCACTCAAGAAAGCACGGAAAAACCTGTACTAATAAAAGAATAGGACAAAAAAGTTTTGCACAATGTGTCATCAACCCACTGAATAATCATAAATGTAGAAAAGGCATAGGAGCATCAATTTTATTCCTGTGGCCCTGATATTATTTTTTGTTCCAAAAATGTATGCCCTATACATGTGGCTTTATTGAATGCAAATATACATGAATCTGTGCAACAAGAAAATGCTGTGCAGCAGATTAGTTTGTGATGATTTTAGACCAGCATAAAATTAAATGAGGTAGTTCCAACAAAGATAACAGAAAATCCTCCAGAAATTGTAAAATTGGTCTATGAAAATTCTCATTTTTAACACTTCTATTATTATGTTGGATGGATGTTACTGAAAGCAGTGCAAGGCTTAGCATGATAAATGACAGTATATTTAGTAGATACATAAGTGATGAATATGTATTGTAAAATGTAAATAAAATGGAATTAGTTTTTAAACAAGCATTCCCATTACGATGAATAGATGACTTATATCTTTCTAACCTTTGATTTGATTGGTCAGAGAGGAGCCATAGTGAGTGAGCCGGCCATTCAGGTGAAGGGTAAGGACAGAGGGACACAGATCTGGTCTGTGGAGAAGCTGGAGAATAAGATCATTGATATGCGTGACATGTACAACGATAGGAAAGACGAAGGCATTCCTCTAAAGGTGAGACTTATACATGGATAGTAATAATATAGCACTGAATAAGAATCTTTCTATGTGCTTTAAAGATATTTATGTATGTGAACATTTTTATTGAAAGATAAAGATTGCATTATTTTTGTATGTTTTTGAAGAATTCCAGGCATTGAACCATGTTGTTTTGAAGTACATTTGTATTGTAAGAGCAAAATACACAGGATTCCCTTTGACATGAGATGGGCAAGAAGAGATTCAAATTGGCAATTTCTGGGCTTTAATAGGGGTTCATTTGTTAATATTTTTTTGAGAGAGGGGGCAGGGTATATGTGTCCACTCTCTCATTTTTACATGCTACATTTTGTAGAAATAAAACAAAGAATTACTGCCGTACATGATTCACATTTTAATAAAAAATCTGACCAGCGCTTTACATCACTGAATAGTAATACCCCAGTCACATCGAGGGGAGAAACACCAGGCAGACAGTAGACAGGAGAAGAAAAAATTACCCACACAATCAACAAGATTCTGTGGATTAAAAGCAAGTTTTGGGTCGATTTAGTGGTGTGACTTGGGTATACATTTAACCCTTGGTTTCGAAATGTAAGTACAAATTCACTCTAATTTGTGAAAAACAGACTTGATATAATATACGGATTCTATTTATGTATTCCTGCTACACTCAAAAGGATGAAGAATCTGAATCACTTCGCAAGCTCTCCTTCTTTGAGTCACAGGTACACTTTCCATCTCTTACTCTTTTCCCCCCTCTTACTCTTTTTCCCCCATCATAGTTTGTTTCCTAGTCATATACTTGTTTTGACATGTACATGTAATGGTATAAGATAGAGATTTGATAAATTGATATATCTTTTTTGTTGCTACATGTATGTTTATCAAATCCTTAAGATCCAGTCTTACATCCATGTCTTTTCTGCATTTTATGTTGCCTGTGTACACTGTATCATGCATTTGTAGAGAGTTGAGAGTAAAGATATTATTGATTTTGGGAAATGTCTGAAGGTTAGAAACACAGTCGGTATAGCCACAATCAGGGTGCAAAACCATTTGCACTTGGGTCCATAAATAAAGTATGCAATAGAGCAGTTTCATCAACCCCAAATTGTTCATCCGTACCCTGGGGTTAATACCCTGCAATATCCTTGAGGAAACTATCTTGGTTATCATTTTATGAGCATCAACACCACAGGGGGTGGTAGGTTTTCAAGCATTATTTATCTTAACACTCAAATATTTTGCACTTCTATGAGGAATTTCTTGGCCATTTGTGAAAAATAAAACAATTCACACTCACTTCAGTCCATAAATTAGACGCAGTATACACATCAGAGGTAACACAAGGTCAAATTTGATAAATTACATTTTTTCAAATCCTGAAACTTTTTAAAAAGCCAACCAAACATTGATAAACGAGACAAATTACAAAGTTTAGTCCCATCTGTATACATATAAAAACAAATTAAATTGCTAGGAAGGCTCGTATCATTTCATAAATTGTCCAAATAACTTATGTACAAAATCGTATAGGATGTTACGGACACTACACAAAACTACCGAAATGGAATTTTCAAGCATTATTTATCTTAACACTCAAATATTTTGCACTTCTGTGGGGAATTTTTTGGCCATTTGTGAAAAATAAAACAATTCACACTCACTTCAGTCCATAAATTAGACGCAGTATACACTTCAGATGTAACACAAGGTAAAATCTGATAAATGACATTTTTTTCAAAACCTGAAACTTTTTGAAAAGCCAACCAAACATTGATAAATGAGACAAATTACAAACTTTAGTCCCATCTGTATACATATAAAAACAAATCAAGTTGCTAGGAAGGCTCGTTTCATATCATAAGTTGTCCAAAATAACTTATGTATACAAAAATCCTATAGGATGTTACCCATTGTTACGGACACTACATTTTATACATATACATGCTATTCTTTGATGCAATATATAAGTAATCCATTTGCTTTTTTTTCTGCCATCATTGTTGTTGCTGCATAATATCTTGAGGCCAACAGAGGGTATCTTTTCAAATCCTCATTACCAAGTCTCTTGGATAGGACTTAGGAAGTCCACCCTTTCAATAGAAGCAGAAAAATCTGACAAACAGACAACACAAGTTGTTCTATGTAGTTCCAGAGGTGGCCCAATTGTAGTGTTGTTTTTTTTTCTTCTTCTCCATCTTCTTTGCTCACTTTAAAAATTTGAAAGAAGCCTAATTTAGTCATAAAAACATGAAAGAAGACATTAAAAAAAATGATATAAAGAAGGAAAGCATGAGGAAAGATTGAAAGAAGGAAGAAGAGAATAAAAAAGATAACTACTTAACAAAAGAAAAAGAAGAATAAAGAAAAGGATAAGAATCAGAAATAAGGAAAAGGAAGAACAATACAATAAAATAAGGAAGAACAGATAAAAGGAGGATAATACTGTAATAATAATAATTACAGTGCTTATATAGCGCCTAACACTTACTTTGTCAGAAGTCTCTAAGCGCTCTACAATAATGCAGCATAATTACCCTGGCTTTAGCAGTGCAGCTGTTACGCGCGCTGCATTTCAAGCAGGCGGGTACACGGGGGGGGGGGGGGGGGGGGGGGTTTGGGGGGTTAACCCCCCCCCCCCCCTTTGGTAATTTTTTGTGTGTAAACCCCCCCTAAGTTTCTCTAAACCCCCCCCCCCCCCTTTTGGATATTTTTTTTTTTATTAAAAAAAAAAAAAAAAAAAATATTCCCATGTTTGACCTAAAAAAGCTGACCTTACCCCCCCCCCCCCCCCCCCCCCAACCAAATTCCAAATTTCCAAATTGAGACCAAAAAAAAAAAAAAGTGCCCTCTTCCCCCCCCCCCCCCCCCCCCCCCCCCCCCCCCCCCCCCCCCCCCCCCCCCCCCCCCCCCCCCCGGTCGGCTGAGTCGTTGCGACAAAAAAAAAGTGTCCTATCCCCCCCCGCTTCTTCAGCGGTCGGCTGAGTCGTTGCAATTTTTTTTGGGACAAAAAAAAAAAAAAAAGTGACCTCTTACCCCCCCCCCCCCCCCCCCCCCCCTTAAAAAAATCCTGCCAGGTACCCATTTACTTCACCTGGGTGGAGTGTGGCAAATGTAGATCAATGTACATCATGTAGCATACTTAAGGTGAGCCTCTTATTAGACATTAGCATGGAAACCCTTGAAAATGCAAAAATATGATGTACTTCATTATTTTGAGAAGTAACCATAGGACCTTACAAGATTTGTTCAGTGAGGCCGAAATAACAATATGTTTGGAAAAGAAAGTTCCCACTGTGTCCTTTTATCGTCCGTGCTGCAGGATATATTCAGTATGTTTAGAACCCATTTATAGGAGCTCGTTAAAATAGCGTTGGAAAAATTGGGGTCAAAAAAAGACCACAGTGTGTACTTTATGAAGAGTAATCCAACCAACTAAGTGGTATACTTGTAAAACCTTAGACAGTGTACGCCAAAATACAGTGATAATTAATCTATATGCAAAATTATGGTGTACGCAATAGTCATTTCTGATACGTTTATTCGATAATCCTCAGATGTTCGGTGATCGTTATTGGTGGTCGCAATTAAACCAGTATTCATAAAATCTTCAGATATATATAAAAATGTCTGTAAAGAAGTCAGAAGCGACCTCAGTCTATTTTTTTCTCTCTCTCTCTATCAAGTAGTTAGCTTACTTTATCAAGAGAAATTGTGAGCAAAAACGAAGACGATGATATATTTCATAACTTATATGTAAATCCCCTCAAAGGGGGTGTCCTCAAAAGAAGGTATGTTTCCATAGTCCTTAGCAGATACTAGTCATACATGTACTGGTGTGTGCCAAAGTGTTTATGTGTGTGTGGACATAAACTACAATGTAGTGACTTATACATTTTGTAGGTAGGCAATTAAATGATTAAAATATTGTATTTTCTCATGCATCATACATATTTGATGTCATAGACAGCTTTTACATTGTTAAAATTTATTTTCGAACACTGTTATCCAGAAAAGGAGGTATAGTTTGGCTTCCAGGCCTTGATATTACTCCTCCTGTAGTGTCCGTAACACAGATCTGTAGTGTCCGTAACACTGGCTTCTACTCTTTTCTACCCTCAATATTGAAACTAAAACACAATGATGCATTTAATTTCATACTTTATTACATCTAACTGATATTGTTGAAATAAAATATAGATATTAAATTACTTGTAAGTCAATTTTTTTTATCTTTAAAATTAAATTGATGGAAAATAGCTTATTTGTTTGCGAAATATCATATCCAGGAGAAAACCTCCCATGGAAAGAGAATTTTTTTAATAATATGGTTATTTATATAGCGCCGGTATCCGCCAGGTTCTGACGCTCATGGCGCTTTACACATATTACCCTGGTCGTAGCCGAGCTGCCAAAGTAACTAGCGCTCAAGCATATCAGGTACCATTGACACCTGGGTGGAGAGTGGCAAATGTAGATTAACGTCTTGCCAAAGGACATTAGTGCTGCGGCGGGATTTGAACCCCGTACCTTTTGATTCATTGAGAAGAGCAACTGTATCAAATCAAATTTGAATTACAAATTAGTAGTATTTAGTTATCAAGCTGTATTTTTACACCATTAACACCATCACAAACTTGTGTTACGGACACTACATACGTTACGGACACTACAAATGCCATTCATTAAATTGCAACAAAAAACTGTTATGCTTAGCTGAATATTATTATACCACAGCTAGTCCCCGGGGGTAGTTGCACAAATCAAAGTATATAAGAACTTTGAAAACATTTTCACATGGCAGGAATTACACCGTTACGGACACTACAGGAAATTCCGGACACAATTTATGATCGGAATGTGGGCACATATTTTTGTAACGTTTGTACCTTTGTTTAATTTTTTGTTTCTGATGATAGGACAACATGTTACTCAGAAAATATAACCAATTACCTATTAATATAGTGCTAAAATATATGAATTATAGAGGCAAAATTATGCACAAAGCTGTTTTTTTTAAAAGCGTTACGCTCGTCTCTCTTCACAGAAATAACCACTGTATCGCAATTCTTGGGTCAATTCTCAAGCCGTAAAAAAATACTGAGTGGAGATAAAAAGGACTATAAGATGGCATGAAAGGATATGGCATATCTTGTGGAATTCCACAGTAACACCTTATGAAAAAAGACACATTTTTTAAGTGCAAATGAGTAACAGCCAAAAAGGGGCATTTTTGGCCCTCTATTACCTTTCTCACACCGCCAACACAAAAGAAATTCAAACGAAAGTTGCTGCCTGATGAAGAACTCATATGGTCCAACATTTCAGGCCACAAGACATTTGATTAGATGACTTTGTGTTTCCAGGAGAGATGCGTAACACTGTACGTAGAATAGTTGCACCCTGATTGTGGCTATACCGAGTAGATTACACAGAAGAGCAGTACAGATTGTTGCTTATCAGATATGAAGAGAAAAGAAGAGAAACTTGGAGGTAGAGGAAAATAAAAGGGATTTAAAGGGAGAAAAATTGAAATGGGGCCAGGGAAAGAAGAAAAAGAATTGTAAAAAAGGGGGAACAAATTGAAGGAGATAATTAAGTAGAATAGGAAAAGTGTTCCAATTCAAGAGCATACACTGTACATGTATATAGAGAAAAGTACGAAGAATCATGTTTACTATTCCATGATCTTAAGCTTATATTCCAAGGCTTATTTTTACTTTTGATGAGGTGTTATAGTATCAGTTGCATGATTGTGTTAATGTGAAACTGCTTCATTTCTTTGAATTAAAAAAAATAACACTTACTGCTATTCAACAAGATACATGTACCTATATAGCCTTGTGATCCGACATTTGCTCCTGCAACATTTGCTCAGGGCAGTAAAGCGGGACGTTTAGAGAGGACAATGTACAAGTGTATTTACTCCTGACTCAGTTTATTTCAAATTGACTGAAAGAATATGAAGAGGTTCTCATATTGAAGCTGTAAAATATAATAATAATAACAATAAATGCTTATGAAGCACACTTGTCTAATATCTTACTCAAGACGCTATACTAAACAAAATACACTTATCTTTCTCAAGAATTTAACAACATAATAGCATTAGTAACTCTGAGTATAAAATAAAAGCTTTTTACCATGTTTCTGAAGGTTTCTAAGCATGGAATTTTTTTTGAAGGTCACTTGGCAACTTGTTCCAGAGGATGGCTTATTCAATGGCTTATAGTCTTTTAAAGATGTACTAAGTTTAATAAACCTGGTTTAACATAGTCCACTGATTATGTAGTGCTATGTGTTATGCTCTTTATTTCATACACATTTTTTGTTTCTGTATTAAACACAATGAGTAAAACAAATGAATCCAGTCATGAAATGAAAATGATAAATCAATTTCTTAATTGTTTCTTCTTGTAGTTACAGAATTAAGATTAGTTTATGGGATGCAGAGATTAACATGTGGCTTTCCATCAACTAGTGAACTAACTACTATTTTAGTTTTAAATTAAACATGGATGCTTTCATGAATGCAGTCTAATGTACTGTGCATATTTCTGTAACTACACATATGTACACAACCATGTGCATGAAATTGAAAGACACATTTATAGATATTGTGATGTTTGCTGACTTGTATTTATTCTGTTCATGCACAAGGTGTACTAGTCAAAATCATGTAGTAATTTATTGATAGCTGTATGTATGTGTGTTTATACCATCATGTAGATGACAGGATTTTGTTCACTTATTAATGTAGAATGCTTTGTAAAACCACTTTTCTTTATGTAGAATGAGATGAACAAGCAAAGAATATTTGTTAATATCCACAAAAAACACATTAAAAAAAAGATTATATACAATATAGAAAACAGAGAACACGCACAAAATGGAAACATGTCTACAAATATACCAGAATTATACAAAGTTAATCAATCGAAGTGAATTTGGGAAACTGCAAATAAAACAGTAATATTATGAAAGGTTTTGAAAATTTCAGAAGTTAAATGTGTACCGTAATATATTTCTGATCTGGCAATGGCAGGGGCATAATTTTCTACTGTACGCAGTCGAGAATCCATCTAGTTTTTCTTCATATTACCTTTTTGCCATATTAAGATTGCATCTGTGGGATTTGTATTGAGTTAAGAGGAATATATACCTTAATAATTAATACATCTTGTATAGAGTGGTATTCATGAATTTAATATAATTATTTAAATTTTTCAACTACCATCTATCTGTATATAGATGCTTGAATGTTTTGCAGAAATGCTGGTAAACTTTTCATTCATCAATATAAAAAATAATTCTTATGTAACTGAATTTTAATCAAAATTTATACCCTCAAATCAATATTACTAGCACAGCCAACAAGGATATAGCATTGTGGTGACAAAGTGTAAGTTTTAAAGTTTCATGCCTTCAGCTTTAATCAAGTTTTGCCGTGCTCTATATGGTCTCATTCTTCTGCATCACGTCTTCTGAACTTTGCTTACTTGAATAATAACCCCTTATCTTAACATGTCATTTTAGAGGTGGGCAATCGATGGCATGAAAAATTTTGCTTGAGAGTGTAAAATTAAAAATCATGGAATAACTTTGTTCTACCCTGGAAAGTCTTTCGGAAGAGTCATATCAAAAGAGTTTATTAAATGACAAATCAGTCTGTGAACAATAATGTTCTTAATGCTGGAAATTAATGCCCTGGTATGCTTTTGCTTTTCTGATTATTTATGCCTCTAGCTCTGCATCCTTTTCTGGTTTTGGGGTATCTGTTTTTTGGTGGTTTAGATTTTAATTCTTGTGGACTCGATCTTTTATATAATTCTTCTGTCAACATTTCACTGTTTATGGACTGACAGAGGTAAAAACAACTATTGCTTTTAAGTAGTTATAATCACAATCATTTAGTAAACACTCTTTGTCATTTGTATAAACTGTATATAACCACCTTTACAAGGCCCCTTTAAATAAAGAAAGTGGATCATACAAATTGTATATTGCAATTTTTCTATAAAATGTTTTCCAGTAAAAGAACTGTTGACAAAGGGATTTATATTTCATGTGTAATTTTGGCGTTCTTGATGTTTTAACAGTTAATGAATTAAATGAAAAAATAATTATTGTAGCATTGAAAATTTAGTGTTCTGAAATCTGAAATTAAGACTGAAGATTTCACAATGACACATCCCCTTGGAGAAATCATCCCAGCTTTACTTGGGATTATGAATAATATGAATTTGGGAAGTTTACAGCTCTACTTTTGATGAAATTTCTGCTGAACAACCTTTTCTTCTGCACAGTGCTAAGTTCTATAAAAGCATCCTCTTCTTGTCTTCCTAAACTGTGTAAAAGTTTATACAGCTTGCCTTTAGAATTAGCAGATAATACAATTACTACATTGTTGGTTAGAAATAGCTTGCAAAAATCTACATGCAATTGCTTGCTTTTTAGTGACTCTAATCTAAGATTACAGATTATCTAGCATGTGTGAACTTCTATAATAGTAATACGCTAAGGCTCCGCGGGGGGCATGACGTCTCCGCCGGCCTTTGTATTCTATTGTTTTTTAATGAGATCGCCGACCGAAGTTGGTGCGGCTATCTCCTCCTGAACCCTCCCCTCGGGGTACCCGTGCCCGGTGCCGTCGTCCGCGGGAGAGTCTACTCTGTCGAATTGGCTATACTCCGCCCGAGGTCCTCCTCCGTGTCGACGTCCAGGGCGAAAACAGACGCGATATGCATAATGCAGGATATGCGTGACGACAGAGATACCTCATGGATATTCAACATGATACCGTAGACACACGACCGATGACTATCCACTCACATTAAGTTGCGTATTAAATGCACTATGCACAGGGTCGGGATTACCCAGAGTAAAGCGTCTTGCTATATGATGTGCTTTGTAGTAGCTAGGATGTGCTTTGTAGTAGCTGTATCAAACAGACACACAACAGATGACCATCAACTCACATTATGTTACGTATTAAAATAATGCTCTATGCAAAGGGCGGGATAACCCCCGAGTAAGCCATCTTAAGGGTGTGCTTTGTACTCGCTGCACAAGCCAGAGAGATACACGGGGCTAATTCCCGTCGACGTCCAAACTTAGAGACCTATTTCCATCATGATTGCCGCGATTTTTATATAGTTTTCGTGAATGGAGGTATGAAATCAAAGCTTATTTTGTGATTATTACGGCCATTTATACTTAATTTTGATTATCATTTTCTAAAGGAAAGTTTTCACAAGAAAACCATTGGACTGACAGTTCAGTCGCAAGCTAACTTCAGTCAACACATACAGTATACACGGTGCTGTGGCTGGGGCGCTTTGACCAAAACTGAGCTGCGCTAGAGTCGAAGAGTTTGGGGGGCCAAGCAGGCCAATATTCGTACAACTATATAACTACACATACGTCTATCCATCCATCGAAGAACCCATCAACACAACAGCGTGCGGGCCGAAGTGGCAAAAATTTGTTTCTTATCTTTACAGTAAATTACAAGAAAGCATTGAATAAGGTTATGAATTGTACATTTGCCTATTAATAGTTCAATATCAACCATACAGACAGAAGCATGTGACTTCATGCATTGCAAAACAATCAGTTGCGTAATGAGTAAAATTGTTTGGGGGGGGGGGGTGCAGAAAAAAAATCGGCATCACCATGCACCATTCTTGCATGTTACATGAAGGCTCCAAGAAACATTTTTCAAAGTGGGGAGGGGGGGGGGGGTCAGTTAGATCACAGCGGGTTGAGTGTATATAGGCGTGGGGTCCACGGGTTTCAAGGGGCCATAAACCCTCGAAAGCTCGGGGGTTTTAGGCGTTTAATTAGGGTCAGATGAGCATATTCTTAATACTTTATTTGTGACACTTGCGGGTTACTAATTGGCGTGGGGTCAATACGTAGAGTTGCGTAGTGTTGCGTACCAACTACGCTGGCCTACGTTACTATATGCTGAGGGACGGAAAGGGGTACGCAAGATGAACGAAAACAATTCAACATGTTTAATTTTTTTCGCGTACTTTCGGCGTAGAAACTTGACGCAGAAAGTACGCCTTTTTACGCAACACTACGCTACATGCCTACGCAACAGTACGCTACCCTACGCCAGATCGACAAAGCAGTAAAAGCTTTCCACACAGTAAGCAACCATAAGCAAACCTATACGCCAGCCTACGCATAACCTACGCAGGGACTATTTTCCCATTAATACGCAGCCTAATTTCTGCGTAGTCGGTACGCCACACTACGAAACTCTACGCAGTTCCAGTGGCTTAAAGAATAACTACCGGTACAGTTGGATCGTTTTTTTTTTTTTTTATATAAGGCCAAATTAAAAAAAAAAAACATGTTTAGCGTCCTGTTTTTTCGAAAAATGGGAAGGAGGAGACCCTTTTTTTTTTTTTTTTCTTTCTTTCAAAGTGGCCGCTCCGTACATTTTCCCTGACATTCGGGCTATTTTTCAAAATGGCGGCCGACATTTTTTTTTTTTTTTTTTTTTAAATCAGAAATAAATTTTAGCAGTGCTTTTCATGTTAGGAGGCGGCCCCCAAAAAGGAAGCGGGCGGGGACGCTGTTTTTTTACCTTTCGAAAAAAAAAAAAAAAATTAAACAAATTTAAAAAAAAAAAATTGGAGGCGGCCCCCAAAAAGGAAGCGGGCGGGGACGTTAAACATATATATTTTTTTAATGGCCTGAATGGCAAATAAAGTTCTTGGTGGTTTTAATTTAGACAGTCTCTATATATCTATTTACACCCCCCCCCCTCTAGAATCCCGCGGATTTCCGCGGGTCCTGCTAGTAATTTTTATATTTTGCTTGCAAATTTAGTGCTTATATATATAGTAGCTTGTCTGTGGCTTAAATCAGACAAACAATAAAGTTTAATGAGTGTATGATTTCAAGTTGGGTGTTAGTGTTAGTGTTTAGAGCAGTCAAGAGCTCTTAATTAAATCAGGCTAAAAATTTGTTAATGAAATTAAGAGCATGATACTGATATCAATAGCCTAACACTAACACCGAACTGGAAAGCAACATTTACTTAATCCCTAGGGGCTAGTGTTAGTGAATAGGACATTTGTAGCAAAGGTCGGTTCAGCAGACGGCAATTTTACAAAATCAATAACACTATTTATAAGCTATTCAATTCAATTCTGGTTTTATTGTAAATAAAAACATACTGAATAAAAAGTCCAGAGACTCGTACAATTCAGTTTACAAATTATAAATACATACAAGAATAAAGAAATCAATACTTTTAGCAATCTTTTTTATATTAATTTCTGATTCTAATGAACTAAACAACTAATTTCAAACAATCTTGAAATAATACATGTTCTAATTATGCAGCTGTAACATTTAAATAGTAAGATATGTTGTTACCCTTTCCTAAATGTCATATGCAATTAAGTAATACACTTTCAAATTAATAAGTAGTCTTTTTTTAACCTAGTTGACATTTCTTTTAGAAATATATTTCTATATACCGGTAGATGATTTCCCGAGAGATATGATAATACAAAATATACAATTCATGTTTACTTACAGAGTATAGTCCTATCATTATACAGGTATACTATGAAATATTATTGTATCCCCCGGCAGTATGCCGGTGGGGTACTTTGGATTCAGCAGCGTTACGCCGCCGCCGCCGCGTCCGCCGCCGCCGCCGCGTCATATTCTTGTGTGCGCTCTCACTGCCACATTTCTTGATGGATTTCTTTCAAATTTTGTATGGAGGTGTATCCTGGTATAATCTTCATACCTGTAAGTTTTGGTGATGCTGCCCCCAGTGTTCCGTCTTCTATAGGGTACAAGGCCATATTTTTGTGGATGGTTTGTGTGCGCTCTATAGGCCACATTTTTAAAGGGATTTTGTTCAAATTTTGAATGAAGGTGTATCTTGGTATAGTCTACAAGCCTATAGATTTTAGTGATGCTGCCTCCAATGTTCCGTCTTTTATAGGGTCAAAGGTCATATTTTGATAGATGTCTTGTGTGCACTCTAGGGTGCGCTCTAACTGCCACATTTCTTGATGGATTTTGTTCAAATTTTGTATGGAGGTGTATCCTGGTATAATCTACATACCTATAACTTTTGGTGATGCTGCCCCCAGTGTTCCGCCTTCTATAGGGTACAAGGCCATATTTTTGTTTGTGTGCGCTCTATAGGCCACATTTCTAAAGGGATTTTGTTCAAATTTTGAACGCAGGTGTATCTTGGTAGAATCTACAAGCCTATAGATTTTGAAGATGCTGCCCCCAGTGTTCCGTCTTTTATAGGGTCAAAGGCCATATTTTGATAGATGTTTTGTGTGCACTCACATTTCTTAACAGATTTCTTTCAAATTTGTATTAAGGTTCATTATAGTTTACTCTAGACCTCCACAAATTTGGTGCTGCTACCCCCCAGTACTCCATCTCTTATAGGGTCAAAGGTCATATTTAAAAGAATATCTTGTGTCGCTATGCAAATCACATTTCTTTCAAATTTTCTATAAATATGCATCATAATCTGATCTACACACCTATTGTTTTGGTGATGCTGCTCCTAGTCTTGACAATAGTCTGAGCCACTTGCGGCAATCTCTACGTCATCCTTTTGTTTCACAAAGAGGAGAGGGAATCTTTGTCCCTCCTTCCACATAAGGATAACACAAAATCGCTGCCACTGCCGGGGGATACATTCGCATTGCGCGGCAATACAGATTGCGATATTTCTAGTTTAATCTGATTAATTGGCATGACAAGAAATTAATAAATTACATCTTGGTCACATATGGTCATTATATTGAGTAAAAATATCTATAGATTTGAATTCAGGATTCGTGTGAAGTTGGGAATGGGAGACTGTCTGTAACGCTCTGTTCTCATTTTGGGGGTATTGAGCTGGAGAGAGTTGCGGAGAGTGCGTTGTGAGATAGTTTGTCTAGTTTCAGGTAAGAGATGGCGGTGGCGGTCTGAGATCAGTAGGGATTTAGCAAACTTTTCGCAAAGAACAGAGCGTCGTTCAGACAGTCTGACAACACTCAGCGACTGCAGAAGTTGAGCATAAGACATTGTGTTGGGAAATGTACCAGTGATGATACCCAATGCTCTCCTCTGCAGCCGCTCAATGCTGTTTACTTGGACAACAGTTAAACTAGATGACCAAACAGGTACACCAAATTCAAGACACGGACGAATGTACATCATGTATATCAATACCAAGTCCCGAGTGTTGACACCGTTCCTTTTAAGTTTACTCAGTACATATAGTTTGCGTGATGTGTTTTTGACGATGGTTTTGATGTGTAGATCCCATTTAAGATTATCTTGGATTGTTATACCAAGTAATTTCATATAAGATACCACTTCAAGCTGATTACCATTGATCTCCAAATGGGGGGCAGGCGGTGCATTACGCAAGAATGAGATCACCATGGTATTGCATTTCGTTGGATTGGGCCTCATGTCGTTTATTTCACACCAATCAACAAGAGAATCAATGTGTGTTTGTAACTGCGGAGGTTCCGACTTGTTGACAACCTCTAGAAGGCTTAGATCATCGACATATTTCCAGCGGTTTTCTGTAGACAACGCGGCATCATTAACCATTATCAGGAAAATAATGGGTCCTAATTTAGTTCCCTGCGCAACACCACAAGAGAGGTGGGAAAGATTTGATGTAACCCCACGATAACGAACAGTTTGCGTTCTTTGCGTCAGGAAACTACAGATAGTCGGGAGAATTTTTCTGATTGCTGTGACATGGTTGATATGATCGAAAGCTTTACTGAAATCGATCATGCATAAGTTAACATACTTCCCAGGTCGGTCAATTCCCCGATGAGCATTATCCAAGAGACTGATTAAGTAATGGCAAATTGATGTTCCGGGCATGTTCCCAAACTGTTGGGGATCAATAGCATGGTGCACATCTTCAATAGTCCAACGGGCAAGGAATCCCTCAAACACTCGTGCTAATACTGACGTGATAGAAATGGGCCTCAGTTGGTCAGGTGTCGTTGCCGGCCGGACCTTAGGCACTGGACATACTGATGCATTTTTCCAAATATGTGGGAAACATCCATTTTTCAAACAGCAGTTGAAAATGTGGGTGAGCGGCTCAGACAGCTCGTACGCAAATTCCTTGATGAGGCGTGTTGGGCAGTCGTTCGGGTGACCAGCCTTGGAGACATTGACTTTTCGTAGGCATTCAAAGACCTTTTGTCGCTCGATGATTGGAGGTGGTGTCGGCACAGGGAGGTAGTCCGGCAACGAAGCCAGGTCGAGAGATGGAAGGGCCGAGCAAATCCGGCTAAAATGAGCGTTTATCTCATTCGCAATCTCCAAGTCGGATTTGTCGGCTAGAAAGCTGAGAGACTGATGATGATATTCAGAGGTCAAAGCCTTAAAACAAGCTGATTTCCATTTCGGTGTTTAGGCATGGTGCTAGTGTTTAAACCTTAAAAACTAAACTTGAAATCACTCAATTCTCTTTCAAATTGCTTATAACTGCAAATTTTCCCAATTTTCTCTTTTCTTCTTCATTTTTTTTGTTTGTAGTGGTTATTTTTCTTCAGTCCATTTACAGGATAAGAAACATGCGGTTTTATCATTATGTCTTCATAGACTATATAACCTTTTCCATTGATAGCATGTCAGAGTACCCGATTACACACTTTGATAAGGACCCCATTTCATTATGTATGTTGACATGTATATTATACATGTATGTGTGTGTGTATATCTATTTTTTTTTTAGTCAGTCAAAATCACTTTTTAGAAATATATCAACAATTTTTCATGTCGATAGATGCCCAAATAGTCTCATGTAGTGCTGTTTAAATTAAAATATAATTGTTATCCTTTGGCAATCACTGAATTTCATTGTCTAGAGTGTGAAAAATGACTCTAGCCAAATTGAAAGAAGAGGGAAAATTAAACCAGCTGTTGGAATAAGAACTCACATTTGAACATTATAAAGTTAAAATTAAATTTAAAAGTGACACAAAGTAATTCCTACACTCATAGAACATATGTATATATTTATGCAAAATGGAAATTTGTTGGAATAGGGAGAATTTTTTATTAGACTGCTGGTTTAAATTGACCTCTTCTTTCAAATTAGCACAAGTCATTTGTCAAAATTGCTAAAAATTCCATCAATTGACACATATAACTATCACCATGTAGTCTTCAACGACAGTTTGAAACTCTTGACTGTAGAATGTAGGTACTGGGATATATTTTTGGACTTATTCTTTTAAAAAGCAGATGGGTGGTTGCAACCCCCCTCTCTTGACAAACACATACCGATATATGGATTTAAACTGTTTATGTGACAAAAATAAGGGCTTCATAAAAGTAAATGATATCCCATGTATGCACACAGGAGTGGAAATGATTTTATGGAGGTATTAATTTCGACTGTAGCTAATCCGGCCATCCAGGGTTTTATAAAAGTGAGTGTGTGTGTTTGTGTGCGTGAGTTAATGTGGGGAGGGGTATACACATACTAGACTCACATTACTTTCTCAGTTCAGGTGCTTTGGTTCACCTTAAGTTAATATTTTTTTGAAATTTGAACATGATTAAAAACATGTCCATGAAGATCGAGTCATTATCGTTGCTCTTCAATTAAATTACCCCTATGACAATTGCCACCAAAGTGACGACACAGAAAATCTCTCTGGTTAATCCTAGGAGAAAAATGCATATACATTCTCATGTGAAAGATGTTTTTTTCACAGGGGCTACGTTCTTGTTGCAGCAGTTATTAATCTTTGGTGTAATTGTCTTAACCCTATTTAGTATAGAGATATCGACTGCTACTCGAGGACTGGCTGTTTCTATACTGGCTCAAGGGGAAATTTTCATCTGCTGCTATCACCCTGATGAGGTGCGGCTGGGTGGACGGTGCGACAAGGGGTGATAGCAACGGATGAAAATATCCCCAAGAGCCAGTATAGAAACAGCCATTCCTCGAGTAGTCGATATCACTTTTATATGCCGAATTCAAACAAAAATCTACCAAGGTTATTTGTCCCTTTTGTGCGCTGTATATACTGCCACATTTCTTGAAAATTTTTCTTCAAATCTTGTATCTCCATATATCTTGATCAAATTCTTCACATCTGTAGTGTTTGGTGATGCTGCCACTAGTGTTTGAAAAATTTTCTTCAAATCTTGTACCTCCGTATATCTTGATCAAATTCTTCACATCTGTAGTGTTTGGTGATGCTGCCACTAGTGTTTGTCTATTATAGGGTCAAAGGTCATATTTTTGTGGGTGTCTAGTGTGCGCTCTGCTCTGCAGGTCATATTTCCTGACAGATTTCTTTCAAATTTTGAATGGAGATGTATTCAAGATTCAAGATTATTTTATTGGTCCATGCATGCAAACATTACGTAGAAATTTTTGTTAGTATCTTGGTACAATCTATACATCTGCACTTTAGGACGATGCTGCCATAAAAAGTGAGGAATGGTATGAAGAAAATCTCACTCCTAATCTCCTACATTGTTCATATGATTCATCCAGGTACTCAAAACTTGATCAAGAGAACCTCCAGATGCAGGTAAAGCAATGGGCAGAACAGAATCCATGGGATAGGTTCGAACTCAACCTAGCACCTTCAGCTCCCTCTGGAGAATTAGACTCTATGCAAAACAATGCTGAGGTATCCATGGAGCAAGATTTGGAAGAGGATGAGGAAGTTCTCCCATTGCCTTAACACTCTGCAGGAGGAGGAGGAGCTGCAAGCGGAGGCGGACGTGTTTCTGCTGAGCTCCCTTGTTTCTCATATTTTTTTCCGTTTTGGCGTTTGTTTCTATGCTGTGATTGGTACTAAAGTGATGATCTGGACGCGTACAAGCCATTTCTAGGATGAGTCTTTTGATTTAGCTTTTTGATTTTCATATATTTGGTGATTTAGTGATCAAATTTTGGCTTTTTGATAGTGAAGGAAGTCAAAATTGCAGTTGTTTTTGATGCGCGTAGTGCTAAACACCTGTTGTCAGTGACAACATATTGCGCACTCTGTTATTTGTTTTATTACTTCTTTGTTTTTAATTGCGCATACACCTGCGCCAGCGCCTTTCATTTGAAGTACGCACAGAGGAATTATCCTTTATTACAATATGAACATTTTATGTTACTATTAATATGAAATAATATGAACAATAAATAAATAAATAAATGAATAATAATAATAATAATAATAATAAATAATTATATTACTGGATTTGTAAAGATATATATATTACGCTTTGTACTGATATGTGCGTTGGGTGTGTTTGAGTGCTGATAATATTATTATAGTTCACAATTTGGTCTTTATTCAATTATTGTTTTTATATTTTCCTGTTTTACGTGATTAACTTAATCATAATTTGTTCTTGAATCGATTGGGTGAGTGGTACATACGCGGTATTATTTTATTTTACTTTTAGGCTCTGTATAAGCTTGGCTTGTTAGAGCTCTTGTGAGTTGTGTGCCGCGGGGTTTCATATCCTTAAACTGCTGGCGAACAGAGCAACAAGACCAAGCTCTGTAATTGTTAGGTTTCTCCAATGGTAGGTTTGTCCAATAATGCCGAGTTTGTGCCACGGAACCTAGTCGGACATTTCGATTATATTCTTTTTATGTCATACGCCTTTATCCTTTTTTTGTTTTTCTTTAAATATTTTTTATAGTTTAGTCTACCTTGCTGATACCTCCTCAAAATATATACGATAGACTATCATTAATTCTGCTGCATTACCATATAGCTTACTTAGAGGTTACTGCAGATCAATCACCTGTACTGTATCTACATGTAGAGTATAGTTAATTAGTGTAGGAGAACAGTAAAAACAGTGGGGCCATTGAAGGAGCGTTCACGTCGCGGTCCGTCAGATGAAAATCTGCGAATCTTTCAACCACACTACTCAAGTTTCTTTTAACTACCACAACCAACACCATGGCTACCAATGACAATGATGACCAATTTGTTGCTGAGGCCCAGAGTCGAACTCATGGGTCCTTGTCAGGACCGGCCCTGAGTATCATCTCATCCAACATTGAAGGTCTTTCAGGCGCCAAACAAGAACTCTTGGCTGACCTATGCATAACAACCAACTGTGACATTCTCTGCCTCCAGGAGACCCATCGCGGGCCTACACGAGTTCGCCCTCGTATCTCCGGAATGACCCTCGTCGCAGAGAGACCACATGACCAATACGGAAGTGCAATCTTTGCCCGTAATGGTCTTGCTGTGGACAAATCTTACCTATCAGACATCAATAACATTGAAGTCCTTTCTATTGACCTAATGGGAATCACCGTAAGCTCCGTGTACAAGCCACCTCAAGAGCCTTTCGACCTGCCCGGCAGAGCTACTGACGGCAGGATGAATGTGGTCATTGGTGATTTCAACAGCCATAGCATTTCCTGGGGATATAGAGAAATGAACGAAGATGGTGAACTCGTTGAGACATGGGCAGATGCTAACCAGCTGTCCCTCATTCATGACGCTAAGCTTCCTGCCTCTTTCAACAGTGCAAGGTGGAGACGTGGCTACAACCCTGACCTGATATTTACATCTACCAGGATTGCTAACCAGTGCGAGAAAGTCATTCTCGACCCAATCCCTCACTCCCAGCACCGACCGATAGGGCTTAAGGTTAATGCAATCATTACTCCACGAGCAGTACCCTTCCGACGTCGTTTCAACCTGAGGAAGGCAAACTGGGAAAAGTTTGCTAAGGACTTTGACTCCTACATCCAGGACCTACCTGCCACCCCCCAAAACTACGACACCTTTGTAGAGTTGATAAAGAAATCGTCAAGGCGTAACATCCCCCGAGGATGTCGCACAAGCTACATTCAAGGCTTGACGGACCACTCCAAGGTGATGTATGAAGACTACATCGAACACTTCCAGATGGACCCCTTTAGTGAGGAGACACTGGAATCTGGAGAAAATCTGACCAAGGAAATTGGTGAATCTAGAAGGAGGAAGTGGCAGGAATTCATTCAATCCACTGACATGACACATAGCAGCAGGAAGGCATGGAAAACGATCCGGATACTGGGCAATGACTATACAAAGGCCCAACCAAGATCTGAAGTCACTGCTGACCAAGTTGCCCATCAACTCCTATTGAATGGTCGGGGAAACCCTGACCATCACCCCAGAAGAGCCAGACTCCCTAAGGTCCCAGACGCTCTAAGCTCTCAAGATGACCCAGGCTTCACTAGACCGTTCACCATGGACGACCTGCTTGCTGCCATCAAAGCAATGAAAAACAACAAAGCTGCTGGACTTGATGACATCCTCTGCGAGCAGATCAAACAGCTTAGACCAGGCGCCCTCAACTGGCTTCTCAAAATGTTCAACGAATGTTTGGGCACCAACAACATCCCAAAGCTCTGGAGGAAATCCAAAGTTATTGCCCTATTGAAGCCTGGTAAAGACGCAGCCAGTCCAAAGAGCTACAGGCCTATCTCCCTACTGTGCCATACATATAAGCTGTTCGAGCGGCTTATCCTTAACCGCATCGCCCCATTCGTGGATGAACATCTCATTCCAGAACAAGCAGGGTTTAGGCCAGGAAAATCATGCACTGGCCAACTCCTAAACCTCACTCAGTTCATCGAGGACGGGTATGAGAGTAAGCTAATCACCGGAGCTGCTTTCGTTGATCTCTCTGCTGCCTACGACACCGTGAACCACAGAATCCTTACCAGGAAGATCTTTGAGCTGACAAAGGACGTGAGACTGACTGGACTCATCCAGACGTTGCTGTCCAATCGGCGATATTTTGTGGTTCTCAATGGGAATCGCAGCAGATGGCGCAGACAGAAAAATGGCCTACCACAAGGAAGTGTGCTCGCACCGTTACTCTTTAACGTGTACACGAATGACCAACCGATCCACCCAAACACCAGGAGCTTCCTCTACGCCGATGATCTCTGCATCGCCACCCAGAACCAGTCTTTTGTGAAGTTGGAGGAGTCCCTCAGTGATGCCCTGGCCGGTCTCATCCCATACTATGCGACCAACCACCTGAGAGCTAACCCTGATAAAACTCAGATAAGCGCATTCCACCTCAAGAACAGGGATGCCAACCATCAACTAAGGATCAGCTGGTATGGGAAAAGGCTGAAGCACACTCCCAACCCAGTCTACTTAGGCGTCACACTCGATCGCTCCCTTACCTACAAGAACCACATTGCCAACACAAAGGCAAAAGTTGGAGCCCGCAACAGCATCCTCAAGAAGCTAGCCAACACCAACTGGGGGACTGATGCCAGAACAATCCGGACGACAGCCCTCGCGCTTTGCTTCTCTGCTGCGGAGTATGCATCACCAGTATGGAGTAGGTCGGCCCATGCACCCAAGATTGACCCAGCTCTAAATTCATCTTGCAGAGCGATCACTGGATGCCTAAGGCCAACTAAAGTAGAAGACATCTACCTGCTCTGCGGTATTGCCCCTCCACACGTCAGAAGGTTGGTCTTGTCCCAGAAAGAAAAGGACAAACAAGAAAACAATCCACTCCACCCACTCTTCGAACAACAGCCAGTGGGCAAGCGGCTCAAATCCAGACACAGCTTTCTGCACTCGGTAGAGCCTCTTAATACTAGCCCTCACAACCAAAGGATGACTTTGTGGTCTAACCACCTTCAGACCACTCCACATAAACTCTCCCTCAGCCCGAAGGAATCCCTCGCAACCGGCTCCAGTGAGACTTGGCCTACCTGGCTTAGCCTCAACCGCCTAAGAACTGGCTACGGTCGATGCAGAGTCCTAATGCAGAGGTGGGGTCTAGGAGACGAACAAACGGCATGTGAATGCGGCCAGGAACAGACAATGGAACACCTGCTAGTCTGCCCACTCCTGCCAGAGCCATGCACCCAAGATGACCTGGAAGCCGTTAATTCCCGTGCTAAAGCCTGTGTGGACCACTGGACGGGACTTGTGTAGTGACTCGATAAGAAGAAGAACACTCTGCATCATCAAATTTCTTCTTCTGCCACCAAACAGAGTTTCAACGTCATCTCTTACACAGGTTAATGTTACAATAATTTGATCGATGTCTAGATTTTTGTGTTTTAATACAGATTACCGGCGTCGCCCAATTACCCCCTGGCCACACACCCCAGGAAACCGACCCCAGGAACCCCCAAGGACAAATACCACTTGGAAAATTGTCCCCAGGGAAAAGGAAATTCACTTGCCAAGGACAAACTTCCCTGTGGACAATTAAAACCCTTGAGGATGATTATTCACGTGGACAATTATCCCCCCGCCTCCATGTACAATAACCCTCATGATACGTGAGATGTTGATTAGGCAATTGAAGTTCATGGGTCACATTACACGTAAAGAATTAAGGCCTAGAGAATCTGCTTTGACGGGAAAATTGTAGGAAGAAGGAGTAGGGGAAAAAGAGAATACTTTGGATGGACAGTCTGCAGAAGTGAAGAAGTGAAGGTGCTAATAGAGAAGGCTAGGAGCCGAGGGTTGTGGAACAGCATGATCGTCAAAGTTAACCGATTTGGCACTTAGAGAGAGAGAGTAGATTAGGATACACATTCAAAAGGGAGGGGGGGGGGCAAATTAGAATGTAAGTTTTCATTATTAGTGCATCCTCTCTAACTTTCCTTACCAACTGATAATGTTATTTGGCTTTGCATGAGTGTTTACCCACAAATATATTTCAATATCTATTTCATGTTGAATTGAAATAGGTGCATTGTGTTTTCTGGTTCACAAATTGTTATTTTGCGATTTTGCCTTTATGTCATATAGCATGAACCAAACATAAAGTAAATATCTGTTTCCTGGTAAATTAATCTAATTTGCTTCTTAAAGGTAATACAAAGTTTTGGTATGGGGGTCATAAATTTGGTTCAAATGAACATATTGGACGCATATGCGGTCCTACAATATTCAGTGATCGTTGTCGTGGTTGAAATCGAGTCTAAAGTTATGAAATTGTAAATAATAAACTCTTTATGTTGTATAGCTCCCTCTCAAGGTCAAGATATAACTTAAGCTATAAAACAATGTTTCTTGGCTAAAATCTACCGATAAATTGTTCCCGTTCGGAAATTATATATCACAACTACATATTCTGAGATTTTCATGATCGCAGCTACCATTGTACGGCCGTAGGCGCTATTTGAAATTTATCAAAATTTACTGGGAGCACCGGTAATTTTTATTTTCAATTTTTCTCGAAAGCAGAAGTAGTTTAGGGGCTAAATTTTCTAGTGCTTATAATACATCCACAGGGGCATCCAAATATATCAAAATTGTAAAGAATCACTATCCGCCCAATTTTCAAAATTTCCCAAAACTTTGTATTACCTTTTAACTCTAGAGTAGGGATTTAATCAGGGTGCAGCAAGACAATTTTAAAAGAAACGTTTATTAGGAAAATATTGTTTATCTTGTGAAAAACTAACAAACACCCCCAAACATAACAAATATAAATAAATTAAAAAATCCCTTTCTTGGGTATCTATTTTTTTCATAGATAGTTTGCAGAGTGGGTGGGGGGGGGGGGTTAATAAAGTCTACAGGGGTAATTACCCCCTGAAATAGATTTTCACATGGATGGTTTTCATCTGGGGATAGTTGTCCGTGGGCATGGGTGTTGTTGAGATAATTATCTTTGGGGATATAGATATCCACGGGGTGGTTGTCTAAGGTGATAATTTTCTTTGAGGTGATTGTCCTGGGGGGTGGTTGTCAACGGGGTAATTTTTCGGGAGGGGATTAATTGTCCTTATGGGTAATATTAGGGGAGAAGTGTTTCATGGGGGGGGGGGGGGGGAGATGAATGCCTAGGGGTAATTGTCCTATAACCAGAGATTACCAATACATTTATGCTAATGTCAGTTATGATACCATGTTGCATATCAATGCTCATTGCTTCAGGATACCACCTGCTTAAAGGTAATACAAAGTTTTGGGAAATTTTGAAATTGGGTGGATAGTGATTCTTTACAATTTTGATATATTTGAATGCCGTTGTGGATGTATTATAAACGCTAGAAAATTTAGCCCCTAAAACAATTCTGCTTTCAAGACAAATTGAATATAACAATTTACCGGTGCTCCCGGTAAATTTTGATAAATTTTTGAATAGCGCCTACGGTCGTATAATGGTAGCTGCGAACATGAAAATCTCAGAATATGTAGTTGTGATATATAATTTTTAAATGGGAATAGCTCATCGGTCGATTTTATTCAAGAAACATTGTTTTATAGCTTAATTAATATATTGACCTTGAGAGGGAGCTATATTACAATTCCATAACTTTAGACTCAATTTCAACCGCGACAACAATCACTGAATATTGTAGGATCGCTTATGCTTCAAGCATGTTCATTTGAACCAAATTCATGACCCCATACCAAAACTTTGTATTACCTTTAAATCTAAATTTTAAAAAAGCTTTCTAGAGATGGTCGCATTTTGGATATTAATCTTGATTCCAAAATATTTGTTTTCTTGAATCTTCCTTTTTTTGGGGGGGGGGGGGATGGTACATATGTTCTTTCTTTTAAAAAAAAGCTTCATTGAAAGGAGTGGCAAAAAATGGAATTTCATGGTTAATGCAACTAAAAAATATTTGCATTGAGTCTATATTTGCCTGTCAAGATCCTGCATGCAATGCTGGTAACATTTCTTAATTTTTTTTTTACATTGTAAGGAAAGTGCTTGGAAATATCTTGTCAACACATTCAACATTGCTTTTGTGATATTTTCTTTGTGTTTTTTCTTCATCATAGGTATGGAAACACCAAGGTGTTTGGATGCAACGTATCGCACCACGAAGTACGCACTACCCTTGTTCTTTTTGTCGGTGAAAACCAACTACGGTTATAGCGTAGTTGGGGAGTTTGTCGTACAATTTGAGACCACTGCAGCAATCAAGCAGGGATTGTGTACCATCCAGAAATGGCATTGCATGGAATCCGTAATTTTTTATGACGGATTTTTCAGAACGTGAAATCAATGCCATCGAACAGATCTTTCCAGGTAATAGCAATGATAAAAGTATTGTATGTTTCTTCACAATATATGTTGCAGTCTTTGAAAATACAAGTTCAATTTAAGAATCAATTGAAATGTAATTATACTGAATGATTAAAATCTTTAAATCTTTAGAGTGACAAGATATGCCATCAATTTTAAATGCATTTAGAAATCTCTTTGCATGGTCATAAAATACAAAAAATGGTTATTGACAGTACATAATTTATTAAAACCATATTGAATCATAATAAGATTTGTTTGTATTCAAGACATATGTAGATAATGTACTTTTGTTTTATTTTACTATCGCAGATCACCTCTTGTTTTTGTCAGAATTTTTTTTCTTATTTTTTTCTTTCAGATTTTTGTGAGCTCGCTAACTCAATTATAACGATGTACTTTTGTTTTGTTTATTATTTTTTTGCAGCATGCACTGTCTTTCTCTGTGATTTTCACAGGGAACAAGCATGGACACGATGGGTTCGGAAGATAGAAAATGGTGTTGCTTCGTGCAAGCAGAAAGTGCTCTCCATGCTGAGAAGATGTGCCCATGCCACTGAGCCATCAGAGTACAATGCTGCATTGGAATACCTCAAGGCTTCTAAAGAATGGCAGGAAAACCCGAAACTACAGAAGTGGTTCACCAAACAGTGGATTCCACATTCTAAGGTAAGAAAGAAGCAGTGTCTGTCCTTGTATGAGACTTTTGCCACACAGTTTCATTCTATCTTTTAAAAACTGGTGGTGCCCAGTTTCAAACTGGAATATTGTAGAATGTGATATGATCCATTATTACCCGTATCAGACATCTGAGCTGGTCATTTACAAAACCGTATTGCCCTAGTTTTCACTAGCAGTGGGACCGGAGGGGTATATTCTTTGTATTTTCCTTGGTCTCCCTGCGCGTATTGACTTTGCGTTTAGAGACGAGTGAAAATATACCTTGGTATTTTCCACGGTCTCGCATTCGGGCATCTTCTATTGACCGCGTCGCATTTTCATTGCGCATCTAATGCGTACGAGAACCTGCATACTTTGCGCGCACTCTATTGTGACGTAATAATCACACCAAATACACACTGTTTGCAGTGTATCGAAAATGTTGTCAAGCACTGGATGCACAGTGTTGGTTTGACAAAGTTTGTTCAGTTCTTGAGATTGTCATGGTGGATTTCTGTATTTGCTCTAGATGTCTGATTTGGATAACAATAAAAATATTGACTGGCTTTACTTTCGGGGGATATCAGAAATATTGACCGCGCTAAGACCATATTGCCCTCGTCTTTCGACTCGGGGCAATATGATCTGAGCTTGGTCAATATTTATGATATACCCCTCAAGGCCAGTCAATATTATATAATTATTAACCGTATCAGACATCTGAGCAGGGCAATTTTTAAATGTTATTGCCTTCAAGGTTTGATGGATAAGCCAACAAAATTACAATATTTTAGCCCGCTCAGAAAAGTCAATGGGATTTTGTGTGTAATTTGCCGGTCAATATGGTTATACAGTAAACCAATGAACAAATATTTTAGCCCGCTCAGAAAAGTCAATGGGATTTGTGTGTAATTTGCTGGTCAATATGGTTATACAGTAAACCAATGAACAAATATTTTAGCCCGCTCTGAAAAGTCAATGGCAAAATGCGTGTTAAACTAATGAGCAATATTATAGAGCCAGTTGTAATTTACATCGCGCATCAGCTACTGTAATTTACATCGCGCATCATGTATAAGAAAATGACCACTTTGCGCGAACTCTATTGTGACGTAACAATCACACCCTAGGCAAACTGTTTGCAGTGTATCAAAAATCTGTCAAACACTGGATGAACAGTGCTGGTTTGACAATGTTTTTGCAATTTCTAATGCTAGGAAACCCTGTGTAGCCTACATAATTTAAGAGTTTCTTGTTTGCTCTAGATGTCTGATGTGGTTAACTCTTATCCTGCCATGAGACTGCTAGCGCGCTATTGTTACAGTGCCATGTGCACGCGAGCGTGCTATCGATTGAAAGCCACGTTCATGCTAGCGAGCCACCGCTACGGTGCTTTGTGCGCGCTAGCGCGCAGATGTAATAACAGTTATTGTTCATGCCCATTGCACCGTGTTGAGTGCTTTTGCAGCGCTATTGAAAGTACCATCGCGTGCATCAGATTATCGGCTTTGGATTACGCGTCTTTGTATACAACAGTCAGATTGGATTTTCTTGAGTAATTCAGCGATTTTTTGTTTGTAAAGATTTAAATAACACGCACTTGAACCAACCTTAAAATTAACTTGGCACGCAGGAGATTAGCACTGTGGCACAATGGGAATTAGCACTGTGGCACTGGGTGCATTGTATGGGTGGCAGCTTAAGAGTTAATAATAGTAATATTGACTGCCTAATTCAGGGCAATACGACTTGTCATATATCACCCTCACCTTCGGTTCGGGCGATATGTCATATTGCCCAGAAGGCAGTCAATATTACTTAAGTATTACGTTTTTAATCACATTACTCAAACCAATACATGTAATATCTATTTTAATGCCTCCGCCAACTTAAGATTGTACTGAAGAAATTATGTTTTGGGCTTGTCCGTAAAATCATCAATGATATATTTATTTCTTGAACAAAGACAACAAATTGATTATACATCCGTTTTATATTTCAGCGCTGGGTATGGGGCAACCGTTGCAACAAAGGAGTTCAGGTCAACACCAACAACGGACTGGAGAGGCAGAATGGGATATTCAAATATTCCTTCTTGGAAAAGAAGAACGACACCAGTATTTCTGGAATGATTTCTATTCTCATTTTGGAATACCTGCCTAATAGCATGCGCAGGTAAGGTATACAAACAGAAAAAAACTAAGAGAGAATATAAAATAAATTTGAAAATCTTAGACCTAAAGTGACTGCTACTTTTTAGGGGTGTTTATAAGGAAATGAAGCTGGAGGGGAGCAGAGCATATGGAGCAGTGGAAATCATGCTAAAGATCTAATTGGCTTCAAAACAACTACATTGTAAATCTTTTGCCCTCCCTATTGTGAATGAGTTAAACTCTTGAAAGTATGATCTTATTGGCCCGTATTCTGAACTCTGGTTTAACTTAATTAATTAGTTAAGTATGTGCTAAAATTATGGGAAGCCAAAAATGTATGTTTCTTACGTTTGCTGGGCTCTTTTCTCATGCTTTAATGGTGAATAAAACTATTGTAGTTATCATTCCAATACAGTTTTTAATAGTTTGAGTGCCAAATGTACTGTTACAGTTTTGTATCACTTTTGGCTACCCATTGTTAAACCACAGATTTAGACCACAGTTTACATTAAACTGGAGTTCAGAATACGGATCAATATGTCTAAATACAGTCAAACCTGTCTTAGTGGCCACCTTTCTATAAATGCCACATGTCTATAGTGGCCATGCATTTTGTCTCCCAAGAAATGTGTGGTATTTAACCCAGCTAGTGTTCATCAGTAACCAGTGATCATGGAGTCACCCTATATACTAAAACAAGACTAATATCAGTAAATTAATAAATAAACAGTAATAAATGTTAATTACCTGTCTATAAAGACGTTGAGACCACTAAATGTGGCCACTGTATATATGAAACCTGTCTGAGAAAGGGCTTATGCCGAAAGGGTGATAGCGTCGCGTTGACTTGAACGCAATCATTCGTCCAAAGCCCCCCCCCCCCCCCCCCCCCCCCCCCGTTGTGCCGAAAGGGTGCGTTGGGAGTGTCGCATCGAGTTGACTGGAATGCGACCATTTGTCCAAATCCCCCCCCCCCCCCCCCCCCCCCCGTTTTGAAGAAAGGGTGCGTTGACTAGTGTTCCATATCAGTTGTTTATAATTGAATTTAAGAAATAGATATTTAAGTCGTTTGAATTCAAATAATTAAAATAGAAACAGATAAAAAATTAGATCAAACTAGCTTTTACGTAGTCTTGCAGATTAGGCATTTATTTTGATTATTTTGATTTAAACGACTAAAATTTCTAGCCCTTAAATTCTATTAAAATGGCTGATGTAGGAGACTAGTCGACGCACCCTTTCGAGAAAAGCCCCCTACGTAAAAAATAAATGAAGTTGAGAAGACCTTCTGATTATAACCGGAATAAATTGTTCTGAAAAACAATTTGTTTATTAATACATCATTCTAAAAAGTATCAAGCCTAATAATGCGCTAGAAGTCATGAACAGGCAACCAAGACTGCCCAGAGTAGCAGTGGTTGATCCACCGTATACTATCCAGTATCCCCACATTGTTATTATGTATCTCTAACAACACAAAACATTATCATACAACTACAAAACCCCTACAAAACATAATCAATACACTTATGAGCTGCTTTCAAACCAAGCACGATCATTTTAATAGAGAATTATGTGTAACAATCCTTGATAGCTGACTGGGAGCAGTATGATTCGGACGGCGTCGCCAAACTCCTTGTTTGAAGCCCAGAAATCAATGTTAAAAGAATGATGTAAATGTAATGACTTCAAATAATGTATAAAAATCATGATTCATGCAGCATTATATTCCTTTAACTCTGATTAACTACTTGACTGCAACTCCCTGATAAAGACTTTAAACATCTCATTCATAAAATAGAAAGTACAAGTGTCACAGCACAATTTGATAACATATGAATGGAATGAATACAAAAACATGGACGTGACAAATAAATTAGAACATACTTGACCTCAGAAGTGTCGAGAATGACAGACATGAGCACTATACAATTAGTATAATTTCTTTATTCTTATTGAACTTCATGATTTTCTCTATTCTGAATGTTTCTGTAAAATTTACCTAATGATTTTAAATAATTTAACAATTTTGGCAAAAACTCAATATAAAAATTCATGACTACATTGAATACAAATGTATCTAAAAACTGCTGAATTCTATTGAACTTGCATTCTCAGTACATACCAAAAGTAAAGCCGTATTGCTATTAATAAGCTAAAATATATCATGAGAGATAATAAATATTTCTACAAGTATTTACCAAAGACGTTAGTAATTAACACATTATTTCAGTCATCAAAACTCTGGTAAATAATTAAAATAATTAACATCAATGATGCAAGAGATGAAAGAATGAAACATTTTACATTTCACGTCAGGATTTCCAAACACTGCATTCTTCAGATAAGTCTACATACCGGTAATGCACATTTACAAATTCATACTTACAACTGTATCTACAGAATAATGAAAATAAATTATTCTATATTGCAGAAATATTACACAAGATACATATTACCTATTTCTAAAATTTTGTGCACAGCAAACTTTCGACACTATTTATAAAATATATCTACAAGCAGTCAGTTCTTTGGGGGATACTTCTTTGTAAGCATTTTCAACAGATTCTGTTTGTTTTGGGGGATGTGAGAATAAAAACCGATCCATAAACATGTAATCCTCATTTTAACATCAAAAATCTGGATGTTTATGTTAAACATTTGAGTTTTTTTTATTTAACACTGTGTACATCATATTCAATCATTGCAATAACATGATTTATTCATGGTTTTGAATACTTTCAAACCACTTTAATTATCTTTCCAAAACAATTATTGCTAAACATTAAAGTCATTTGATTGGCATCCGACTTTCTGATCAATAATCTTCTATTTGTGTAGGCATGCTTTATTTAGATGTTAATGAATACAAATAACTAGAAGTGCATGATAACATTTCATGAATAAATCCTAGATGGTAGGATGGAAGAAAGCACAACATGATTAGGTACATCGTTGGATCGGTGTATTGAGCGCTATATAAAAAACTGTATTATTATTATTATCAAACCATGTCACATAAATAAACCTATATCACTATACCCTTAAACGAATAGAAAACATAATACATGTATCATTAAAATAGTGTTTCAGCTGTTCTATTCCATCAATGCAATACACAAATCTTTCTAAACTTCCAGCAGAATCCATTAATTTTGGAACGATCAGATCCACAGGGAGAGACCCTTACACATTAATCAGCTGCGTTCATATTTCTACAATAGGCCACTTGTTCACATAGAAGCGTGATATACACATCACATGCATGTAACATGTTGTAAACTTCTCCAACTTAGCTATGTACAGGCATTCTTTCTTCTCTCCATAAAGTAAAGTAAAGTAAAGTAAAGTAGTAAAGTAATGTAGGTAATAATACATGGCATGCTGAGTACTTGTTATCAGGTTTGAGTCACTCATGACAGGGAGGCACTAGATAAGCAAGCTATTCAAAGCACTGCATCTCAAACAATAACAACATTTGTTTTCTATGGTAAAAGTTTCACTGATAATAAGAGCTAAGAGCCAGAATGGCACTGCCGCTCTATCATCTGGTTCTAAGCAGACAATGTGAGTGATAAATAAAACACAGAGCTCTGTAAGTATAATACATTTTATTCTAAAGTATTCATTGATAATTTACACACTCTCCCAAAAAGTAAAAGCCAGTGGCTACTTAAAATTCTGATTACAATATACTGTATGGAGGCAGTGATATTACCAGGGTTTAACATACAGCGTACATGTATGTGGCAACTGTCTCTACAATGTTCTCATCTGATTTTGTTTTTCAACATGGGGAAACATCACTAAATGGGCATAAAAATTCAAGGAACTTTAAATGGGCAGTGTTGATATCCAAGGAGCCGTCAAGAAAAGCATTAGATGGAAGTTGACCAGTGGGCTTTAGATGGGCATGGTGGGCAGGAGGCATAACCCAAAGACAGCATCCCTGGACAGACAGAGGCCACTGGATGTTCCCTTTAGCAGGCCATCAAATAGGCGGTGGACCGTTGGTATAGCGTAGCATGGGATGTAATGAGCGAGCAAAGTTATTTGTCAGGGTACAACTGTAATCTTCCTCAGTCATTGGAATAAAACATGCTACACCCAGTAGTAGAAGCATTAAGAGATGGAGCGGAAGAGCAGCTCGTACTGCTCTTGATAAGAATGCTCTACCCCCTTGGCCTGTTAAAACTGGAGCTCTGTAAATGAGAACAAAAAATCAATTTTAATTGAATATTGGGCATTCACAACATTATTATAAAAGACTTTGATTAAGTTAAATCTCCATGTATAAGACGCACCCTATTTTAAGGACCAAGACCCTGACACCGAAGGCAACAAGCCAGATCAGATCGTATCTTATTGCAGCATTCGGTAAGGTACGGAAACCCAAGTCAGGGAATTGGGAAGGACTTTAATTTATTACGAGGCGCAGTTGAAGTGCTTGTGAACTTGTCACAAATAATAGTAACAATGTTGTTTTTAAAACTAAATATTACAGATAAATTTTCCTCTGAGTCCAAACAGAAATTTGGACAGCCTAGATTTTGAGTAGTGAGTCAATATCCCCCGTGTGAGTGAGCTGGATGATACGGTTGAGTGAGCTGAAGACCTGGATGAACTTTGGCCGGCAAAGTAACCATGTGAAAAAGCATAAGAAAAAAAAAAAAAACTCTCTCTCCTTCAAATTAGGAACGTAGTTTAACTTCAAATAGTAGATCCTATTCTTTATTCACATTATGTGATTGTATCCCCCGGCAGTATGCCGGTGGGGTACTTTGGATTCAGCAGCGTTACGCCGCGTCCTATTCTTGTGTGCGCTCTAATAACTGCCACATTCCTTGATGGATTTCTTTCAAATTTTCTATGGTGGTATAATCTACACACGTATAACTTGGATGGTTTATGGGAGCTCTATACGCCATATTTCTCAGGGATTTTCTTCAGAATTTGAACGAAGGTGTATCTTGGTTATAGATTATCTATACAAGCCTATAGATTTTGGTGATGCTCCCTCCAGTGTTCCGTCTTTTATAGAGTCAAAGGTCATATTTTGATAGATGTCTTGTGTGCACTCTAGTGTGCGGTCTAACTGCATCATTCCTTGACGGATTTCTTTCAAATTTTGTATGGAAGTGTATGTTGGTAAAAATCTATGCACCTATAGTTTTTGGTGATGCTGCCACCAGTGTCCCATGTTTTATAGTGTCAAAAGGTCATATTTTGGTGGATGTCTAGTGTGTGCTCTGCAAGATATATTTCATGAAGATTTCTTTCAAAAGATGTATAGAGATCTATGTTGGTACACATCTCTCCTTTTTGGGGGATGCTGCCCTCATTGTTCCATCCTTTATTAGGTCAAAGGTCATTTGGCCATTTAGTTCCGTTACTGCCACATTTTCTTGACGGATTTCTTTCAAATTTTTGACAGAGATGCATTATACACACATATTGTTTTGGTGATGCTGCTCCTAGTCTTGACAATAGTCTGAGCCACAAGTGGCAATCTCTACATCATCCTTTTGTCCCTCCCTCGAACATAAGGATGACACAAAATTGCTGCCACTGCCGATTGCAATATTTCTAGTTCATGTTGAGACACAGAGATTTTCAAAAACAACTAAAAAGTAGCATTTTGAGCACCCCTGACTTTTAAATTTTTCCAGAGGAAAGTGTGTTTTATACACAGAGATTCAAGGTACATGTTATACTTTTTAAATCCGCTATAAATAGAAGTAAATTTAAAAATTTTGTGAACATTTAAACAATGATTATTATCATTATCTATCCATTGTGTGCTCAAACTGGCAAGTTCTACATCCTAACATCAGACCATTGCCATACTGATAAGGACCAGGGCCCGTATTCAATTCAATACTTAAGGACAAAATTAAAGCTTTTTACTTAGTATTTGGCTTAGATAAAATACTTAGCCAATTATGGTATTCAATTCACACTTTTGGCTAAGTATTTTACTCTAAATCTAAGCCAACTCCATACCAGACTTAAGCAAATTATTTGGAGGCCTTGATTGGCAGGCATATGGTTTTCTTACGCAGTATTATAACCTGTGCACAATTATATCAGCGTGCATTTATTGCAATGCATCAATTGCGCATTACTTTTGATTGACCGTGTGACGTCACAATGCTTATCAATAAGTATTTTACTTAGATTTTGTCTTACGTAAGTATAAGTCTAAAATGCGATTTGAATACGAGATAAGTGAATTACTTAACTTAGCCATTTACTTAGTAAATTTCTTACTTATGCTAAGTATTGATTTGAATACGGGCCCAGTGCCCCAGTTTCAATTTAAAAAAATTAAAAAATTGAAGATGTTTATAATTAGCACATTTCCCAGAACAATTTTGATTATGATCACAAAGTCTATTTAAAGAAATCAATACAAAGATGATTTCAATGTTCTACTCTATTGTCTACCTATAGAAATCATGTTAAAGTTACTATGTTACTAAGTTACTATGTTACTATGAGTATGATATCTCTTTGGGACAATCATTCCACATTTTGTGGGTTTGGCTCAATGATTTTTTATTCAGAGTCCTAAAAATATTCAAGATGCATGGGTAGGAAGAAGGAAAACACACTGTATTTATTTTTCTTGCATGACCATATCGGATGTGATGCCAAGAATTTAAAAAGGAAATTAAGTTTAACAACCCTTAAATTAGCAACACATCGAGAGGTTCAAAGTCATCATGTTCTATCAAAATTAGCCATTTTGGAACTTTTGACAAGGTTCCTGCACACAGAAATTGTTTTTGAGACAAAACATACCGGTAAATTGATTAGTACAATGTAGCAAAAAAACAAACATTATTTTTGCCAATTTCAAGAACAACATGTGATCCATTTACCCCTTTAAAAAAATACAGTTAATGCACTAGTCTATTAATGTTGCCCTCAGGTTGATTTCTTGAAAGTTTGTGATTTTGTTTTTTATAGACATGTTCAAATAAGTGCACTAAATTTATTATTAATAATGGTGTCCTACATACCCAGCAGTATCTGGTGATCTTTCTGCTGCAGCTGCTACAGCTGCTGCAGCTGCTGCTTGACGTCCAGCCAGTGTGTTGGTAGTAGCATCAGCATAATGTCTGATGGAATAGATAGGTGTGCTGCTACGTCCTGGTATGGGGCTTGTAAAGTCACTAGATACTTCTCCCATGGCTCCTAACAGCATTACAGATCTTGGTTGAATAGGACTCTCATAAACACCCTGAAAAATCAAGCAAGTTCATTGATTTTTGATTTCCTTCAATTCAATACAGATTTGTTTAAATTTTGAATTTGACAACTTTCACGAACTCTATTGACAACCAACTTCTTAAATGTTATACAATGCTTGAAGAAGTAAAGGCTGGTTGTCAGCAATTTTTGTAAGAGGAAATAAATGTAATGCCCCACAATCTGTTAAACTCAAACAGAATTAACAAAGAGTGTTATCTTTAACAACCATGGGTTACAGGCTACAAAAGAATAATATATGTGTGGCTTCCTGCCCAGTGAATGGGCAATATGTAATATACATAATATATACACTTATTTTTGCTTATATCCTCTTATTTTAATCTCTAACCATGGCTAGAGCATGTTTTAAATTTAAACCTTCTTTGTGAATTTGGGCCATTATCATTTCAAACCATGGTTTAACCCTATCTAGCCCGGGGGGGGGGGGGGGGGGGGGGGGGGCTTTAGAAGCCCCCCCCCTCGACATTTTTCGCGATAATTTTTAACGAAAGAAAATCTTGCACTGAAATTTTGTGACTTTTTTCTTTTGAGTCTTGCGCATCTTTTGAAAGAATTTGTTTTCGAAAATCGGACCTACCATTACAAAGTCACTGTTCTTTTGTCTTTGCATGTCAGCCCGAAAATCGCTCATTTTTGTGATTTGTGTACAAACCATATGGAAATCTCATTTTTCAAATAAAGAGATAAAACATTGGTTATTTGGTCTTGTTTACAGTTTAGGTGTTTATTTTGGGGTCAAAATAGTTGAAATATAGTTGGAAATGAAATGAAACAACAAAAACAACAAAATACATAAGTTAGAAAAAACAAATACATAAGAAATATCAAAACAATAGATAACATAAGGAATAACCCTAATTTTTCAATTTTTTGTGTTGTATTTTTATTCCAAATGGTCTAACAAATATATGTAGTGAGAAAGAATGCTTAAATATGAATAATTTATGGGCAAAAATGTGAATTTGATGACCTTATTTGCATAAATTACCATAAATATGCAAATGAGTGAATTTTTCAAAAAATTGAAATTACCATAGTATTCTATACACTTCACTTGACATGTATGCAAATTTTTGCGGCGATCGGTCGTTTCACAGCCGAGATCATAGGGGGGGGGGGGGGGGCAATGCAGTTTCAAAATAGCCCGGGCTAAATAGGGTTAAGCCTCCATAAGCCTGAGAATGGGTAATATTGTATAAGCTGTAATTTTCGCAAATTTTCATATTGCATATTATCGCGAATTTATCAACAAGCAAAAATATTGGCATCGCATCATTCCGGAGCGCGAAAGGCATAAAGTTATGTGCATGCGTCCTCTTGATCGCTAGCTGCTAGTAATTGCCCACCTTATTTGTAATGCAATACTGTCGCCTCCCTAGATGGATCTTCGACTGCGCACAGTTGTAAATGATGCCTCCGCCATAGAACGATTTTACAAACCAAAACAGAAGCAATTTTTAAAATTCAAGGTTTGATTGTAACCCACTAACAGGTTCTCAGAATATCATGATTACAAGCTATTTTTCATACACATGTACATGTATGACCCTTTGATCTTTGACCTCATGACCCTAAAATCTAATCAGTTCATTGGTTCTGCAAGATACATACATGTCCTGAGTTTGACAGTAATCCATCCGTTGGTTCTATTGATAATACGTTCACAAGCTATTTTTGCATACATAATGAACCCTGTGACCTTTGACCTCATGACCCCAAAATCTAATCAGTTCATTTGCTCTGCAAAAAACATACAGTACATGTCTTGAGTTTGATGGTGATCAGTCCATCGTTTGTAATGATGTGATCACAAGCTATTTTTGCATACCGGTACATTATGAGCCCTGTGACCTTTGACCTCATGACCCCAAAATCTAATCAGTTCATTGTCTCTGCAAGATACATACATGACTTAATTTTGGCATCCATCGATTGCTTCTTGACATAATGCGATCACGCGAACAGCATGTACAGCAAACCCGAAAACAATAATGGCTCAAGCTACGGTACTTTGTAGCGGAGGCATAAAAACATCAAGTTTTGACATGTCATATCTGAATGAGGCTTATTTGAGAGGAAGATAGACCTACCCTGTCCAGTTGGAACTGACTGGGATCCACTTTAGTCTCCAGGAGCTCCAGGTTATCATTACATTTCTGAAGCAGAGAAGAACTCTTCTTAGCAATAAGGTGAAGGGTTTCCCTGGTAGCCCGACAGTCTGGTGAGTCCACATCAATCAAGAGCTGGTCTGCCGTATCCTTCAAGGAACTCATACGAGGTATCATCTCCTCAAGCTCTTGTCTAAATGACTACAACAAAACATAAAGGTACTTGATATTTTCATACTGTCTTAGGTGCTCAAGAACCTTTCAAGTACATAATGCAAGTGAAAAACAACACCCATACTGAAGCTACACTATCTTAAAAACCAAGTGAAATTGCTGACATATTATGATATATCATAGTGTTTTGATTGGGTGCTCACCTAAAGGAATTTATGAATGTCTGAGCACTACCCATTTTAAAAAGAAAATCTCAAAATCACATTGCCCCGGTTGGTCAATAATGGTGTTGAGGGGGTTGTGCATTAATGCATTCAACCCAACAGAAATCATTTGAATGAACCTCTGGTTGAAAGTCACTCTATTTAAAACTTGGGAAGAGACAAATTTGATATGAATCAGTTAATACACCTACACTCCCCTATGTTTAAAAAATATTTGAGGTCGTATAGAGGACATATATGTGCTACTCCAAAATGGTCTAAAGACGAGTGTATTCTTAATTTCTTTCATAAGAGCTAAAAGTCAGTTCATGATAAAAAACCCTGACTTACAGCAAATATTCTGTATTGATTATTCAGTATCTCAGGATCAGCATTGAAATCGATGGGTTCATTCTCTGTCATAATTGTCTCAATCTCATTGAGTCTAGATTCAAGGTCCTTTGTTGTCTGATGAAACTCTTCACATTGCACAATAGCCATCTGAAAGAAACATACAAAAAATAATCTTTGGTACTCCTTTTGTCAATAACAGTCACTCCAATATTTGAGATCTAGAAAACATTTTTTAAAGAAAGCCTCAGCCTTGGAGGTGCCGTGGGCGAGTGGTTCGTTCGTTCGTGTCTTCTTAGATCAAGATTTAATCTTGATCTTCGGAGTAGTTGCTACAACCGGCCGTGTCAGACATGTTGCCCCGGGTTGCGAGATAGGACTCTTGTAGCGTGCCCCCATTTAAAACAATGATACAATAACAATTTAACGAGTGGTTAAGACGCCGGACTGTCGATCACAAGGTTCGTGGGACTAATTTCCTTTGGCAAGACATTGATCTAAATTTGCCACACTCAACCCAGGTGATGTAAATGGGTACCTGGCAGGAATTAATTCTTTGAAATGCAAGAGCGCCGTAATGGCAGCACAGCTAAAGCCGGGGTAATAATAGTTTGGAAGCGCTATATATATAAACCAAGTATTATCATTATTATTAACCCGTTCAGCTCGGGAACCGAGATTTCTCGGGCCCCTAGGTACGTACTCACAAACGGGAACCGAGATTTCTCGGGTCCGAGCAAGGGCTTCTTTTATTGCAGAAAAGTACATCTATTCACCTTCTAAATACAATATAAACTATCTGTATACAAACCTTGAACCTTTGGCTACATGCATCTCATTTTTTACCGACTGTAGATGCGTATTTTTTGTTTTATTACAAGTTTAGCATGAGAATGCATGAGTCCTCTTTCAGGATATTCGTATAGAACACATGCAAGTCAGTTTACGTTATTTTCATAGATTTTCGGAATCGCTGCTGCTAGCTAGCTGGGTCTACTATGCCTAGGACTGTGTAAGCCGGACATAATGATTTTACAGGCAGCGAATTCCACACTCGCTCTGAATACCTTTGTACACGGCACGCGCGGATACACCGTTCAATACATGAGCCTTGGCCTTATATGGTCATTGACGCCTATTCGGGCCGATTATTGAATAGCTTATAGTATATTACAGTCTCGTTCGACCTCGCGCTCTCAGTTCAGGTAATTCATGGGTACGTATACAGGGTACCGGGCCGACCTATTATTGGGGAGATTAGCTAGTCTCGATATAGTCCATCCCATTGTTTTGTTTCAAGGTTGTCGGCTATTATTTACTTATCGTGCTATAAAGTGTCGGAGTTTTACTATTTAGTTCAGCTTTTTGATTTTCATGATAGTTGGTTGCACAAATTAGTTCTCAATTCTTTGCTTATAACTGCTCTTTATCTATGTAAGATAGTTTCTCAAAATGTCTCGTCATCGGAAGAAGCCTCTTTTTAGCGTTGAAGATGCTCGAGAAGCGATCCTTGACTCGGACTCAGAAAATGAATATGATAAAATGGACTTATCAAGCGAAGAAGAGTATTCGTCGGACGTAGAAAATGAAGAATATGAAACAACGACATTCGATGATTTCTTCGAATTAGAGGGTACAGCAGAGTCCATGAATGGAAATACTCCTGTAAACCCCGCCAGCACTCGTAGTGATACCCTCGATCCATACCGAACCGACCCTGGAGTTACGGGGGACCAAGCCACAGCTGAGCCTATGGGGGGGGGGGGGGGGTAAAAAACCCGGATAGATAAGGATATGAAAATCAGATTGAATATTTCCATAAGTTATCTATAAAGCCTGTTGTCTCAAAAGTTTTTACTCCACAGCTATCTTTTACGTCATTGTATTTACATGACAATATGCTTTTCATTTTATCAATTTGACCAATTTAGCGAATCATTCATGTATGGACCTCCTCTTTTATGAAAGGCTTATCTCAGCTCCCTCAGCTGCCCCACGCTAAGGGGGAACAAAAGAATGTAAAGAAGTTACTACTCTGGAAGATTGCCGTTTTGAAAGAAGAGGATGTAGGCGTAAATAGGTCAATTTACATTACAATACAAACAACCACTCTAACTTATACACCTTTACGAGGGCATGTAACAATTTTAGAGCAGGTTGAAGTAAAATATCTTGATCAACCTAAAGCCTGTCTTGGTTTGAGCAAGCATATGAAATGTTCAAATGTTATGTTCTGAAAAACGACCCCTAACTCTTCCTCTCTCTCCCCACGGAATATTACTCTTGTCTTGAGCAACTCCGGCGGTAAAGCCACGAATATGAGACTTTTCCCGGGCAAAGATGCTACCATTGTTGAAAAAAATGCAAGGCAACATAAAACAAGTTTCTGGCAATGAAGAAAAGCGAGTGCAAGATGAAGAAAATAATTGTTATTATTATTACTATTTTATTACAATATTGTAAGCATCATCATCATCATCATCATCATCATCATCATCATCATCATTATCATTATCATGTATACATGTTCATGCCATCTACAGAACTGATCATGAAATGAGGATTATCTAAGTTTTATTGACATGATAGGTTGAACAACAGATGGAGACGAAGACAAATAAAGTGAATTCTCACGTTGTTTGCACTTCTTTCTTTATTGTTCCGTAATATAATGAATTACTATATTTTCAATATCATTTATTTTTGAATAAATAAAAGACTACCAATACTACGGCGATTAATTCCTTATTAGCCACCCCCTTCCAAAAAACAAAAAACAAACACAACAACGCGATACGGAAATAAAATACACTGAAGCACAATTCCAATTTCACGAAATTCCTGACGTATTCAGAGAGGGAAGGGGGAGGATAGAGACAGACAGACAGAGACAGACAGAGAAAGATAGATAAATAGAGAGAAAGAGAGAAAGCTGGGTGCATCGTTATAGTCTGTACTGTATTTATTTATTATTATGCTATGCTGTCTCTCCTTTCACCCCCACCCCCTGTTCTGGATTCTTCTTTAGTTTCATTTTATCATGTCTATATCTTTTCGATAAAGTATAATGTCCGACATATATTATAACCGTCAATTTAGGCTGATATACTATTTCATATTAATTGATGCAACAGAGATTTACATACAAAATTTTAGTTTTATAAATTGTGTATTTTTCTCATAAAATTGAGTATCTAAATAAAAAGAGATGAAAAGAAAGAAGAGGGAGAAGAAGAGAAGAAGGGAACAACAAGAAAAGATGCAGATGAGAAAGAAGAACAAATTAAGAGAAAGAGAGACAGAAAGAGAAAGACAGAGAGAAAGAGAGAGAGAGAGAGAGAAAGTTGGGCGCATCGTTTTATAGTCTGTACTGTATTTATTTATTATTAAATATTGTCTCTCCTTTCCCCCCCCCCCCCCCCCCGTTCTGGATTCTTCTTTAGTTTCATTTTATCATGTCTATATCTTTTTGCTATAGTATAATGTCCAACAAAATAATATTATAACCTTCAATTTAGGCTGATAAATTATTTCATATGAATATGATGCAACAGAGATTTACATTCAAATCTTTAATTTCTTATAAATTGTGTATTTTTCTCATAAAATTGAGTATCTAAATAAAAAGAGAAAGAAGAAAACCAAAATAAGAATGAGGCGAAGAAGAAGAAGAAGAAAAGATAACGAAGAAGAAAACCCTACGAAAGAGCTGAAAGAACTGAGAGGCTTGGAGCACAGCAGAGAACGACCGTGCAACGTGTTCTCGACATGACGAAGCCAGATTGCCAAATGATCTACGCATACGCAGGTTCCCGTTAGTCGAAGCCTCTGGCCGCATGAACGCACACGCATTGTGGCGCGCGCTGAGCGGTCTCACGGTACGGCGTGTTCGATTTTTAATCTCGTTTGTGAGGTGGCTATCAGGCTGAATAATGCCGAGCTGAACGGGTTAAGTGCTCAACTACACAAGTTGTTTGTCCTTCTAGAGAAGCTAGATGAAAATTATTGGTCAATTTTAGGTATGTGGGTTGGGATGTGGCTATAGAGGCCAATCCAAGACCTAGGTTTTCTTGGACAGTGAAGGCAAGACCACAGTGCCAAAGGGTCTTGGGATGGGAGTTTGTTGGTCACCTGAGTTATATGCGATGCCTGCTTGGTCTGCTGCCTGCTACACATGTCATGTAATTCATATACACAGCCAGTTTGAAAACCAGCTGGTAGCTTGTACAGTACAATGTCATAACTAACCATGGTTTTAATCTAGGGTTCATGTCACATTCTATTACATTGATAAAGTTTGGATAGGTTTGAGGCTTTGATCTAATTTCATGATATGATAGTTTATAATTCAAATGAGATATGTATCCTACACATGTAGTATGGCAAGTGCATTTGATTTACATAGTCTTTTTCACAGCCATTACTACATGTATTTATCAATGATTCTAAAGAACCTAGTGTTTTCTCCCTTCAGTACCGGTACTAGGAAGGTTCCCATGTGTCTGCATATGGGATTATACAATTTCAATGTCCTGTTAAGAACAAGACTACCAGTAAGTGAATACAAAACAAGAAAGCCTAGATCAGATCCAACAAAACAGCTTTTCAGGTCTCAAAAATAAAATTAAACAAGTTAGATTCAAAACGTACTCATATTGATGTATCAAATCATAATGTGAAAGGTTCCCTGAGAACATTGAAAATATTCTGTCTCTTAAACTTATCTCATATCATATTCATATTTTTCTTAAGAAATCAAAAATTGTTTTGATGGGGTTAGGCCTCTTTCTTCTCGTGAATTCAAGTAATGTCCAAATACTGTCCATTCACATATGTATATTGTTCCAAACAAACAAAAACATTATTGTCAAGAAGCAAGAAAAGTATATGTACCTGTAGTTTCTTCTGCCAGTCTGCAGCCTTAGCACAGACACCTTCCCACCGTCTGTTCATGACCTGAAGTCGGTAGCTGAGCTCTTGACCCTGCGGAGTATCTGGATCCACAAACTGCTGGCTACACAGATTGACAGAATATGCAATGGTACGCCTTGCACTCAGACCTAACATGAAGTCCTGATCAAGAAAACAAATAAACAGCCTCACATCAATGTTGAAAAAAATGCCTTAAAAAACAGACAGGCCTAAATCTATCTTATTATAGACCATGAGAAATGAAAATGATCTATCAATATTCTGAAGTATCAAAATATTTCAAAGTACAGGATGACAAAATATAAAAATGGATAAAATAAATGTCAGAATGTATTTATCTAAGCATAAAAGGAAACAGAGAAAATAAGTAAACCATCTAGAAGGATAAAGAAAAACAAAAACAAAGTCAAAAGAGGAAGAATGTTAGCATTTACAGACACACCAAAAGAAAGAAAAAGGGTAAGGGTATGGAGAAGAGAAAGACAGAGGCAGACATCTATACAGAGAGAGAGAGAGGAAAAAGGAGATAGAGAGGAAAGAGAGGGAGAGAGAGAGAGAGATAGCAAATGAGAAGGAGAAATAGCAATCGTACCGTGTACATTCTAATGATGCCTTCAAGATCTCCTATATCACCACTATTATCTTGTGAAGAGAGTGTAGTTTCTGCCTGGTCTAACCACATAGTCAGATTGTTCAGATCGTTATCATATTGTTGCCATGTCTGGTAGTTATGTCTTAAGATTGCTCCTTTTTCCATGAGTTCTCCTTGTAAAACCTCCCATCGACCTACGAGACCTGAAATAACAAACAAAATTTTATTCATTAGATAAAGTGCTCAAATGATCTGAAACACTAAAGCCTTTCAGTATATACATTCACTATGCCCACACTGTTGAGGTGTTGTGATATAACGGATGTGTCACTAGACGGGGGATCTCATACTTTGTGATGCAAGTCTCAGCCATGGCTCTGACAATTTTGGTAAGACACTAATATATAAATGCCATTCTTTACCCAAAAGTAATCTTGGTACCTAGTAGGAAGAATTTTTTTTAATGCTTGCACCAGGGTAAGCTGAAATAATAATATATATGCATCACCCTCAGGGAGAGAACTTCGCCCAGATCTCGAATATTAAAGCAGTTGATATGTCTTTTATATGCCGAATTGAAACAAAAATCTACCAAGAATTCTCACTTTATCCTTTTATTGAGTAAAGATTGTTTAAACATCACAGAAAATCTGAGACACTGTCTTTTAATCGTCACTGGAAAAATGATTGAAAGTTTCAATCATTTGGGAATTGCAGACAAAAAGCACTGTACGGTGTCAGAGCTCGCACAAAGACAATTTTAACACGTAAACCAATGGGGATTGCAGCATGAGGGCATTTTTTAAAAGACTATTTACTGGTATAGGCGGGTATGAGGTCACTTTTCAAAAGACTATTGAATGGTAGGTGATTATGAGGGCATGACTAAAATCACGACTGCAATTTTTACCAATCAGATGGCTAGATTTCTAAAGAGAGGTATATCATTCACTCTAATACAGACATTCTAAATCTAATGACTATGACTATTAACCCTTACTTTAATATCATAATTAACCCAAACTGACCTGAGACTTGACGTGCTAATACAGGATGATCATTGAGTTGAGGAGCCATTTTCTTTACAGCTGCTATACAGCTCTTACAATTCTCAGCTACTGTTTCCTGTAATAGGAAAAAACACCCACAAAAAGGTCATTGATGTACTGTTTATAGACCCCAAACTATGCCAGTAATTCATATGGTTAAATGCCTTGCGGTCACATTTGCGTAGGCCCATGATATCGAGAGTTACAAGCAGCGATCTGCAGTAGCCTCAGGGTCACCCTATGGCGTATTTCTATATTTTACAGGATGTAGGGGTCGCCGTATGATTATAGCACGAAGTTATAACTTTTTTCATTTCTAGGTTCGCCCTAGCAATTACACACGCCATAGCCATGCCGTAGAGCTGTTCCACAGCGACCATACGTCAAGCGTTGTTATTTGTCAAAAACCTACGGCCGCCGCAGGGACGCGTAAAGGCAACCGTGCGTCATCAATTCAAAGACCGTACAGCAGTCGCAGGTTTTCTGTCTCTATAAATTCAAAATACCCAGTGCGGCTAACCTAACATATGTGACTACTACAGTATGTGGCCATGGGAATGCAGCGAATATTGGCCATAGATATTTTAGACCCATGGCCGCGGCGGTAAATGTAACTGAGGCATAAGTTACTTGTAGCTCAAAGTTGGCTTTTGTCTACAGGCATGATCGAATGAAGACTACTAGTATACTCAAATGTTGCTTTTGCCTTATGAACGGTGCAGTCTGCTATTAAACTTGCAATAGATATTTACACAAGTTATATTTTTCAAATGCATGGAACCCCAAATGTACAGATGGAAATAATTTTATCATGATTGATCCCCCTATTTTATTTATCCCAAAGAATTTGAAAGAAATCCGTCAAGGAATGTGGTAGTTAGAGCGCACACAAGAATAGGACAAGGCGGAAGCGGGGGCAGCGGCGGCGTAACGCTGCTGAATCCAAAGTATCCTCCGGCATACTGTCGGAGGATACGATTATTACACTAGACTGTCCTTTAAACAATCAATATGCAAAACTTGTGCTTTGTACATTCCTTGATTTCATTTGCACAAATACAGGTATCCCATCCAGAACAATATAAATGTTTGACTAAAACTGATGTGCAGGTTGTGCCACAGCACTAGATGTGAGTTGGTCTAGTGGTACCGTTAGTGGTACACGCAGCTCAATGTCTTTGACTATAAACTTGCTCAGACAGACCCTGAAACTGTGTCATATCTACTGGATGGTGATATAACTGATATGAGAGGTTGGTTCAGAGACATAAACAAACATATCTAAGATACAGCAGTAAAAACTCAATCATGTGTGTTTCTGGTGTACATCCAGGAATCATATGTACCCATCAGTATCTTATTAAATGTTTGAGGACATGGATATTTTCATCATAACCAAGCAAGGACCTTTGTTTTTTGTTTATAGAGCACCTAAATAAACTTACCCCTACCTGAAAGGGCCACAAATTTTGAACAATTCACATTGTTCTAACCATGGACGTCCTTGTTTTGCGAGTGGTTATCAAAGTGAGGATACAGTTATTTTGTATGTCCTCGGTACCCACGTATCCACAACCACACACATGCAGAACTTAGAAATCCACAAGGTATGACTCTAATCGGAGGGTAAACTTACAAAGGCTGTTTTGATTTTGTCAACATCAGGTCCAATAGGTGTCTTACAGGTGACCATATTCTCTGCTTCCTCCAGCTGAGATGTACAGCTATCAATCAGCTGTTGAGCATACAACACATCGATAGGCTCTCCACCACGATGTTTGTTCTTACCCCACCTAAGAAAAGAGATCAATACCATACAAAATAATAATAATATTATGGGTTTACGGTATATAGCACTTAATACATCAACAGTGTTTCTAAGCACTTTACAAATATACTATTATCTTGGTCATTGGATTCAGGCTTTTTCCGCACACATTGTTGGAACATTCTCCACTCCCTGGGGAGCATTCCAGCCAGGTGCCAATTTAGAGATGCTCACAATCCTGAACAAACTACAAATACTTTGGCATCCTACTGGGTATCTATGTAACACCTGGGTGGAGAGTGGTAAATGTGGATTAATGTCTTGCCAAAGGATGACAGTGCCAAGGTGGAGTTCGAACCATAAAAATATAAATTTTAAGGACTACTTGAATCTTGTTGAATTACTGTAACCCCTTCATTCCAATAAAATCATTAACTCTTTCTTCTTAAAGTCCCCAGAAGTATTTGAAGTCATTTATCGAGCATCATTGGGCGTGTTCACACCGCAAGGGGGGACCGTGGGCGGACCGTGGATCGCGCTATCGTAGCGCGACCCACGGTCCGTCCGCCCATTGGCATTCGCCGGATCCACACCGCAGTGAGATAGCGCGGTCTATCGTAGCACCCCCTATTTTGAGAGGTCCTGTTGTCATGACGCGTGACGTCATGAGGTCAGAGCGGTCAAAGAATTCGCGCGCTATTACGAACTAGGAGTGTTGAAAAGGCCATTTTCGTAATGTAACCAAATTTAATGCATACGTCTTTGTGAAGTGCCTCAATACAAATTATTTCATTCACCTGATAAGAATAATAGTATTTCAATAGACAGAATCCAAACTGCATACATTAGTTGTTGTCAGGTTGGACAAGCATTATGGCTTGACCTACCTATATAGCAACATTTAATATATGCAGTTGCATTCTGACTATTGAAATACTATTGTTCCTATCAGGTGAATGAAATAATTTGTATTGAGGCACCTCACAAACACTTATGCATTAAATTTGGTTACATTACGAAAATGGCCTATTGTACCGATTCAGATTCAGATCGCACCAAAATAGAATGAGTATAAAATTCCCCGCGTGTAGAACGATTAAATCCGGCGTGCTATCGTAGCTCGGGTTCACACCGGCAGAGATAGCCCGGTCTAGAGCGCGCTAGACCGCGCTATCTCTCGTGGACCACCCCCAAGAGGTGCTCCAGTGTTGGCTCGACGTGGCTCGCCGTGGCTCGCTGTTGGGCGGACCAAAACGACGTTGTACCTTCCACACCGCAGAGATAGCGCGCGCTAGACCGCGCTATCTCTGCCGGTGTGAACAGCCTCATAGAAATGTTACAGTAAGACCATCAGGAAAAACAATATGAGGTTGCACTGAGTAACTAAGCACATTTTTGTATTATTAAGTCAGGACAAACATGTATCTTCTGCCTCTACCCTATTAAAATCCTTTTCAATGATTTAAAGAGAAGGTTGAGTTCTGGGGAGAGGTGACAAATAAATTGTGAGCGTAATCATTGTTATTATTAAAGTGTGAAAGAGCATCAGGGAAAAAAATGATCCCTGAAAAGCATGGCTCTTCATATACCTTCATATTCTAAATGTAAAAGTAAAAGATTAAAAATGAGGCCTGATTTTTATGCCACATGTTTGTGTAGTCCCATATTCATTTTTCTGTGCACAGTGCTTGTCACTATACCAAGACTGGGCCAAATTTATTATCATTTTGATGACTGCAGAACCTTTCCGACACACCCATCTTTATATGCTACATGATCATATTTTCCTGACAGATTCTACATCGTTTCTTTCACAATGCAATCGCATGACCAGAATTGAACTTTATCTTTAAAGAAGAGGCCATATGTTTGAGAAAAATCTACAAATTGTTGATAATCAAGATATTATTTTTCTATCCATTCTATTTTGGGATGGCAAGCCATCATCATTTGTCTCCTTGCCTTCTAAAAGAGTTAAAGAGGTTTACCTGACATCTGGTTCTCCATCAGCATTGGTTGTCATGTACTCATCCCAGTCTAGAGATGATACACCACTAGCTGGAGTAATCCTGCCTGAGACATATTCACTCGGTCCTGGTGATGCTGAACGGGTTGCGGAGCTGCCCCTAGACCTGGCTCTTGCATCGTAGGGTCTTCGGTGTACTCTGCTTGGTGATAGATGGGTTGGAAGGATTTCATCATTGTCGCTCTCACTCATAGGCTCACCTTCATTGTCTTCTTCATCTGATGAGTCAGTACTTGAGAACTGGATGGAGGTCAAATATGAAATTAATCAATTCATTTTCTATAATACAGTCATGGTCAAGAAAATTGAATTGTAATATTGGTCTGTATTCTGGAACTCATAAAAATGTCATCAGCTAGTTGTATCAGGGGTGATAGTGAGCACTAAAAAAATAATAGGTTTTTTGTTTTCCCCTCAACCACGCCCCCCTTGAGTAAAAAAAAGAAGAAGAGGATTCGCGGGAAAAATGGCATCTAACAACATTCCCCCCTTTCGAGTAAGAAAATTGGGGGAAAATAGGGCAAAATAGAGAAAATACGGAGGAGGAATTAAAAAAAAAAAAAAAAATTAAATCGGGAAGAAGAAAAAAAATCGGGAAAAGGTTGGGAAAAAATTAAATCAAGGGAAACGCTCTCAGCGGTCTCACCTGCATAACGCAATTCAATAAGATAAACCAGAACGTCAATGACGTAGCGCTCATCCGCATCTCGCAACAACAAATATCGTAAATTTTATGTGGTACACTTTTGAACTGGTCAAAAATTAAAAATTTGATGCCCTGGAAGGGACATAATTTCATTTCATTTGCATAAAGTACCATAAATAATCAATGGAGCAAAATCTCACAATTCTGTGTAGAAGTTAAGTGTTCCAAATTTAGCTCTACCAGATAAGGCTAACCAAATCAAAATCAGTCAAGAAATGAGGGAAAAGAAGCAATTTTTTGTTATTTTTGGAATAAATTTGCATAAATTACCATAATTAATTAATGGAAACCAATTTCAAAATTCTGTGTAAAAGTTTAGTGTACCTAAGTTAGCTCTACCATATAAAGCAAACCAAATCAAAATCGGTCGAGAAATGAAGGAGAAGAAGCCTTTTTTGTGATTTTGAATAAATTTGCATAAATTAGCATAGATAATGAATTTCACGATTCTGTGTAGAAATTTTAAATCCCCCTCCTAGCCCTATCATATGAAACAATCAGAATCAAAATCGGTTGAAAAATAACGAAGAAGAAGCATTTTGAAAATCTTGATGTTGATGCCACAACAAAGTCTAAGTTTGTTGACCTTAAATGACCTTTGACCTTAACTTGGTGACCTGAAATTCTACTCACATGATTGGGGAGACTTGATAACCATATAGTCCAAGTTTCATTGACTAAGAACTTATACTTTCAAAATTATATCAAAAATTCAAAAACTTAACCTTAGGTTAAGTTTTCGATGATGATGCTACAACATAGTCCAAGTCTGTTGACCTGAAATGACCTTTGACCTTGACTTTGTGATCTGAAATTCTACTCACATGATTGGGATACTTGATTACCCTATAGTCAAAGTTTCATTGACTAAGAACTTATAATTTAAAAATTATATCAAAAATTCAAAAACTTGTCGCGAACTGGCCTCCGAAGAGGTGTTCCTCTGACGAGGGCACCCCCGCCAACACATGGGTACGTCCCTCTTGAGAACCCCTTAGGCGGATGTTCGTCGCCTGGGCAGCCCCAAAAGAGAGCTGTGTCCATAGCACCTGAGTGACAGCCAACAAAACCTCATCTAAGATCGACTCATCAGCCTCAGAAACAAAAAATCTCCCGCGCCCTGACTCTTAAGGACAGAAGCGACCCCAGGTAGGCCGTCAACCTCATGCCTGACCTAGCATGTGCTTCACATGACCATACTGGCCTATCTAGAGTCTGAAACGTACTGCTTTTAAAATTCATGCCCAGTCTTCCCGCCAAATGTGTCAAATCTGGTGAAAAAGATTTGGGCTCAAAGAAAGCCACAGTGTCTGGAGACCTGAACGCAAAGTCCTTGAGTACCAGCTTAGCCTGCTGAGACGACTCTGCAGCCACACTATATGCTGCCTTAAAGTCTTTTGTTAACGGAATCCCTTTCGAGGGAGTATCCGAGCGGAAGAAACTCGCATTCTGGACTCCTTCCGACTGGGTCAGAGAGAAAGTCCCAGGCAGGTACTTAGCAAGCAGTGCCTGAGCGTTTGTTGCCAACCCCTGCGGTACCTGGGGGCCACACTAGCTACGGATTCAGAATCAGAATCCGCATCCAGGTCCCCAACACCCATTCAGTCGGGAGCCTGGCCCCCAGGGAAAAAATTAAGTTTTTCATTTCGGGGGCTCCATTTCAAATTTCGGGGGCTTTTTTTTCCATTTCAGGGGCTCTTTTTCTGGGGCTACTTTTTCATTAATTCATAAAAGGATACAGTTTGTTGAGATTTGTTTAGTATGGTAGGCTAAGGTTTCGGGCTTCCTGAATCCTGCTTCATAATTGCCTATTAAAAAAATAGTTCAATAACTAAGTTTTTATGCATTGATCTGATGCAAGAACTAATAGACCCTAGATTGCGATTATTTCTGGTCATGAATTTCGATAATCATTTTCAAAGTAAAATTTTCACAAGAAATTCAAAAAGTTGTTTTAAAACGTAGACATTAGTTATACTTTTATTAATTCTAAGCTCAGGTTTCATACATCTATTCACGAAACTATATTGAAATTGCGGCAATAATGATGCAAACCAACAGATAGTAATTTCAAAGTGTCAAATCTCTTCGACTCAAGCTCAGCTCAGCTCAGCTCACACACACACTGCACTGTACTGCACTGTATTGTACGTGTGTCAGTCATGGTGATTTTGTCAGATTTTCTTTACGTTGAAGAATGATTATCAAAATTCAGTATCAATACCGAGAATAATCACAAAATAGGCTTTAATTTCATACCTCTATTCACAAAAACTTTATAAAATTGCGTCAATCGTGATGAAAATTGATTGCAGTTTCGCGATGTTTAGTGGTCTAAGTTCAGCTAATATGATCTATCAAAACAAAATCGATCGCCAAAAACTCGGCCCCTACGATCCGTCTCGATCTCGCAACCACAAAAGTGTACGTGTTTTGGTTTGAAGAGCTGGGGCAGTATGATATGATGATGGATGTATGGGGAGGAAAAAATCCCACAGACTCCAGAACTGCCGCCGGTTTGTGAGGAGCCGCACGAGCCAAACGATTTGTCAACTGCCGAGGTTGCTCGTACTGTAAAAACCAGAGGACGAGAACCGGGGACAGGACCGGCTGGACCGGATACCCTACTCCTAAATGCAACGTTTGGAACCGGTAAACCGGAACAACCAAAGAATCGGTTTGAGATGGTAAACCGGATGAAACTGCTAGACCGTTACAACTTGTATTTGATAAAACAATGTTAAATTGTTTTTCATGTGAAGTCAATTCAAATGGATTATAAGATTGGAATGATTTGTTAAATCATATTCTTTTTCATGTGATGTTAACTCCAATTAATTGTGAAATTGTGAAATTGCATGCATGCATAAATAAATAAAGATATATACATATATACATATTATAATTAAGGAATTGTCTTTCATTTTGAATTCTCATATTCTGCTCATAGTGAGTACAATATGAAAAAATCAAAGTAAGAAATGCTAAAGTGAAGTAATGGACCATGGCAAAAATAGAAATGTAGGAAAAGGCAGAACAGGGCAAATTTACATGAAGCGTAATATATGCAACATGTTTAGATCAGCAACTTTGTCAAAACCAGATTTCTTTGCAAAATACATGAAAGAAAAAATAATGAATAACAAAATCATATGTATTCCACACACATTAAATGATTACATGAATAATAAAAAGCAATACGCTCTAAGTAACAAAATTTGTAAGTGAACTTACAATAACTAGATATTTTCAACTATAAAAAGAAAACTTATCACATACAACTTCACAGCAAATACTAAAATGGCACAATACTCATATTATCAGCAATACATTACAGTGCCTTACAAATTAATGATAACAAATAGAATATAAAAAAATCATAGGCACAGAAAATTGAGAAAACAGAGAAGAGAATTTTAAAACAACCTGACAGGATACAAACATTTAGAAAAGCATGAAATGATGAATGTAGTCTGCTCTGTTTCATATAAAATACCATAAATGGCTATTAATAAATATCTTTCCTCTAGTAAATAAAAACCAGAAGACATGAGAAGTCATCATGTATAAACCATGTACCCATAACTTGTGAACATAAAATCATTTGTTTTGTGCTACTAGAAAGAAGAAGGAAGCATATAGGAACACAACTTGTTGACTAGAGGAACATTTGGATGAAACACTGATATGACAAGTTGACATTCATACCTTGGTATTACCAACCATGAAATAATCAAAGGGTATGGCAGAAGAATCTCCCTATTTATCAGGCAGCGATGGGTTCAAGAAAACATAACAATTCTGTTTAGAAACATGGATGATTAGTACATGATTACACCATGTACAAGAGAGAAAATGTTGTACATGTATACGATGCAGGTTTTGTACAGTTGAAGGTATAGCAGCTTTTCAGCATCAATGGCATGCTACAATATTTTTACATTCATGTACAAACAAACCATCTAAATGCAAAACAGTCCAGGCCTGATATTTTTACAAGAATGGGCTCTCTTTACATCTTCTGCTTGACAAAGAGAGTGAATCCACGAGAAAGACATGAAGTGAAAAAGTGTTAGAGCATTATTCCACTGCACACATAACTCCAAACATGATTGGAATTGAAATGATCTTCGTCTACTTTTAAGAATCAGAAATCAGTTGTCATCTCTAGAGATTATTATGCAAGTTGCATCATATGTGTAGACTACGCAAAGAGCTAAAGATAAAGACATCATGACATCATTCCTGACAAAGTGAAATGCACTGATTCTACTTCCTAGATCTTAAAAATTAGATTTTTGTCAAAGTTTAGTTTAATGTGAAAGTTTACATAATGTGGTATGAAGAATGAAAGACAGTAAAGAGGAAGCACAATTGTAAGATGTTATAAATAATGTTATGATAATGCTTTAAATTAGTTCAATTTGAAGCTCATTACCTCAGTAGCTGTAATCCTCTCAAGCTTTCTCTGGAATTTGCTGACCCTTGCAAAGACCTCATCAGCATAGCCTCTGAGATCATCCATTTCTTCCTGTATCTGAGCAGCATCATTGGCATCACAACGTTGCATCAGGTTACGAGCATACCCATCGATCTCATCTAACCTAGATTGGTTCAGCTCTATCTCATGTTGGAATGCCTAGTAGAACGTAACAAGACATAGGGAGAAGTAATATCATTGTAAGTCAAAGGTACTTGGTAATTTTGCATGTTAACATGTATTGTGGAGTTCTGAACATAAACTGACATCATGTGTCATTTCCCATTCATATTTGGTCAGATCAAAGCCCTAGTGGTGCTATCAACTGAATGCAAGGATACTATGATCAGATATACTCAATCTTAGATGTGATTGGTAACACATGGGGCAAAATAGCTTGGACTTAATAGTAAACTTAAAACTAAGAACTTTGAATATGACCTTTTCTCCGTTTTAGGGTGTTTTTTTTTAATGTGAACTATTATTTTGAAGAAATATTGACTAAATCAGTTTTCTACATTGAAATTAAAATTGATTATAAAGAGGAAATGTTAAGCTTGAGAAACAATAACCTTTGGGCATTTACATTCTATAACAAAAATAACTTTCATAATGCAAACCAATGATAACGACTTATATCAGTGTTGTCATTAAATTGTTGATTAAATTTTACTTCAACATACCAGTATACAATTTTTCATGAAGTCACACAAGTTCTGAGTAAATACAGTCAATCCCGTATAAACTGAAGACCACCAATGAGAGACACGAAAAGTAGTCTTTTTAGGCAGGTTGATTTTATAGACAGGTTTACTTTTCACACATGTTTCAGTTAGAAGCATAATTTCAAGCAAACCCAAAATGTTGTGGACTGGTAGCCTTTATATACAGGAGGATGTTAAAGCAGGTTTGACTGAGTTTAAAGCTTTGTAATTCAAAGAATTGTGGAGTCCTGACTAACCTTCATTTGTTTGGTCTTGGTAGAGATATCTGACTGTGAAAAGTGTTCTATATTGGTTAATTGAAGGTCCATCTCTGTCAGCCACACCACCATACTCTCTCTTGTCCCTTCAAACTCGTCCCTCAAACCTTGTTGAGAGCGTAGACGACGTAGAACGCTGCAACATCTTCGGGCTAATGCATCCCATCTAATGACATAAAAATATTTTTAATTCAGTTCAAATAAGGGTTCATCAAAAACACGCTTGGTAGTAAAGAGGCAGCATTGACCATTTTTTAAGTTGATCAAAATATACTGTCAATACATAGCAATAATACTAGAACATGTAAAATAGAAAAGTTACATACAATGAAATAATTGATAAAATTGAAAGTTATAGGTGCTACAAGTCACTGATTTGTATCACATTTCTGGAATAAAACAAAGAGATTAATAATACATGCTGTCTTCAGAACATAAAAATTTACATTTTTCTCCAGCTGTTGATAAAAATGTGTAAATGTTTTACAAATATGTTGTATGGCCAACAGATTGTACAAAGAAGTTAGTACTACATGAATGAAGTTCCAGGAGTGTCATATTTGACAGACATGAGAAATAAAGAATCCACTATAATTATTATTATGTATAACACACTAATATTGACTGTTAGAGGGGCAATCTTGAAATTTTTGCCTGAGTGTTGATCTTAAAATTGAGCTATGCTCCAGTCTTGATATCAAGTAAATATTTTAATATTTCAATATTTTAACTTTGACCCAAATGTAAATACTCAACAGTTCTTTCATATAATAAATTAACAGATGTGTTTCTACCTATCATTGGCAGTGTGGACAAGACCCCTGAGTTGATTAGCACCATCTGTTCTGCCCTCTCTTGCCAGACGGCGATATTGCTTGTTCAACATCTCTAGCTGGGCTAGGTTCTCATGAACCTTACGCTGGAATGCCTGATAGAGAACAATCAAATGAGTTGTTAAAACCAGTTTATCACATACAGGGAATAGTCAATATAACAAGGCACTTTTTATGCCTCCGCAACCAAATAGCCAGAGGCATTATGTTTTTTGTGTTGTCCGTCCATCCGTCCCGTTCTTGTGATCACATTATCTCAAGAACCAATTGATGGATTTCCGTCAAACTTGGGTCACAAAGTCAAAGGTCACAGGGCTCACTATGTATGCGAAAATAGCATGTGAACCGATGGATGGATTACTATCAAACTCAGGACATACATGTATGTATCCTGCAGAGCCAATGAACTGATTAGATTTTAGGGTCATGGGGTCAAAGGTTAAAGGGTCATACATGTACATGAAAAATAGCTTGTAATCACGATATTCTGAGAACCTGTTAATGGATTACAATCATACCTGAATTTTAAAAATTACTTCAGTTGTGGTTGGTCAATTCGCTCTATGGCTGAGGCATCATTTTTGATGGCGCGCAGTCGAAGATCCATCTAGTTTCTTTTTACATTGATGACATATTCTATCTTCTAATAGTAATGCTAGAAGAAGTTAATGAAGAACTATTAAGTCCCTGCAGTGGCCGATCTCATAAGGGCATGGGGGCATGTGCACCTCATCAAAACCACAAAGAGAGCAAACACGTAAGAGAAAACAGGTACAAAAGTGTAGTGTTTATTTGCTAATGAGGGAGAAACTTTGTTGTTGCAAAATTCATGTAAAATATTTAGAGAACTATGTCACATTGCAAGAAATTCCTGAACCGAACACTGCATTGGTTGTGGTTGTAACAAGCAATCAAACTTACTTCATATTTCTTGATTTCTTCTTTGATGATAATGTATGGTGTACAGGATGTGTTGGGAGCAGCAATGGCTTGCTCACTCTTTTCTAACCAGTCAGCAAATCTCTCATAATCCTCTTTGAACTTCTGCCATAGACGCCATGTCTCCTCGATCCTGTACAGAGATGGTACATATACATAGAGGGCATTCTTAATTCTTAGTGAGAAGTACCTACATTCATGTGCAATATTTTAAAACAATCAAAAGTTCAACATTAATAGTTGAACATGGAATTAAGGTACAAAGAAATTTGAAGAAAAAAATGTCCATAGACTTGTTTGCAAACCTTGGGCTTAGTACTCAAAAAGTGAAAGCTAACACTTTTAACTAGACATTTTGACATTTTGAACTCGGCAGAAAATCAAGGCCAAAGCTGAATCATTGCAATTACTTGAGTGAATTTTTGCAACAACAAAAAAGTTTATGTCAAAACAAATTTTTATTATCATTTGATATGAATGTGTAAAATAGCTGCTAAAGAAGTAATATTGAAAACTTCAGGAGATAAAATTATAGAACATGAATTTTCAGGCATTTTAGTGGGTGTAGAGATTGCACTTTAACTGTTGATACTTCATCACTGTACAATGCTGAGTCTGCTATAGTGCCAAGCTAGCCGGACCCACTTGGGTTTGCATATGCTTGAATGCAATATTAACACTTTGGTTGTTTCTTCAAGTCTCTGCAAGGTTGCTGGTTTGTAACACATGAAGTTTTGCACGAAGCAATAGGCACCAAATGGGGAAGGAATGTTGTGTGTAACTCAATGGATTTGCAAAATAACCCATTTACGGTCTTGATTAGCTCCAGGATAACCCTAGTATAGATTAATTTTGCACTGGAAATAGTTAAATAATCTGGAAGCATTTGGTATACCTACCGGTATCCCATGATAACAAAAATGTGGCACAGGGAGATTATTATTGTGTCCTACAAAGAGTTAAGAAAGAGCATGACAAACCTCATCTTTCTTTCAGCAGATAGAGTACAGATGTTATGCCATCTTTGATCTAATGTCTGAGTGGCTGTTCTAATTGCTTCACAGTCTGCATCTGTTGAGCAGGCATCTTGATCATGAAGAAGCACTTCACAGAGGTTTAGTACTGATGCTACCCCACTGCTGTGTCGGGTTATATCTTTATGAAGTTCCTGATATGGAAGAGGAAGAAGTTTTTTCATGTTATATGCAATAAATAAGGAGGTAATGATTGGGAAAATTAAATATCATGAGCAAATAGCACGGTTATACTAATGTACTGCTCTGTCAAAGAAGTGCTTAAATAGAATACACAAACATAGAAAAACGGTCACAGAGAACAAATTATATGTAGATTGTATCTAGATTTGATAAATGGTCAGAACTTTCAAGCAATTCAACATCACTATATACAGAGTACATGAATCTGTATACATGTAATAAGAAAAATAGTGCTAATTACTAAAAAGTGTTTTTGCTCACTTCTTCAATTCAAGAAACACATTAATGATGCTGGTTGTAAGTATCGGCTTGCATGGTGCATGGTGCATTTGCAAGCCTACTGTACACATTAATGATGTTAAAAGGATTGGGTAACTTTGCCTCAGATTCTAGAAAAAATCCTGGATTTAGCTCATGCTGCAATCATAATTATAAACCTTTAGGTCATACCGGTACATGAATCCCATAACTTTTACAAGCCAATCGCCTGTCTGATTATCAAGATATCTACGATTGGAATTAGAAATGTCAGAATTTGTTCTCCTAACGGGAAAACGAGTATGGTAAAACTGGTCAATCAAAGATTTTTACTTGTTTTGAAACACTGGGCTTCAATATTACACCATATCACAGACACTGATAATACGTAGGGCCATGCATTTCAGATTTAACAATTATTAAACGATACCTTTAAGGTCCACTTTCTATTTTTTTTAACAAGTGAGTTACATAGGGACAAAAAAGATGTGTCCCAGTACACATTATTTAGTTAATCTATCAGGCGATTTGACATCAAGTTAATGTGTGCAGGTCTTAGGCCTTGGGTGGTTCAAAAGGGCATAGCTATCTTGGTATGTTTTACTTCCTACAAAAGAAAAAACAAACAAAAATTGAATTTGTATCTTCAGCTGGGATGGAAACCATTAAGCCATGAGTATATGGAGGAAGGTGAACTGAAAGGCACCTTTGCATTTTACACTAGACACATTTTTCAATTACTATTGCATTGTACTAGCAGCAAAAAGAAACAAACTTAAAGATCCTCCATAATCTAATACTGAATCTGTCTTGCTGTTCATGTTTGAGCCCACAGAAACTTGTTTTAGTATGTCTCACAAATGATAATCACATAGAATTATTCTAGCATGGCTTGCTGGCCCTACAGGCCATAGTACAGTCAGGTGGGGAATTCCGATTACCATGCATAAACAATTTTAAAGGTTTGCAAGTAGGATATTTGAACCACGGACCTCAACTTGACTGAATTTATACCAGCCAGGTGATGACACGTAATATTCAAAGAACAATTAAACAAATCACACATTTGATCATTCTACAGGGTATTTTAAGTTTTATAAGCTCTGAATTTAAGAAATGGGACTTGAAGCAAGTTCATGGGAGCAATAAAATTGTGAGATCAGTGTTCAAATGAAGAATCAAGAAAAACAAGATAAACAAAACTCATATCAGAAGAGAACTTTCCATTATGACCAAAGTTATGTGATTGCTAAATATCTCTTGGAAGAAGGGAAATCAATTCAAGTCTGCTTGTTTACGAGCATGAAAAAACTAGTAGATGCTGATCGACTGCACGTCGAAAATGATGCCTCCGCCATAGAGTGATTTTACAAGCCAGAACAGAAGCAATTTTTAAAATTCAAGTTTAATCCATTAACAGGTTCACAGAATATCATGATTAAAAGCGATTTGTCATATACATGCATGACCCTTTGAACTTTTACCTCATGACCTTAAATTACTTCATTGGCTCTGCAAGATACATACATGTCCCGAGTTTGATAGTAATCCATCTGTCAGTATTGTCAATTCGTTCACAAGCTATTTTTGCAGACATAATAAGCCCTGTGACCTTTGACCTCATGACCCCAAAATCTAATCAATTCATTAGCTCTGCAAGATCAATTGGTTCTTGAGATAACCAGATCACGAGAACGGGATATATGAACGGACAGCCAGAAAACGTCATTCCTCCGGCTACTGTAACTTTGTAGCAGAAACATAACAAATTCACTTCCAAAACCCTTGCATTGCAACTAATTTCCACTAAATTGAAATATGTCCTTTTTATCTATACAATCCTAATTCAAACTAATTATAACTTAGGTTTCATTCCTTGCAATATAAAGTGCAGGTTCATGTGTTCCAACAACTAGGCCCTTCTTAAATAACTGTATCATTTCTTGTTATTCTGACCTCCTGATGGCCTCTTGCAGTATGAAATGTAAAGGCTGCACAATAGGTCAAACCCATACCAATCTGTCAAGCATCAATAGTTCTACTACTTGTAGACCCTACTTCTTAGCTAAGTAGTGTTGTTCTAGACCCTTTGTTCCCACATACTTCAGAGGGTGGCTTTCAAAAGAGCTGGAATTTGAAAGACCCTTTGGATTCACAATACCTGTCCTGTGAGCTTGGGCTTTGGATGAATGGAGGGATTTTCAAAAAAGGCAGATTTCCTTTCAATTGTGTTTTTTTTTTTTTAGATTTAATGGTAAGTGGTATGGGAAGGAAATGGGAGAAGTGCCCCAAAAGTCCTGTGGACATAAATCATGTCCGTTATTTTGAAAAAGCTAGAGAAATCATAGGGTTGTTTAAGTCCTGTTTAATGGCGCGATTCTGCTGCTTTTTAACATCGAAGGTACACTCTACTATCTGATCCCAAACTTGCAGGGGAGAACGATGGTACGTGCATCTTCTAAAATTTCAAATACATTTTGCAGGGTTTTTTCTTGTGTAGCCTAACGTTTTTTCTCTATAATATTAACTATTCTTATCTACTGATGACATCTATAATCTATAATAAACTAACAATTCTGTTGGAGGAGTTTCTTTTCTGGTTCTTCCGAGCACTGAGGCACTAATACTATGATATTATTAGTGTGTTTGTCAATGCAATGCATGCAGTGTGTACGTACGTACACAGTACATGCATTCTAGTCATTATAACGTCACGATCACATCACCATGGTACCAGCACGTGCACAGCTAGCTGTGCGTGTTAATTTACTTATCCGGAGCGCGCACGCATGCGCATCGGTTCTATCGTCAGAATTAATGCCTACTGGGCATGCCCAGAAGTCGTGACTAAAAGTTAAACACGACTTGCGCAAAACTTAAACAGTTGTTTAGTTAATAATAATAATAATAAATTTATATAGCGCAGCTTTTATACAAAATATATTCAGCTGCGCTGGTTAAGAGCTCCTTTTTACTAAATTCTACAAAATAAGATCACTCAGTTGAACAAATAAGTTTTTAAATTAGATTTAAACACATTGAGAGAAGGAGTGCTTCGTATTTCTATTGGCAAGCTATTCCATAGTTTGGGGGCAGCAATAGCAAAAGCACGGTCCCCAAGAGTTACTTTAGTTTTGCCATGGGGAATCTGAAACAATAATTTATCTGTGGAACTGCGCAGGCTACGACTGTGTGATTGGACTTTGAGTTGAAGTAATTCTGTGATGTAATTAGGGGCTTGACCACTCAATGATTTATAGACAATTAACAATATTTTGAATGAGATTCTTTGACGGACTGGCAACCAGTGGAGTTCTCTCAGAAGAGGTGCGGTTGAAGTGAATTTCGACCGACGATAGACAAGTCTTGCACATGCATTTTGGACTTTAGCTATCAGAGAATCAGGCATTCCAAACAGCAACCCATTACAATAATCAAGCTTACTTGTGATAAGAGCATGTACAACCAATTTCATACTTTCTTGATCAATATATAAAAATAGTTAAACACGACCTAGACAGGACTTAAACAGTTGTTTAGTTCGACGAGACTTAGACACGACTTCAGAATACAAAATTTAGTTAGACAGGACTTCTTCTTCTTCTTCGCTATAAGTACAGGCCACCGTCGGGTGTATTCTCGTACTGATGTAGGTGCTGTGCAGGTGTATACATACATGTAGTGTCTCAATAAAAGGTCTACAAAGAGCTTTGTGCAGTTAAAAAGACATTCGTAGCTTAACGGAGCTGGATCTTGAGTACCTCTCTCTCTTAAAGCTTAGCAGAGAGGTACAGGTGACGGCGGCCTGCGGTAGTGAGTTCCATAGACTTAGACACGACCTCGCGTCTAAGTCGTGTCTAACTAAACAGTTGTTTAACTTTAGACATGGCTAAGTTAGACAGACTTCAGAATACGGGCCCATATGTGAACTGAAAAATGAAATGGATGAATTATATATCAACAGAAAGCTTAATTATGAGCCATAGATTACAATAATATCATTTTTTTACCCTCAACCATGCCTCCCTTGAGTAAAAAAAAAAAAAGAGGTTTTTTGGGGAAAATGGCATCTCACGACATTCCCCCCTTTTGAGTAACAAAAATTGGGAAATAATAGGGATTAAAAAAAAGGAAAATCGGGAGAAGAAATTTTTTTTTTTTTAAATCTAGAAAAACGAAAATCAGGAAAAAATCCAAACAAAATCAGGAAACCGATTTAAATCAGGTTTTTATCAGGTCTGCATATTACACTTGTAATCCTAAAAGAGCTAAACAGTCAATAGAGGACCATATTACCCTCTCATGAAAAAGCCTATGGACTTTAGGTGTTAAAATATCAGTAAATTTAGTCTCATATTTTCATTTTCATTGCCCATCTATTACGCGTATATGAACCTGTGCACTTCGCGCGCACTCTATTGTGACGTAATAATCACACCAAAGGCACACTGTTTGCTGTGTATTGAAAAAAAATTCAAGCACGTCGCCTCATGTGAACGATTGGATCCACATTTATGTCGTCACTGTAACTTCATCAAATTTGACCCCTGTTGACCCGTAATTTGGAAGATTGCGGAAAATGAGGTTTTAATTTGCTTTTGTGCAGTATAAGGGTAAATACCTTTTAATTCCTTATGTATTCTACATTCATTCAGTTTTCCATTTATATCAAGTTGCATTTTCATCGGAACGGGTCTTTAACTAAACTAGATGGAACTTTGACTATGTGCAGTCGAAAATGATGCCTCCGCCATAGAGCGATTTCACAAACCAAAACTGAAGCCATTTTTCAAATTTAAGTTTAATTGTAATCCATTAACAGGTTCTCAGAATATCCTGATTACAAGCTATTTTTCATTTACATGTATGACCCTTTTATTTTTGACCTCATGACCCTAAAATCGTATCAGTTCATTGGCTTTGCAAGATTCATACATGTCTTGAGTTTGATAGTAATCCGTCCATCGGCTCTAAAAATAATGCGATCACAAGCTATTTTTGCATATGTCATGAGCCCCATGACCTTTGACCTCATGATCCCCAAATCTAATCAGTTCATTGGCAGGAATCCATCAATCGGTTCTTGAGATAACGCGATCATGAGAATGGGACGTACAGGCGGACGGACAACCCAAAGTCATAATGCCTCCTAAAAAGAAAGATGAGCACGCCTAAGCTTCTTGTGGCATAGCTATCTTGATTCATTAATAAATTGAACACTAATAAATCATCTCCACAAAAAAAACCAAGCCTCAATCATCAAACTCACCTCATGAAATTTCTGTTTGGTTTCTATCTCCAGCATATGACATGTCTCATATGTGAGAGGAGTGTTGAGTTCCCTTTCCACTCTACTTAGCCATTCCCTGAGGTTACTCATGTCCTGCTCTAGCTGCTGAACAGCAGTCAGGGTGTCTTTCAACTTCTTCACTCTGAAAAATACATGTTCAAGTAGAAGCACATTAATGACAGATTTTTCATTATAATGACATCCATTTCTATTTTGCATCAATATACAGTCCATGCTTGGCTTTTAAAGAAATATACCTAGCATCTTGTTAGATGTACATTCTTGAACTGATGCATAATAAAAAAGAGCTAGATATAGTGAACTGAAGGAAAAGCAAAAGTGATGTTTCATAATATCAAAAAAAGAGTGCAGGAATTTATTTCAATGTACATGTATATTAAAACTATATTTACGATGTACAGTTGTATTTCTTACTATATTATAGTGCAATACAATGTCTAGTTCATTTTTTTATAATGTTGATATAGTCCGAATTTTTCTATTAATTTTTGTTACTTTGTTACTGATTTAAATCAATCAATATATAGGGATGAAAAGAAAATGGAAAAACAAATGAGTTAACAAATAGACAAGCATCACACTATCACATATTGTGTTGAAACATACACTCACACACAGTCACAAATTAATTGGAGAAGCTTAGTAAATACTATCCAACATTTCTCATTGGATTGATTTACCATCTACCTTTATACACTCTTGGTTGCAATGTGTTCTACCATGGACCTACCTAGGTTTGAGTAAGCTGAACACATTTAATTCCCGGTCTTTTGTCTCCACTGAACCCATGTCAACTTTGTACCTTGGGGCTACATGTGACATAGGGGGAGAGGAGAGGGACGAAGCCCTAAAATCTTTCACTGGGGTCTTTAGGCCTGCATCCATTATGGCATCAGTGCTCTCTATTCAATTCACCTATCAAATATAAATATGTCAATGTCCCCTAACAAAAGGCCCATTTACACAACCTGCCATGATCATTTGCACTCCAAAAATCAATGACACCCCAGTGAGAGCTAGGTAGATTTTCTAATATTTTGACGGTATAATACTACAGTTGCATAGTTGGCAGAACACCGGAATGTCAGACAATTCTTGCTTGCAGTGTAAATGCAGCTATATACTGCTTGATGAAGATTCACAAAGCACAAAACTCTCTGATGATGATAATCTGGATCAGTCTAGAGAGTTTCTGTTTTCTTGCAATAAAAACTCCATTGCTTCTCATAAGTCATACACTGAGTGCAATGTGTTGCAAAGATGATATTGATGGTTCTCCTATTGTTGGTTCTTTAAAAGCAAAGCTATATGTATTTCCATCTGAGTGATGAACTATTCTTAGAGAAAACTCAAAGTAAAAATCAACATGCTAATGTAGTAATGGCCGGTGCTCACACTTCACAATCAACTCCAAACAAATATGGAGGCGGTGAGCAGAGCTAGCTAGATGATTGTATTTTAATTGAATGAACAGGCCAGTTTGTTGATCCCTTGAATCAAACAAATAAGCTTCAGTAAATGCAATGCAGAGACAGAGTTGTATGAATAAAAATCCAAGATCCAACATTCCGGACTGAGTATACACAGGTACGTGCTACACACAACAAGTTCACCTTACAAGCCCACTAGAACTCTTCACACACAGATGTCAGAGTGAGGCTTTGAGGTCTAGGCAAAACTCATTGATTGTACCAGGGAGTTGGATGTACGTACTGTACGTGGTCAACTGCATAAATGCAGAAATGATGATCGATCATGTCTGTGGTTTGACCATCAAAATTCACTGAACCAAAGTTTCAACACTCCTCCTTGAAATCAAATGATGAATGCCTGAATATTGCCTTTATCACATCAGATAAGTTATTTCCTTGATGTCACTATCATGACAAATGTTATCCCCATCAATATCACTGCATCAGTCTAAATTTGTCTCAACTCTTAAACCAATGAGTTACTAGCCAGCCAATGCAAGCACTGGTGGTGATACAGAACTGATAACATTTGGTAAACTCATCAGTCTGTAGGTCTTAGCAAGCCAGACAAGTTGTCTTTTAACGCCTAACCGCATACGTGAATGATTACATCATAATATAGAACATTTGTTGTCTTGAAATGTTCTAGGGCTGATATGGTACCATGTAATTTGGGCAATGATTCATAATACTTTGGACTGGAAAGTTTAAAGCATAGGACACCATATAGTGTAATGATTTTTGTATTCAGAATTAAAAAGGTTTGTATCCTGTTCTATTTCTTTAAAACTGCCAACCTACATGTATATTGTACTTGATATATATCAAGCACTTTATTTCGTAAAACTAAATTCATTTGAAATAATTAAAAGTAATACAAAGTTTGGGTATGGGGGTCATGAATTTGGTTCAAATTAACATATTGGAAGCATATGCGATGCTACAATTTCGAGGGATCATTGTTGCGGTTGAAATCGTAAATAATTGTAAATAATAAACTCTTTATGTTGTAAAGCTCCCTCTCAAGGTCAAGATATTAATTAGGCTATAAAACAATGTTTCTTGACTAAAATTGACCGATAAGCTATTTGCTATTTGAAATTTATCAAAATTTACTGGGAGCACCGGTAAATTTTTATATTCAATTTTTCTCGAAAACAGAAGTGTTTTAGGGGCTAAGTTTTCTAGTGCTTATAAAACATCCACATGGGCATCCAAATATATCAAAATTGTAAGGAATCACTATCCACCAAATTTTTAAAATTTCCCAAAACTTTGTATAACCTTTAAGGGTTGAAACTTTTCTGTAATCATTTTATCGAAATGTTTATGGCTAAACACATTCCTCTTGTACATGATGTACCTGCATGCAGTAGGGTTATAATATACTATATATATGGCACACAGAATAAAGAACCCTAAAAGTACAAGAGCAAAGTTACCCCTCTGTATGTTGATCCTATTTGAATAGCCCCAATAAACCTATTAGATAGTACCAGCAAGGTGGTTAATCTTCGTTACCTGTTTCGAATCTTTTAACACTGATGGTCAATAATAGATCAGATACTCAAAAGATGGAATAGCCATGAGTATAGCCATACATATGTTACTAATGCCCCACTCCCAGATATAGAAACTGATATTGCACGAAACAATTTTTACTCACTTGAAAAATGACTTTCAAGTAGATAAACAAACAAATTATTCCTAAGAACGATAAAGAGTACCGGTACACAAATACAGAATTTAGAAAGGATGGTTTGCCTTCAAAGAGAAACAAGAGGTACATATCAGCTGTTGGGTTAACTATAAAATCCAAAGTAATAAATGTTTTCAGACAAAAGTAACAACAAATTTGTGCAAAAAAATCTTCTAAAATCTTATTTATAAACCTGATATCAACTACTGTATATCTTCCTTCTTTATGCTAGCATCTATCAATATTAAGTCTGAAGGCTAGACAAAATATGCACTCAACAGCCCAATGAATTATCACTGACACATACACAAAAGAAAAGGCATAATCCAGCAGATGCATTTCTTCATATTTAATAAATCCCATAGAGCTTTTGATGACTGTTTGTGCAGCACGTATCACAAACATTTTTTATGCCATCATTAAAGGTATTACAAAGTTTTGGGAAATTTTGAAAAATGGGTGGATAGTGATTCTTTACAATTTTGATATATTTGGATGCTCCTGTGGATGTATTACAAACACCAGAAATTTTAGCCCCTAAAACACTTCTGCTTTCGAGAAAAATTGAATATAAAGATTTACCGGTGCTCCCGGTAAATTTTGATAAATTTCAAATAGCTCCTACGGCCGTAAAATCGTAGCTGCGACCATGAAAATCTCAGAGTATGTAGTTGTGGTATATAATTTCCGAACGACAATAGCTAATCGGTCGATTTCAGTCAATAAACATTGTTTTATAGCTTAATTAATAGCTTGACCTTGAGAGGGAGCTATTCAACATAAATGTTTATTATTTACAATTTCATAACTTTAGAGTCGATTTCGCCAGCGACAACGATCACTGAATATTTTAGGATCGTATATGCTTCCAATATGTTCATTTGAACCGAATTCATGACCCCATACCAAAACTTTGTATTACCTTTAATGACACTAGCAAAACATTAGTACACAGACTCTGTTTTTACCACTAATAAGGCACTAGCTTTTATTCTGTGGAAGAATCATCAATCCCATGATATCTATACATGCATGCATCATGTACATAAAACTATTTCAGTACTGCTAAACTTACCCTAATCAAAATAAACTAGTGTTTAAAAAAACAACCAAAACGCTTAAACTAGTGACTAAAAAACACACAAGGGAAACGCTCTTGGCAGTCTAGCCTGCATTACGCAATTCGATATGATGAAAAATTGAGGTTGGGACATTATTTATAGGCGGGGTGGCCCCATTAAGGGGCCCTCAAAAATGAAATCCTCTGAATTGAATCAGCACGTGAATATTGACTAAGAATAATCAGAAGAATTATTTACTATCATATGATGTGGGATACTTGATAACCCTTGGGTACAAGTTTCATGGAATTTAAACAAAGACTTCTGAAATTACCGGTATGCTGAAAATTCAAAATCTTGATGTTGATGCCACAACAAAGTCTAGGTTTGCAGACCTGAAATGACATTTGACCTTCACTTTTTCACTGAAAAGACTAATCACATGATTGGTGATACTTGATAAATATGTTCAAGTTTCATGGAATAGGAATCTAAACTTTCAAAATTATGGGAAAAAATTCAAAATCTTAACCTCAGGTTAAGTTTTTGATGATGCCACAACAAATCTAAGTTTATTGACCTGAAATAACCTTTGACCTTGAATTTGTGGCCTGAAATTCTCCTTACGTGATTGGGGATACTTGATTACCCTTTAGTCCAAGTTTCATTGAATAAGAACTTATACTTTCAAAATTACATTAAAAGTTCAAAAACTTGAGCAACTCTGAAATATATGTTTTTGTCTATATTCTCTTCATTTCCATAAGACAAGAGCAACTCTGAAATATATGTTTTTGTCTATATTCTCTTCAATTCCATAAGACAAGAACAACTCTGAAATATATGTTTTTGTCTACATCTCTTCAATTCCACAAGACAAGAGCAACTCTGAAATATATGTTTTTGTCTATATTCTCTACAATTGCATAAGACAAGAGCAACTCTGAAATATATGTTTTTGTCTATATTCTCTACAATTCCATAAGACAAGAGAGGAAAGAGTCAAGTTTTCTATGAAATACCATAAAAATAAAGAGAAAATATTCAACAAAATATATTTTTGCATTTGAAAAATGACCATGGTATGGCTGGCATTGTCAGAACTTCAGAAGTATAATGAGGCTGAATATTTCTCCAGGAAGATTTTATGAAACAACAGCAGCAAACTTTGAATTCACTACTGGTAAATACTGCTTTAGATTTAATATGATCAGCAGGTTATCGACACTCATGTCCAGTATTTATCCCATGGTCACTGCAGACATATGACTAGCAAAGTCAAGACAGAAATCCTCAAAACTAATCCAAAATCAGCAATAAAAATTGTCAAAGGGTGCGTTTAAGCTTAAATTTTGAAGGCAGAATGAGCGATTTGTAATGCTCATCATTAACGCTCATCGTAATCGCAGTTCCACGGTGTACTGTTTATGCTCACTTCTCTGGCTCCTCCAGGCAATTCTCCTTGGGTGGCCTTAATTGGTCTTCCAGCTGGATTCGCAAACCTTCACTGTGCATGCTACGTAGACCCACTAGAGGTCAGTGCGTTGACCCCATTTAAACGTGTTTACAAATTGTAAACGCATCTTTTTGTGAGTTTACGATCGGCGATCGTGATCGCCGTTTTTCGGTGATTCTACAAAAGTGAGCATGGACGCAACCGTGTTTTAAACTAAACGCGTAACAGATGCCTGATTCTGGCCAGAAAAAGTTAAGCATAAACACGCCCAAAGTCGCCTGAAATCCGGGTGTGTCATACACTGTCTGGCTGGATAACAGATTGAAAGATAGAGGCCCAAAGTATGAAAAAGGGCTCACAACTTCAGCTAGATGTTAGTACACACACACTACAGGTTACCCTGAGGCAGCTCGCATACAAATATAAAGCTGTTACTGAAACCAGTAGTTGTAAGGTGCTGATCGATGTCCACTGAAGGGGGTGACCTACTTGTCTTGGTGCATTCTCATGACCTTCAGTAAACAATGCTCAAAAGACTGAATGTACATAATTATGTATTGCTGGCACACTTTGCATTGATTTCCTAACATTTGAATGTGAACAAATCAATACCTATTTCTTTCCCTCATTTTTGAGCTTCACAAGTATATTTTACAAACATTTTGTTTCACATACATTCAGTTTTTAAGTAATTCTATATCCTCAAATTTACTTTAGATAATCCAAAAAAAATTCTGCTGGCATAAATTTAGTAACATAAATAAGTTGGTTAAAAGATTATAAACATCTAGAGGAAAACAATGTTAGTCAGCATACTGCATCTCATGACTACAGACATTTTATTGAAGTTATATCGAGATCCAAAATCTATCTTGAACGTAAATTAAATGTGTATTTTCTTATTAAAAGGGACAGACACCCAATTATATTCAAACTATGTTTATTTGGTTAACATTAAATGAACTAGTCCTTTAAAAGAGAAAGAAAATCTGTGATAACAATCATCAATAAAAATTTATTTTAAAAAAAAAAATCAAAAAAAAAAATCAAAAAAAATCAACAACAAAAAATATTAAAAAATCAACTTTTGATTAATTAAAAAGTTTTATAACGGATTACCACCCTGTCCCTTAGTCTATCAATGAATAAGAGGAATTGTACATCCATCCAGCTCTCACCAGACAATGTACCCAAGAAGAACATATATTACCAAAAAAAGTGATGGCAATAATGTGTTTTAAAAGTACCGGTATCCATATAACACACTATGAATGTGCAACATTCAAACGTTGACCAGCATATAATATAATTGGCTAAATATGCACCATATAATTGATTTCTCTACAGGATGTTTTCTAGCTGTGTTCTCTGCATACCATACATGCCATGGGGGGGGGGGTGGGGGTATATTACCAGCAGGTTGATAGAGACATCAACCTTAGTTAGGCTTAGGTCTAAATAGTTTGCTCCATGAGCTTGACCATACAACTTGAACTTGTCTTTTGACATTTCAGAGATGCAAAGTACACTGAAGGAATGGGATCATATTGCACCTGCCATCCTTGCTAAGAGGTATCATGTTCATTAAATGTAAATAGTCAAATGGATACCGTTTTCACAGTGCCTCATACATTGGGCCAGAGCTGCCAACCTCCAGAACAGAAAAATCAGTAATCACAAGGCTCAAAATCAGTAATTTCCTATGCAGCGAATCCTAAGAATCTAATAAAACTAAAAAAAATGGCACACTAACACTGTGCGGAGGCATGCGCGCATGATTATCTGACATCTTTGGTGATTTTACTCACACAAAGTTGCTAAATATTTATTTTCAGGTTATCACAACACATCAGTTTTCCATGAAAAATTTAGCTTCTATATATTCTTAGCGGGTGATGCAATCCGTAATTGTAGACATTTCACATTACCGTAATCATCGTTAAATTATGTACTGAATACGGGAAATCCGTACTAGTTGGCAGCTCTGTTGAGCATATAAAAACACAAATGCCACACTCATTAGTTACCTCAATTTTTAAGTTTTTACCTTATTGATATGTTATAAACTAAAAGATGCATTTGTTTCACTCAAGCTCATTTTTTAACCTGACTGTTCCTTAAAGTTCTTAATTCACTTCCCTTGCATCTACAAAATATATATGTCTTATCAAATTTTTACTCGAACACACATTGCATCTATAGCTACAAGCTGTAAGACTGGGCAATTATTAATGCAAACTTATCTTGCATAAATAAATTCTTTTAAGTCTCATCAATGTTTCACTCAAACTCACAGAAGCCGGGTCTTTGAGTTTTCCCCTCAAACTCATATTCACTCTACATCTCTTTGAAGCTAATTATGTTTCAATCAAACAAACAAACAGTCTTCCCATTCTATGTAAGTCTCATAAATGTTCACTCAAGCTTCGATCATATTTGCAAGCTCAATGACAATCATTAATGTTAAACTCCACCTCACCTTGCCTCTACCAGCTCCATGAGTCTCATCCACCGGTCATTCAGTTTGGCCAACTTGTACTCAATATCACTGGCGCGAGCCTCATTGCTAGCTGGGATTAGTCGGGCTCCTACTCCTTCTAGATGCTTCTTGTTTGGGTAAGCTTGTTGGATCTCATCCTGATATTCCTAGAAAAATGAAAACAATTCAGTTGGTGATTTGCTTATAAAATGTTAGTGAAAAACGTTGAAAGCAAAATTTAGTTTTTGAATGTTGTCATTCCTGTTCTCACTGTTTATGTCCAAGAAATGAATAACCTAAATTTTCATTAAAATAAAAACTTTTGTGAATCAAGTGTTTCAGATTCATAAACATTATTCACAAATGAACTTATCATAACTGTCACAGCACTTAACTTTTGCAATTCTTGAAAAAAATTGGCTGTCATTCGCAATTCAAGTAGATTTTACTAGTTTTTTTTACGGTATCTGAGCTAGGCATATGTTGGAGCCCATAGTTACCGTTTACAAATCTTGATTTTCAATAGTACTCCTGATTAATCCAACTCATTTTTGTACAAAGTAATACCGGTAAACCAAACAAGCAAGATATCCGGGATCATGTATAAGCTCTTCTAAATACTCTACTATATTTGTTATGTCAGCAGGAAACTCATCCAGTTTGAAATAAACCAGGTCCATTTTGATACTCTGATCTTACAGCGAAAATACACCAAAGTATTACATTTGAAAGAAGTACTCGTTGATTGCAATTGGTCAATTATATTGTTCTCTGTGGGTTAACTGCATTATTGACTACTTCCTTGAATCATTGCTTCATAGATAACTGAGGAAATGATCACTATCACTCTCTCTACCTCTGTCTTCCTCTCTCACAGATCACCAAGTACCCCTACAAATATTCCATGTGTTACGACTTAAAATAAACTTAATCTAAACATTGACCTAAATGGGTCCATAATCTAAATAGGTACTTCCTTTACTGATCTTACATATTCTAAACCATGTCTGCATGCGATCTCCAGAATTCTACAGAAAGTAAAAATCCTGTTTGTTTGCCATTTCCTTGTAGAGTCTAATGCCACATCAGGCCCATTTACTAATACAAAATTTTGAATCATGATACATATCTACCTTTTTGGTGCCTATATATTCACAAAAGTGACATTGACACTGGTTAAAACATTTGCACTCCATCCAATTCAGTGCAATAAAGAGCTCACAGCAACAACAAAAAACCCCAAAAACACTCTTACTGCAATCTAAATTGCAATCAGAATCTCACAATTAGTGAGATTTTGTGTTCATACATGACAATATGACATTCAAATGTTGATTAATGTCACTAGTTGCTCTCTGTGTGAATGGCCCAGACAATACTGTTAGACATCAAAGGTTTACTTCTTAATCTAGATTATCTCCTCAAGATCTATTAAGAGTTGACTGTACCATGATTGTACCAATGAATTAGACAGAGTAAACAGACAAATAATCTACCACATATGAACTAAATTACCCATATTTACAAATCACCAATAACAAAAAATGAATGAATGAATGAATGAAATATCAAAAGATTCAATAAATGATAAAAGAAATATTGGATTCCAATTTTAGTACATACAAGACATATGAAGTACAATCCAGTTACTGACATTGCATTAATATAAAATCGAATGCCTTTTTTTATTTTGAAAGATGCTGTCCTGAATTGTACATTACATTGCACCCATTTTTTTTAAAAGTTGACACACAAACTTGTCCAAGCCAGACAGACAGCCATGATGCAGTTGAGACTTTTAAGGATAATAAATCCTCAACTGTTGATGGATCAGGATATATTCCAACTTTCTAGACTGCTGACTTTGAAATCCTGGATCAACACTTCCGCTCAAAACACAAAATCCAAGAAGGCTTTTTTCCAGGTTAGTTTACACATAAATGGTTAAAGTGATGCAGATTCTTCTTGCTATGCAAGAGCAGTGATATATCTTATAATTCCATTGTAATGTTCTTGATAGAGCCATGGTAGAATGAGCTCAGGCACTGTGGTAATCACTGATTCACTTCAAGTGAATCTAAGGTACTTATTCCTTCAATAGCCTCTAGACTGGGCACAACCAGGCAATCTTTCCTGGTGACTCTGATTCTGAAGTACATAAATGCAGATTAAATTGCAGACCTTCATTACAATAGTGTCTTGATAGGCAACAGAAAATGATAAGAGGTCTAACAGGAAAGCAATATTATTTCTACTACAGGGTGAACTCATTCGTAAAATCCGCAAACGTATATGCTGTGACAAAAGACTAGTGAGACATAGACCTCGGTAAAGGGAAGGGGGAAATTAGATATCCTTTTGAAAGCTCAAGAGGCATTCTGCGTCACTGTTACTGACAGCTAATGGTTGCTACCTAACTGCATGCCATAGGCCTGCAGGCTGCCATCTCAAATATGCTTGGACTGGGTCATGATGACATGGTCGATGCGTTCACTCTCATAATTAATTCTTATTACTAGATATGAATATATAGGCTTTAGAATTCAAAATTGTTAATCATGGTTGATTGTAAACCATTATTTCTGATGAATGATAACTTTCTGAATGGGATCTTAAAGATTTAATTGGTTTTAAAATTCATGCAAAATTTAACTCAAGGGATGGGCCTTTATTTTCCTGATTATATCAAGCTTGATGAAACAGAAAATCATGAGAGCCCATGTTACCATATTTATATATATATATATATCTATGTTATATTTTTTCCCGTAACATGAGAGTAATTTTAATCATTTCATTCCTATAATTAAATGTAATGTTAATTGTTATTGTATAATTTTGTTAAATGGGGGCACGCTACAAGAGTCCTATCTCGCACCCCGGGGCAACGTGTCTGACACGGCCGGTTGTAGCAACTGCTCCGAAGATCAAGATACATTAATCTTGATCTAAGGACACGAACGAACGAACGAACCATATTTAGTCTCACAAATAGTATGCAATTCAGTAAGAAAATGCTGAAAAGACTTCCTGACTCTTTCAATAAGTAAGGACAATTCTTAGCACACAATTCCATCTAATTTTCTGCAAGTGTCATGAATCAATGAAGTACATTACTGTCCTGTTCCTTGATTAATGACTGGGCAATGTTAAATCTTTCCATTTTATAAACATCTTGTCACATAAAATTGTTTGTTGTTTCCAGATGAACTCAATTGCACAAATCGAACCTTCTTAATCCTCACCATATCTTCATGAAAGCCCATTTAAATGCTATGTGTGAACACATTTAAAGCTGTGTGTGAACAATGTTATCCTCCTGTGAGTGATTAGTAATCCTAGAGGACTAGAGGTTCATTCTATTTCGCTGGCTCAGCCTCAATGGCTAGCCCACAGGCTTATATATTGTTTCTAATGACAAATTAGAAGAGTTATGTTTCATGGGTTTGATAGCTAGCTTGCACTACAGAACTTGCTCAAAATTAATGTTTGTTTCAATAAAAACAAGAACTTAAAAAGGCAATGCAATGTTGGTCAGATGTGATAGGGACCAAAGTAGCTTTGCTACATTCTACTCCATTTTTAAACACGTACAGTACATGCCGAAAATCTCCGCAAAACGATTTACACGATTCAAAATTTACACGATTCGACTGCTCGCGGGAATTGTGTAACCATTTATTTTTACACGATTCGTTTTTTGCCAATGAAGCAAAATTTGAATTGTGTAAACGTGAAAAATTACATGATTCCTCAATTCAGGTCGAATCGTGTAATCGTGTAATCTGCCCACCGAAAATCTCCGCAACACGATTACACGATTCAAAATTTACACGATTCGATTGCTCGCTGGAATTGTGTTACAATTTATTTTCAGTGGTGATGGTGAGCAGGTTAAGGACGTCTAGTTCAGTAAAAGCAAGAAGTTACTTCTTGGTTGAACGAGGACAACGTAGACGATACGAGGGGATAGCGAAGATTACGCTTTCTTTCTCTTGTATATATTTTTAATTGCAGTGTCTTGTCTCTAGTTTTATTATAGACTGTTTGAAAGTTAAAAAAATCAGTCCACTTCCCGAAAAGCACTCTCGGATTTAATCCTCGGTGAGAAAAAAGAAAAAAGCGATGAACAACAAAGGAAGGGGGGAATTTTGTTATTCCTAAGTTGTAAATAAGGAAAAATGATTACAAAATGTAAAGGAGGGCTAACATAATTAAGTATGTTGTGATACTCTTACATTACAAGGCTGTACCAATTAGAATTATGTTCACCAGCTCATTCATTACTATGAATATCGTTATACTTTTTTTTTATTCAATCATCATCCATTTTACAAACCTGGTTTGTAAAAACGTGTCAAAACGCATCATATGATGCACGAAAACCAAGGTTTGTCGACAAATCTCCTTTGTGAATTCGGGCCTTAGACTTTGATCACTTATTGCTTTTTTAGCTTTCCTTATTTTCGTAAATTACCTTTTACAACATTGCATTATTCAGCTATATGTATAAAGAGCTACGGTCAAGGCTTAAGGGCACACTTCCTGTCACATACAAAAGAAGCTTACTCTGAATGTGGCCTGCCATTGACCCTCGCCGGGGACAAAGGCCGTTGCAGGCAGAGATCCTTACATAATACCTATTTTTCAGGGGGTTCCCCTTGAACATAGGATCCCCCTGAACAATAGGTATTACATGTATGTAAGTATGTAAGCCACTGGCTACAAAGTGTAGGGAACAGTTGCAAGCCGAGAATGAATAGAATAAGTGAATGGCCAACTGTCTTTGAGTTACGTTTAGCTAGCAGCACAATGTCCCCCCACTTTTTCAAGTTTCCCCAAAGTGCCCCTTTGTATGTAGGAAAAGTACCTATCTTACTTTGACAAGTGTCCCTATTAATTTGTAAAAGTGCCCCTTCCCCTTTTCAACTCTGATAAGTGATCCTTTTCTTTTGACACACGCCCCTTTTCCTTCGACGAGTTCCTTTTTTCCTTTGCAATATAAAGTGTCCATTTTCCATTCTCATTAGTGTCCTTTTAATCTCTAGTAAGTATCCCTCCTGAAGTACGAGAAGTGCCCCTCTTCACTTTTGATAAATGCCCCAATCAACTCCGATAAATGCCCCTATTAAAATCTGATCGGTGCCCCTTTTCTTTCAACTAAAGCTTTTTTCATCTCTCTCTCTCTCTCTCTCTCTCTCACTCTCTCTCTTTCTTTCAATATCTTTCCATTCCCCCCATATCTTTCTCGCCTCTCTTTCCCTCATTAGGTTCCCCTCTTACCTTATTAATTTGTCTCTTTTCCTCTCCGTTTCATAGCCTTCTCATTTCTTTTCATTAATTTTACTATGTTTCGCCCTCCTTTATTTTTATCACTCTATTTCACTCTTTCTTTTCTTCCGGTCAACTTTTTAGTTTTCCCTTTTTTGCTCTCTTGCATAGTTTTTTCTGTTTATCTTTATCGTGCCCTTTTAACCCTCATTTTCCTTTTATATGTTCCCTTCTCCTCGTAGCTATCTTTTTTCCTTTTCTATTTCATCTATCCATGTCTTCCTGTTTCTGACGTTTTCCTACCTTGTCTCACAGATTAGTATACGATACATGTTAGTGGAAAGTGCTGAGGTTTATACACGAATATAAAGTACAGTAATTAACTGATGTACACTGAAGGTCAGTTGTGAATAAAGCAATTGGTGTAAGCAGGACACGATTTAACGATTGTTGCAGCTTGTCGCATCGTTCTACCAATGCCCTTATAGCCCTAATAACTATTTACACGATTACACGATTCAGAGCGACATTCTTCGATCGTGTAAATTTACACGATTACACAGTTACACGATTGTTGCATCTGGTCGAATCATCCCTCCAATGCACTTAACTTTTTACACGATTCAGAGCGACATTCTTCAATCGTGTAAATTTACATGATTACACGGTTACACGATTCATGTAAACCGTGTAATCCTAAAAATAAATTGTGTAATCGTGTTGCGGAGATTTTCGGCGTGTACTGTACATATCGATGACAATACAATATAACCTCTTAAAAAGATGATTGATACCTAACAATGTTTGACATGTTCTTAAGATGTGATCAATTTCCTACCACTGTATGTTAAGACTACTACAGTGCATCCAAAAAAAAACTATACACTTTTGAAATGGCTGCCGAATACAAAAATATATGATTCTGGGGGGTAAGTTTAATATGTAAAGAAAGTTCATAAACTCAACGTTCATATAACACCAAAAAGTCCGAAAATAATTCCTGCTTGGGTGAGTACTGCTCATTTTTGTAAAAGGTATGTAAATTAGGTTGCGCAGTATAGCCTTTCAATTTGTGAGGGGTAAATCCTTTGGAGCTTACAACATTGAGGTGATACATTCATGATTTGCTGAGTGAATTTCAAGGTTTATTAAACCAAACTTTTATGCATGAGTGAACAGGAATTGCATTTTTTTTATTGTAGCATTGTAACTTTCCCTGGTAGACTCAGTGGTGTGTTCATAGGAGTCAAGATGGTGTGATGGAACATGTTGTAATTTCCATGTTACAAACTGTTATTTTTTTACATCTGTGACTTTGAATCAAAACCTTCACCCCACATTTCAATTATTGTAAGATTAGTTGAACATCTCATTGATTTACTTAATACCCAGGTAGGGATTATGTAAATTGAATATTCAAATACGGTTTGTTGAAAAAAGGAATGTCCAAGATGTCAAATACTTATTCTTCAGGTAAATGGTAACTGACTTGGCTCGGCTCTTATTGATGTAGAGAGGCAGGTGTACATTATAGACGACACATATTCTTATTTATGTTATATAACTGAAAACGTGATTTCTGAGAAAAAATAAAGTCAATGTACATACACATCGCTCAAAAAATGTATGCATTTTTTATTTCAAATTTAAATGACAGGAGTATCATTAAACTTACATCCTTCAAATTAACCTCAGACTATGATATAACAGTGCAAATTCCATCTAGATATAAGCTGAATATGCTTTAACAAAACATGATGAAATCTGGATATGCAGTGGTTATGAGACCTAATCCCACAGTTCAAACTGTGAATAAAAATATACCTCATGCTGGTAACACTATAGCAACATGAATAATGATCATTATTATGATTACATAACTAAGTTCTTATTTCTCTCTCTCTCTCTCTCTCTTTCTCTCTTTATTTACATAATGGATTAAGATTGGCTGATTATATCACCCCTAAGAAGTAACAATATGTTTGTTGGTAATTTAACGGAGTCCTATAAAAGTCCATTTTAATGTCTTTTCTTCTCAGTAGAAAATGGAAGGAGATGGGAATGTTTATTTTATACACTAGTTTGATGACAAGGATGAACTCATTATAATGAACTCATTATTTAACAACATAATCACATCATATAGATGATGTTGAATGCCAATTTGATGTAAGCGAAAAAACTGAATGTCATAATTATTGAAATATTCCCCGAACTTTACCGAGTGATTTGATATGCAGAGGCAAAACATATCTGCTTTTTTATAAAACGTTTATACATATGATAAAGAAAAGATGGATGAATGACATGAAGCTAATAAACAGACAATGCAATGTTGTAGTACCAAGGGCAAGGCTCTCAGAATATCCATGCATCTATTGTCTGAATACTCCCTCTGTTGTCTAAGTTTTTACATTCACCGGTAATTATCATAAATCGATCTGTAACATGAGTCAGTTGGAAAGAATTAGCTTAAAAACCCTGTCAATAATATACTACATATTATATCCTACAACACTTTGCCTACTTTAAATCATGTAATACATACTGAGGTCATCCACAGAGTCGCCAAAATGAACCTTCATACAGCTGGGTTATTTGCTAGTCTCAAAGCTGATTTCGGGGTGACAAACACTTATAAAATGCGACTTATACAGCATCTTATAAATACCGGTACTGTAAATCTCTGTGTAAAAGACGCACCTTTCTTTCGCCCCAAAAATGGAAAGTCAGTGGTGCGCTTATACACAGGTTTTTTATTTTGTTTAAAAAAAAATTGTATGCCCCTCCACCTGGCACTGTGCCTGGCAATGTCTCCCAGCTCAGTTGACTTACCACTCGGAAACTAGAACAACACTACCTGTACGTCCGGATTTCTGTTTGGACTGTCATCTTTAGTTTTAAAAACGACATTGTTACTATTATTAGGGTGATCACACTGCATGTGCACACAGTCTGCCCCATGCACACACACACACACACAACAGCAGCAGGCGCGTAGCCGGGGGGGGGGGGGGGCGGTGGGGGCAGTCGCCCCCCCCCAAAACGCCGGCCCCCCCCCCCCAAAAAAAAAAAAAGAGAGAAAAAAAGAAGAAAGGAAGAGGACGTAGGAAGAAAAACTATTAAGAGTCGAGAACGGTACAACAAATCGTCTTCTTTCTCTAATAATTTATGAAACGTCAAAGCTTCCGCGGGAGGGGAGGGGGGGGGGGGGAACTGAATTCAGACAAGAATTAAGAGTCGATTGAGAATGGTACAACGAATCTTCTTCTTTCTTTAATAATCTAATAAAACTTCAGAGCTTCCGCGCTATGCGCGGAGGCAGGGGAACGTGATTCAAACAAAGATTAAGAGTCGAGGACCGTGACGGCACAGCGAATCGTCTTCTTTCTCTAATGAAACGTCAACAGAAACTGAATTAAGATAAGGATAAGGATTAAGAGTCGAGAATGGTTCAACGAATCGTCTTCATTCTCTTATAATTTGATGAAACCTCAAAGCTTTCGCTTTCATTTCATTGTTATCGGCATGTGGGAAATATGTTAAATTATTAATTAGAATATTGTCTTTTCAGCCATGTGTGACATGGTCCGCAGATCGCCCATTAACTGTTATTCTGCGTGGTGAAAATGCACCTCAATGTATAAAACTCCCCTACAAAACTGCAATATATCCTCATGTGTTTCACTCATTAAATCACTTTGCTGTTAACACTCAAGGTAGCCACAACTGTTCTGGGGTCACCAAACTTTGTTTTTCTCTGAAATTTAGTCCCTGTGGAATGTTATGGCCTGTTGAATGGTTTCTCGGAAAATCGTCATAAATCCTCAAATCTGACATTTATTTTTAAAGAAAACTATACTGTGATGTAGCTGAAAGTCTGCAGATTCTTATCATTTGATCGGTTTTTCTGAATAATTTGTGAAACATATGAGGAAATAGCTGTAACGGTGATCCAAGTAATTTCCATCACCATATTTTATTGGCATCGCAAAAATATTTGGAATTTAATGTTAATATTTGGTGTAAATATGATCTATAATTATATGATTTACAAAATGCCAACAAAATGAACAGTTTGACTTTCCTATATATATAATTAGCTGAAATGACCTAATTTGCATATTTGATGAATATTCACAATTTTCTTTTTTGTATTTTTTACCACAAAGATGATATTTTAGTTTCTGATAATTTAATTCATTATTTGTGTCCAAGAAAGTGATGAATTAAGTTATCAACTTTTGCCATTTTTGCCAATTTGACCATTTCTGGCAGGTTTTTTGGTAATTTTGTGATATAAAAAAATGGTATAAAATCACAATGCATTGACCGATTTCAATTCTGTTTTTTATTTTTTGAAGCTTTCATAAAGCTTGATCATTTGCAATCATCAAATAACATGTGTTTGTTGCACTTATTTTTGGTGTGCTATACCTACTATTATTTGTGACAAATTCACATGCACAAATCGGCGCCGTCAACTGCACCACGCAGTCAAAAATAAAGGTCCTTCCCGCGTGGGTTTTTTTCTTTCTCGGCCCCCAAATAGGGGAACGTCTTATTACACAGGTGGTCTTATACACAGAGATTTACGGTAAGCATACCATACACAAGTACATGGATCTGTTTTGGGATCATCGCTCATTGATTACCACATTTATAACAATAATCCTAGAGTTAGTGCACGATATCAGAACATTTCTGTTTTTGGCTGTGGTTTTACTTTATTTGCTCTTGGCATGGTATCAAAAGTTTATAGTTACAATCTTCGCTATAAATTCTTGCAGACTGGTAATTTGGATGCTTCCTCCACTGATACACTGATTTCAGCAAATAAAGGCTCATGTGCATGAGCGTGTAATAAGGTACTCAAGTACTCGCCCAAGCTTACTCAGCGGCCATTTTTTTTTACAATAATTATTTTACACACCCCTTTTTGGGGGTTACAGACCCCTATTTTTTAGACCAGGCAGGGAAATAAAAAATTGTTGTAAAATGAATACCATAAATATCTATCCTTTGTTTTGAGTGACTCTTTGCTACGATCGCCAAGAGATGGCACTGCTCAGATGATTTTTCTTTTGTTTGTTTTTTGTCGACGTTGTACGAAACACCCCAGGTGCATATTCAAAAACTCACATGATTTTAATGCGAGTTGCAGTTGAATGCGCCAATTTGTGCATGTGAACTTGTCACAAATTATAGTAACAATGTTGTTTTTAAAACTAAAGATAATAGACAAATTTTCCTCCGAGTCCAAACAGAAATCTGGACTTTGGCAACTAGTTTGATCCTAGTTTCTGAGTGGTGAGTTGACAGTGACACCCCATGTATTATTGAGCTATGAAACATTTTACTCACGGTACCATGCCGGTGCTCTTCCGGGCATGGGTCAGCGTCAGCCGGCGGAGGGGCATAAATCAGCACTCAAAAAAAAAATGGCAGCCGTGTATAGTATAGCTGTCAACAGTGCGAGTACTCGAGTATCCAAGTACTCGTTGCAGCCTTATAGCAAGTGCTTAAAATGAGAGAGAACAGAACTCACCCCTTGAAGTCTCTGCAGCAGATCTTCAATGCTGTTCTCTCCATTCTGCGATACCTTCATTTCCATCTCAGTCAGCCAATCAGAGAACTCCTTATATCTCTCAGTGAAAGCTATCCATTCATTAAGCTTGTCTGTGATTCGTTGCTTACGCTGACAGACCTGATGGTGAACCTCATCGAGTTGTTTGGTGAGAAGTATGATGCGTTCATGGAGGACAGACATATCATCTGGACTCACTGATGGGCACAGCTGACTCTCTCTCTGGTACAGGATCTCCAATTTACCTTTAGTGTTGCCGAAACCATTCTCAGTCTCCTGTACAGTAAAGGAGTAGAAGTAAAGAAATACAAATTAAAGAGAAGGTTGAGTTCTGGGAAGAGGTGAAAAATAATTTGTGAGCGTTATCATTCTTATTATGCAAGTGTGGAAGAACATCAGATGAGAATGGCTCTTCAAATGCCTTCATATTCTAAATATGTCATGTAACATCGTAAAAAACCAGGGTAGGATTTTTACGCCACATGTTCGTGTAGTGTGTAGTCCCATATACATCTTTCCGTGTACAGTGATTGTAACTTTACCAAGACTTTTTCTTATCATTTTGATGATTCCAGAACCTTGCAATACACACAAATTCTTATATGCTAGATGATCAACCTTTTCTGGTCGATTCCACACCGTTATTTTCACAATGCAATCGCATAACCAGAACTCAACTTCATCTTATCATATATTTGCTTTCAAGAGAGATGGACGTGTTTTTCGCGAGCTCCTGAAAAATGCACTTTTCTGCAGCCAAATAATGGACTCAAGGAAACTTTTTATACTAAACTGACGACGAAAGGACAGTGGTGAGATTTGTGTAATTCATTTTTCACAAATTTTTGGACTTTTAAAGATTTTGGTCATTTTATACTGTTATTTTGGTCAATTTTCAAATATTTATTTTCTTGATTTTTGAACATTAAGCGCAATATAAACACTTTACACAGAATTCATCTTGGATACAGCGCAAGTGAGCGCAAAGATACAAGGCAAATATGCACTAGTGAGTTATCTCAGTATTTATTACGCAGTACTTTTCAGCAAACAGGTGAACAATTATATTAAATGACGTCACAATGACCATCGTTAACGTAATAAGTCTCTGTGTTAAGGAACTCAAAGCTGAACTGCAGAAACGTGGTCTAAATAAAAATGGTGTAAAAGAAACTTTGGTAAATAGGCTGCAAAGTGCAATCAATGACAATATCCATCAAGCGAGTAATGGCAAAAGAAATCAGGAGACGAATACTGAGCAAGCTGATCTCTATGACCTATTCAATCTAGTTTTGTCGTCAGTTCATGAACTAGCCGACAGGCTTTTCCATCTTGAAGCTAAGTTCGATAGTGCTGATCTGGTAAAGGAGAAAATAGATCTCAGTGAGATAGTGGGAACTATCTCAAGAGTTGATCCCGCGAGGTATGATAATCGACCAGGAAATGTTTATACCGTCCCGACGAAGAATAGGTTCGATGTCCTTGCGGATAATCATGTCACTGACGCTGAGCCTGCTACTTCGATGTCGACTAGTTACCAGATGAAAGAGTACCGAGATGGGCATCGCCAGTGCCGCTTGTCTGATGCTACGGTCACAAATGTTCGTACGAACGATTCGTTCGTACGAATCTCCCTGTTCCTACGAATTTCAGAGTTCGTAGAGATTCGCAGATGGGGCATAGTTTCGTACGTCCTTCTTACGGAGTTCGTACGAACGCCGTTTAATTCGCAAGAACAACTCAAGACCTTCTTGAGAAACGAAGTGATTTTCGGTTATACAATGGCCCCAGAGTTCGTACGTTTTTCGTAAGAACGCCTTGTGTTCTTCTTACGTCAGACTTACGCCAATGTTACGAGTTTTTGTTCTCGCAAGGTGGTCGTACGTTTAACTCACGGCATTCACAAGTCATTCGTAAGAAGATTTTACGATTTTTTTCCTATTTGGTCGGGTTGCCAAAAAAACGCTGCCGTATACTGTCGAAAATTCTATGACTGTTGAAAGTTTGATATTACACGATGACAGTATTGCCAAGAAGACTACAACTGCAACTGCAACTCCATAAAATGTTTCTTAAACTTGCTGTTAGCATATCTGTTACTTCCTTTATTATAAAAGCAGTCATGTTAACCGAAGAAGTCAACAAGTTTTTGCTCTGTGGTGGCATCAAAGTCATAGGACTGCTTCTCCTTTCTTAGTTTCCCCGTTACCTCATCTTCATCGCCGTCAAACTGCCGTCTTGATGGTTTTCCCTCATCCTCCTCGTCATCTTTCACCGCCTACTCCCGGTCGCTTCCGATATGGCCATCATTTCTTGATATCAGGCGCTCCGAAAGCAGTTTGGGATTGGGGTGGCAAAAATTCCAGGGGGCTCACCTTCCAGGGGCAGTGGCGTAATGAGCAAAAACGTTTGGAGGAGGGGGGGGGGGGAGAAGGAAAATTTGCATCACCACCACTCCTAGGCCTACATGTTACATGCAGGGCCCACGGAAGATTTTTCAAATTGGAGTATTAACGATCAGGTTAGAGTTTAGCGAGCGTAGCGTAAATTGGCGTGTGGTCCGGGGGCTTTGCACCGGCGGGGGCCAAGGGACTAAGCCCCGGAAGCTCATGGTTTTTAGGCATCAAATTGGGGTCAGATAAGCATATTTAGATACCTTATTTGTGTTACTGGCAGGTCACTAATTGTCGGGGGTTCCAGGCAGCAGAGCCCCTGGAAGCTCAAAGGTTTTCGGCATCTAATTACGGTCAGATGAGCATATATTGATATCTCATTTGTGATATTGGTAGGTCACACATTTTGTTCTCTCTCTTTCTTTCCTTTCCTCTTTTTTTTTTTTAAGTGAGGGGTGCTCGAGCCCCGAGCCCTGCCGTTCTGCAGGCCCTGACATGAAGGCTTCCAAATAAGCATATTTGTATGCCCAGCTGTTAATTTGGGAATTAGTAATTTTCAAACAAACGCATAAAAAGATATGATTTGCAAAAAAATTGAGAAAAAATACCGGAAAATCATGTCATTTCAGCAACGTTTGTAAATCACTGGTATCGAATTAGAAGTACCCCCCGCCCATTAGTACGCCAGTGTTCAGGGGCTCATGTCTTCTCACCACTATAATAAAAAAAAATTTAAAAAATTCCCATCCTCTTACAATATTTCCACGATATGCGCAAATCGTATATATTATAAAAAACCTCCATTGATGTAGGAGCAAGCGGAGTGCATACGAAATTTAATCCCTATTAACTTTTCTTTTCTTTGAATAGAATATAATTTATATGTGATTCAATTCAGGTTTTGTTCTTTTTGGTTAAAAAATACAAATCATCTTTATTCCTTTACTGCTTTTTTTATAGGGGGGTTGGAGGGGGCGAATGCCCCCCTGCCCCTCCCCCCCACTTCCGGCGCCTCTGCTTGATATTGTTGTTGCTGCTCTCCTCCTCTTTCTCCTTCCTCCTCATCTCTTTCCTTACGTTTGTTTCCCTTCCCTCTCTTCCCTCTAACAGATTTCCCATTTGGTCCCATATTTCTTCGACAGGAGATGCAACCTCGACGAACACTATGAACAGAGTGAAGCTTTATAACCGTTAAAACTCAAAATTTGCATAAATTGTGTACGTACACCTTACGAGCACCTTACGAACGCGTGGAGTCATTCGTACGAAGACATTAAGAATCTCCGCTCGTAAGGCGTTCTTACGAACGCCGTAGGAGCCCTCTATGAACAACTTGAGGCGTTCTTACGGTCATCGTAATAATTTGAAGCTTCTAGAATTGTCCCTCAACCCTATGAAATGTACGTAGATCTTGCGTGGTTCTTACGATGTAATTACGGCGTTCGTACGGCCGCCTTACGAAGAGAGGGTTTCGTACGATGTTAAAAAAAATCTTGGACAAGACCATCGACCAATCTGCGTTCTTACGAACGGTCTACGAACGGTTTACGAGCGCTTGTTTCGTACGGCCTTCTTAAGAAGATCTTACGAAATGGTCTGAAAATCGTTCGTACGGCGTTCGTAGCAGCCCGTAAGGGTATTTGTGACCAAGGCATGAGCTACATGAATCTGTCCTCGAAGGCACAGACGTCGAGCCTCCTACTCCGATGTCGACGAGCGACCAGATGAAAGAGTACCGAGATGGGCATCGCCAGCGCCGCTTGTTGAAGGTACCTGCTGCTGTTTTCGAAGGCACTGACGCAAAGTCTTCGACTTCGATGTCGACGAGCGACCAAACCAATGAGTTCCGACAAGGGCATCGCCAACGCCGCTTGTCTGAGCTATTTGATGTTGTCATCGAAGGCGACTCGATGATTAAGCACATCGAGGGCCGACTCCTGAGCCGAAAACATCGAGTAGTCTGCCATCCGAACCCAGGGGCAACGGTGGCTGATATCTCCTCTAAGAAGGCTACTGAGGGTGTAAAGGCGAAAGGAGACGTCATTCTACATGTCGGGTCAAATGACTTGTCGAAAGGTAATGGTAGTACATCCACCGCCGATGATATCATAGCATTAGCAGACATGATTGCAGCAAAAGGCTGTGATGTATGCTTGTCTGGTGTTATACACCGCAGATGAGAATCAGTTCACCAGAGGCGCAGTGTCGATGGGGTTAATGGGCGATTGAGAAGGGCTGCCCGTGAAAGGAGATGGGGTTTCGTTGATAACGATAACATAGGTGACAGGCACCTTGGCAGAGATGGGGTCCACATCAATATTAAAGGCAGGACAAGCTGTTCTTGCCTTTAATCTACGCCACTTTATTGAGCGACCTCAAGGGCCACCTACACCTACTCAGCAAACGTCCTACGCTGAAGTTGTTCGATCTTCAACGCAGGATTTCAAGATGATTGCTCCGAGAGGGAGGCTAAAGTCTGCACCTGCTCTTCCAATGTTTCCACTGACAAAAGCTCAACAGGGGTGGCACAAGCATCTACGTCTTGTCATGGCAACATGCTGTTAAACTCTGTCTCTGGTACTGGCATACTACATCATAATCTTCAGGATCAATCTCATGAACTGAATAAGAGTAACATTAAACAGTTGGAAGGTGGTTCAGTTCCTCTGTTTAGAAACAGGGGCTTAAAATTTGCTCGTTTGAATATTCATAGCTTAGTTGCTAAGATTGACGAACTTAGATTACTTCTGAGAAATGCATCATTTGATGTTATTGGTTTAAATGAAACATTTTGTGACTCCATGATTGATGATTCTGAATTGTATATAGATGATTATATTTTATTACATAGAGACCGTACGAGACATGGTGGTGGTGTGGCTGTATATATATATCCAAGAGGTTCAATTATAAAAGAAGGGATGATTTGATTTCATCTACTTTAGAATGCCTTTGGTTTGAATTGCATTACCCAAATAAGTCTCCCATCCTGGTTGGTGAATTTTACAGACCTCCAAATTCTCACGTTGATTTCTTTGAAGAATTAGACGGAAATTTGGACTCTGCTCTCTCGGAAGATATGAGCTGTATTATTTTAGGTGATTTCAATTGTAATTGTATGCCACACCAACTTGATCTGAATGCTGAAAAGTTAATGTTTTATACAAATATGTACGGGCTAAGTCAGCTAATTGATACTGCCACAAGAGTTACAAATACCTCTTCTACTTTAATTGATTTGATATTTGTATCAGACAAGGAACTTTACAATGAATGGGGAATATTTGAAACTAGCATAAGTGATCATTATTTGGTGTATACGGTTCGCGATTTTAGTGCAAAGATCCATAACAAATCTGAATATGCAGAATTTCGCTCGTTTAAAAATCTTGACGAGGGGAAATTTTACAGTGAATTGAGAAGTACTCCTTGGCAGGTCATAAAAAATATAGATAATGTTGATGTTGCGTGGGATATGTGGTTGACTCTATTCAATAATATAATCAACAAGCACATACCAGTTTGTAAAAAGCGGATAAGAAAAAAGGCATGTCCATGGATATCTGACGAGATTGTTAAGCTTATGACGGAACGTGATAAAGTTCTCAAAGCTGCTAAAGCTAACAAAAGTGATGATCTTCGGGACACCTACAAATATCTAAAGAATACAGTTATTCATCTCATGAGGAAAAGAAAAAGAGAATATAATGCAGACCAGATCTCACAAAATCATAACAATAGTAAGCAAATGTGGAGATGTTTGAGAAACCTGGTCCCTAAGTCATTACCTATATCTCCCAATAGCATAAATGTTGATGGTGCTAATGTGTCAGACAATGCAAATATTGCTGAAGCTTTTAATGACTTTTTCATTTCTAATGCTACTACGATTACAAAGGACCTGCAAAGGAATAAGTCTCAACTGAGAGTAGACGAGGACAATAATATTGGTCCAACTCATTCGCAATTTAATTTGAATTTGATTACTGAGGATTTTGTATTGAAACAGATTGATAATCTGAGTATAGATAAAGCAACTGGTGAAGATCACATCAGCTGTAAACTTTTAAAGATGACGAAGAATGTTATCGCAGAGTCTCTTTGTGATATCATTAACAAATCCCTGTCTACAGGAGTTGTTCCACGTGAATGGAAAAAGGCTCGGGTAGTACCAATATTCAAATCTGGAGATATTTCTTCTTTGAATAATTACCGCCCCATTTCAATATTACCTATCGTGAGTAAAATTATAGAAAGGGCCGTCCACCAACAACTCAGTGAATTCTTGGACGTGAATCAATTATTACACCCTAATCAGTCTGGATTTAGACCTAAACATTCAACAGCTACTGCCCTTGCAAAACTTGTAAATCAATGGTCGTTAAATATTGATAACAAAGAAATTTCTGGAGTTGCCTTCATAGATCTTCGTAAGGCTTTTGATACTGTTGACCATGAGCTACTTCTACATAAACTAGCTTGTATAGGTTGTAGTAATAGGACTATTTATTGGTTCAAATCATATTTAGGGGATCGACAACAAGTGACCCAATTCAAAGGAGCCAAGTCGCATCCATCAACCATCAAATTAGGTGTGCCACAAGGTTCAATTCTTGGTCCCCTTTTATTTTCAATATATGTTAATAGTCTACCTGAATGTACTCCTGAAGGTATCATAGATATGTATGCTGACGATACTACACTTACCATCAGTGCAAATGATGCAACTGTTGTGGAAGAAAAATTAACTTTTGCGTTAAACAGAGGCATGGATTAAGGAAAATCGTCTTGTTCTTAACACTGAAAAAACTTGTGTCATGTTAATAGGCTCTCCTGCTAATCTCAAGAAAATTGAATCTTTCACCATTTTATTAAACGGCAATTTCATCAAAAGAGTTCAATTCACCAAATGCTTAGGACTTTTGATAGATGAAGAATTGAAATGGTCTAAACAAATCGAAAACGTAAGTAAACTTACCCAGAAAAACATTAGCATGATAAAGAGAGCAAAGAGTTTTTTGCCTCAAAAATCCTTAAAGTTACTAGTGTTGCCACGATTAGATTACTGCTCTGTTGTATGGTCGAACCGATTTCATTCTCATACAACTAAGCTGCAAAAAATTCAAAAGAGGGCTGCAAGAATAATATTGAACAAGACATATGACACACCATCGGCTGATTTGTTCACAAGTCTTAAATGGATGACACTAGACAAGCGGTTTGAGTTAAGTCGCGTTATGATGATATATAAATGCGTTCATAACTTAGCACCTTCTTACCTTCAGGTAATGATGTACATGAGCATCATACAAGGCAAATAGACAGTGGATGTTTACGTGTGCCTAGATTTCACACTGATTGTTATAAGTGTAGCCCAATTGTTTCTTCCATATTTGAACGGAATAAGCTAGATAATTCATTGAGAACGGCTTCCTCTGTCAATTCATTTAAGAGATTGTTTAAACAAAGTTGTAATTTGTGAATGGCTCAGCCGTACATACATGCATGTTCTGTAATATTTACATGACTTATTCACATAATTGCGACTTAATTAATATTTTCCTATTGACATTATCGTTAACTAGGTTAATGATTATGTTTATTTTGCAAACAAGTATTATTTTTGAAACTGTTCTGTATAAATGTTATAAACGATGTAAATATGTTCATTCAGGGCCCCATGGAAGACCACTACTTGTTGGTGAATGGGCTACCCTGTCAAAAGATTAGAAATAAATAAATAAATAAATAAAAAAATCTTTAAGTTTAATCAAAAATTTACAAAATATCAATCTTGCTGTTAACGTGATGTACTCAATCTAACTGATGAGTACTTTCTTGATAATACACTGTAGTTGCATTTATACTGCAGACATAACCTCTGAGAGCATATTAACTATTCTTATTACCCTGGCTTTAGCCAAGCTGCCCAAAGGTGCTAACATGTTCAAGGAATTTAGACATTCTAGGTACCCATTTACTAAACCTGGGTTGAGAGTGAAAAATGTAGATTAATGTAAAGCCAAAGTTCATTGTTGTCATGGTCGGGACTTGATCTACTAACGCTTTGATCCACAATCTATGTATTCAGTTGACCAATACACCTCTTATACAAACAAAATAGTATTCAAATTGTTCACATGTGATCTTCTATATATGAATATTGAATGATCGACTCACCTTGCACCTCTGGAGTTCCCTCTGTAGTTCTTCATACTGCGTTGGTAGCGGTTTATCCAACATGCTATGTGCACCTCTAAGCCAAGCCTGAAGATCATCGATGATACTTTCTCCCTCCTCCCATCTACCTAGGATCTCTGTTAGCTTGTTGTCCTGTTTCCTGAGTCGACTGGTCAACCAGTGCCATCGGTTCTGAATCTCCATTAGCTGGTTGCGGAGATCATCACCAGCCATCCGGTCAGAGTTTCGTAGAAGGGATTTACCAGCTTCATTGAGAGAGAGGTAGCTACCTTCTTGGACACTCACTAGCTTCTGAGTCATCTGAGAATGAAAAGAGGTGAGAGAGAGAGAGAGACATAGAAAGACAGAGATGAATTCTTAATCTGTGATGTAAGGGCTCTCGAAATTAAATCTGTACGAGAGCTGAGAAAGTATTCTGCTGACATACAACTACATCATGAAAAGAAAAAAACTGTTATCAAGCATTGTGCAAGATGAACCTTCACAGTACAAAAGGTGTTTTTAAAATCCTCCTCCTCCTCCTCACTATCATTTTTTTACCTTTGTCTGTTCATGGAGTCCTCTGAGTGCCTGGAGAGGGGCTGTAGTGATACGATAACCTGTCACTTCAGCTTCCATGTCTCTGAACCATTCATTCATCTTGGCTAACGATGTCCTGTAGGACTGCCAATCCCTAGAACAATATTAAAATGCAATTTAGATTCAAACCAATCACACAAACACAAAGAAAAGGCAATACATAATTTGCTTTGCTGTCAGTCAGTAAGTGGTACATGTATCAATTAAACCAAAGCAATTATATGAAAGAGTGAACTATGAACCAACTCTTTATCAAAGAAGTGATATCCTTCTTCTCTTGCTCTATCTTCTCTCTATTCGTTCTTAAAGTCTTAGATGGCTGCCTCTTCATGTTCATCCCCTTACTTTTCCTCTCCGATCCTTTCTCATGCATTGGTGCACCCCCTCTCTATCCTCTTCCCTTATGTTATTACGTCTCTCATATATCTACAAATCATGTGAATGCGTATCTGGTGCTCTATAGAGTCAAAGCAATTGGACAACAAAGTAGTTCTACTGCTAAAGAAGAAGAGTAAACTATCTACATGAATTCGCACCATCCCTCCAAACTAAAGCATTCCCACAAATCATCAATACTGCTTTAGATTACGTCACCAGTTCACTTGAAAGTGTATCAATATCACGTAAAAAAAAAGAATTTGTGTACAACTAGAATGCATTAGTCAACCTAAGATAACTTTAACCGGCATTCTATAGGTAAACGGAGAGTGAGCATGAAGAAAACTAGATGGACCTTCGACCGCGCGCAGTCGAAAATGATGCCTCTGCCATGGAGCAATTTAACAAACCAAAACAGAAGCGAGCTGATTTTGCATACATAATGAGCCCTGTGACCTTTGACATCATGACCCCAAAATCTAATCAGTTCATTGGCTCTGCAAAGTACATACATCACCCAAGTTTGATAGGAATTGAACAATGGGTTCTTGTGATAACGCAATCACAACCTGAAAACATAATGGCCCAAATTCACAAAGGAGATTTACATTTAACCCAGGCTAAATCTATCCCACGGTTTAAACCTTGCTCGGTATTCACAAAGCGAGGTTTACATCCCATGGTCTAAATCTAACCCACGGTTTAACCCACGATTTAAGCATGCCTAAGAGAGCAAACAAGGGAAAAGCTCTCGGCGGTCTCGCCTGCATTACGCAATTCGATATGATCGAAAATTGAAGTTGGAACATTATTTATAGGAAGGGTGGCCCATTAAAAGGCCCCAAAAAATGAACTACCCAAAGGTTGATATTTAAAAACTAGATATCTTTGAAACATTGATATTTCCACCTTTCAATTAACATCAAATACTCCACTTTTGAAATTGATCATGTCTGGTGACGTGGAGCATAATCCGGGACCTGAACATTCAAATTCGTTACGTCATACACTCAATTGTCTACTACTAAGTGCCTGTTCCCTTGGTAATAAACTGAATGACCTAAAAGTGAGAGTTACTTCCGATGAAATAGATGGATGAACTCTGATTCCTGTGATGGTGAAATTCGTAAAGACCGCAATCACAACGGAGGAGGTGTACTTCTTGCATGAAAACAATTCACCGCCCCGAGTTTGCTTAAGTCTTGCCAGTATCATTCTTTGAGTATTTAAATAGAGGAACAGCTGAAAAGTCTTTTATCTATTCACACATTGAAAGGTAATTGTTATAACTTTCACTGAATGTGCATATATTAAGATGCATGGTGAGAAATCAATTGTTCAGGCAATGATTATTTATCAGCTCATCATGTTTATGCATAAGTCACAAAAAATGTTGGTGAGGAGGGGATAAGTTGTACTAACTGTCCTAAAAACTCTTTATCTGTTGGTAAGGTATATATGGAGGAGACTACACTGTTCACATGCAGGGCCAGATCATCAGTTGGGGGGAAAATGTCACAGTTCCATGTTAGTAGTTTTCTGCTGGCATGGATCTCCCCTGGTTCTCCCCCGGTGGCATTTTTCAAATATGATAAATCAAAATGTATTAAAGCTCTCAAAATATCTTGAGTATTTCTCTCTCCGTTTAACCATTATTTTTGTGCATTTGTTAGATGTGTATTTTTTTTGAGACTTTGAGATGGTTTTAGTAATTTAGCGAGTAAAACATGCTGATGCGTATTGACCTCTAGCGCGGTATACTTGCTGAGAGGCAGCACGATTTGAATTTTCAAAGTTTTCTTTCTAACATCGGTAAGTTGAAACAAGGGAAACGATCTCGGCGGTCTCGCCTGCATTACGCAATTTGATATGATGAAAAATTGAAGTTGGAACATTATTTATAGGAAGGGTGAATATTAATTAAGAATCATGAACAAATAACAAAAATTGATTCATTTATTCTCATATTAAATTGTGAAAACATAATCCAAGGCTACTGACCTAAAATGACCTTTGACCTTGTGACCTGGAATTTGTGTCATATGATTTGTGATACTTGATAACCGTTGGGTACAAGTTTCATGGAATTTGAACGAACCTAGTTTAGTATGGAACTAAACCTCCTTTGTGAATACCAAAATAATGACCCATGGTCTAAAGCTTGGTGTTATGACGTATTATGACGCGTTAAACCATGGGTTGAATCTAAACCTCATGTGTGAATTTGGGCCAATGCCTCTGGCTACTTTGTAGCAGAGGCATAATAAATAATAAGATAAAACTGCGAGCACCGAACCCAAGTCAGGCTTGGGTTCTCTGCAGGACCCATTCTATACGAACGCATTTTGTTATTCTTTATTGTGTCTTGTAGTCTACTCACAAGTCTCTTTTATGCTAATGGAGAGTGTATTTAAACATGCAGTATATCTTTATAGAAGTAATATTTACAGCTCACATTTTCAACATAGTATAGCCACATAAAACCTCTAAAATAAAGAACAGAATTTGTTAGGTGATGCATTAAGGTGTGAATAAGGCTACTGGTAAGTTGTCTTTCAACGTCTTGTTTTTAGGTTGCCCCTCTTACCTGATGTTGCGGTCAATGATCTCTTTCCTCTGACTAGCCCTACGGATCACGCTTTGCCATTGGTCACTCAGCTGGGCTAGTTTAGTATGGAACTCGTCTGGGTCATCTACCTCCCCATCATGAATCATCCGTTGACCATCGCTGATGATGGAGAACAGGATCTGCTGACGGTTGAAGATGTCGGCCTCAAACAACTACATTCAAACAGATGAAATATACCATAAACTAATGCCATTATACTGTCAAGGGTAACTTAGAGAACACTGTGCCTTTTGGACACTAATCAACCAAAATGTAAGATATGTCACCAGTATGAATCACATCACAACACTGCCTGTTCTATCTTCAATAAAAATCTGCATTTTTTAATTTTTTTAATTAAAGGGCCCATGACATCGAAATACAAGTGCACTCCTGTTGGTGTGCAGTCCTGCATACATCTCATATTTTGATATGTAAACTTCTGAATTTGTTTCATAGATTTTTTAAATATTTTTTTAAATATTTGTTTTTCAAACTTGCTAAGCTCCACCCCGAAACCTCCAGATCTCATTCCCCTTGTGACATCATCTGTCAGTCATCAATGAGCTAACTTGAGAAAGTGGCATGTAACTTTGCCAAAGTTGACCACCTGTTACAATACCACAAACAATAGCAACATATAAGTTGCTATGTCAGACATGTCAGACTAAACTAATATTCTAGAATAGACAATGGTTTGTAGCACACGTTCATAATAGAATTGCATGCTTCCATACATATGTACAATACATCAACATTGCCTTTGTCTTCCTGGTGATGCTACAGCATGTCTGTGATAGCAACTTGTATGGTGCTATTGTATTACATATCAAAATATGAGATGGGCCCTTTAATGATTGACACACATAGGTACACACATCCTATGAGAGGCTTGAAATGTCAACAATATCATCTCCACTCCTTGGATTTTATTCTTACCATGGTTAAAGTGAAGACATATGTCAAATCTACCAACATTCTACTTGCACCCTATTATGCCCCATTGATAGCCGGGTGTAGATTTATGACTCGTCAAGTACACCTGGTTAGGATTTAATCACTTTTTTTTATCCATACAGTCCTGTGACATGTCCATGAAACCATGACACCTCTACACATTTCAACCATGAAAAATCAAAATCACCTCATAGACTTTCTGTTGATCCAGCAACTCATCATAGCTGCCAGCAATGTCAACAGCAAGACTTTGCTCTGTGTCTGCAAGGAACTTCATCCAAGATTTACATTTCTGGGCAAAGTTTTGCTGCTGAAGGAGCACTCCTTGAAGATTGCGGTATTTCTCTGAGAGTCTGGTATATAGTTTGTTCCACCAGTCATTGAGTGTTGCCAGATGACCTGAGTTGTGCCTGTCAAGGCTGATACGATAACCTATCTCATTCAGGGCATTTACATGGGGTTGGTTCTCAGTGAAGTCAACAAGTAGCAACTGAAAAGAAAATGAAATAACTAATCAAAATGGATTTCCATCAAATAACTCTCATTCAATTAGCAGCCGATAAGAATTCCTCATTCATATGACAACCAACACAAACTTTTTACAGTTTAAGAAGATATGAATAACCACTTGCAACAGGTAAAGATTCAGGATTCTCTTGCAGGGGGAGGGGCAAAAGTGTGAAAACAGTCTAAGCAAGAAAAACAAAGATTCTCATATTTCCAGCTGTGTTTTTTTGTATGTTTTAGTCTACAATCTGGCCAATCTTTTTTCTTCTCTTTCTCTTACTGTTCTGAAAATATCCCAGACTGGACTTTGCTTGGGATATGTGTCCCTGGGTTTGCCAATGTCAAGATACTGATCAAACATTAGTTCTGTTCTATTGAGAAAGTATCATTGACATATTATTTACCTTGAGTCTGTCCATCCTGTCCTTGATTGTATGTTCGTCTGATGATCTATTAGGTTCTTCTATGTTAAGGGTGTCCTTTACTTCTTCTAGCCAATCAAGCAATGACTTGGTCTTCTCTCGGAACTGTTTCTGATTTTGAATGTCTATTTCCTCTGCCTTGATATGTCTTTGTAGTGACTGCTGTAAGGTGTCTAGACGCTGGGGAAACAAACCACATACAAGCAATATAATAAGATGCCGTGACATTTACTCCAGTCCCAATTGCTCTGGGCTTTATTTCATGGTTTTAGCTTAGGTTTAGGTTTCAGCATAGAGTATGGCCAGTAATCCAGTTAGTGTAGGAAATTTACCAGAAAAATTGCTGACAGAGCATCTGTCTACAACCTATAATAAACATGATATCAAAAATGTGTAATTCACTGCCACTGTAAATACTACCCCTGGAGGCGTGGTCCTGTTCAACAACATTATGCTATGTTTATCCCTTATGGCACTGCAGTTTATGTTGGTAATCTAGTAAAATGTAAGGAAATTACTTTTGTTTTAAAATCTTATCCTATCATATTCTATCCTATCTATTTCAGGAGTAAATTTAGGCAAATTGTGACCTGCAGCTGAAACTGCATTTACCGTACTGCCTGATTCAAGGCATTGCAAGTAAATACAGAGTGAGCCTCTTCCACTTTACAGACAACTTTGTGTCATTTAGTTGGAATGCACGTGATAGGTCTTTCAATCAAGGCTCAAATCAATTTTTTGACCACGGGGGCACTTCAAAAAAAAAAATATCCCATGTGAGCCTTCTCACGGGGGCTCTTTTTTTAATACATATTTTCCAATGAATTTGTACCCATGATACTCCTAAATTCGTTGCTATTCCATCATTATCATTTATTTCAGTCAGCAATTTCCCTCTTACAAATTTATAAGTACCGTAACATTGGGGTCTTACTGACTTTCACCCTGTGATGACATTTTCTCCATTTCTTCCCTTTCTGCACATCATTTCCTCCTCATCATTCAGAGCAACCTTATTCACATTCTTTATTTAGTCTTTACCATATTCTTCCACAACATCTTTGGTCTTCCTCTTCTTCTCCATATTCATTTACTGGTCGAGACTCATAATTTGCTGGTCTTTTGGAATCACCAGATTTCAGAGGATTTATGCTTTTTGCAACGAAAAACTTCTCCATGTTTCGGTCCCTGCGCGAGCGCCTCTAGCTCCAGCAGATATGGGGCTTCAGCTAGCACATCGGTACTACCGGCGCAGTATAGCCACTGCACTGCGAGCTTCCATTGTTTTTATCAGTAATACTCACAGAGATATGGAGATGGGAGATATAGCACCATCTTCTGGCGAATAAGCGTACATTTGTTTACAATATGGCGGCCTCGAGACACCTTAACACTTTGGAGACGGGCTTCTACAGAAGCTGAGCGAGTTGTTAAGTCTGTGACGACGGGCTTCTACAGAAGCCGAGATGTATCCCTAATATTTTGACAAAGTTTTCCAGCTGATTATTAGCTATTATGTGCTAAAGTTCTTTGAAGTATTATTTAGATATATTCATTCATCTCATCTATTAAAAAAATAATAAAGTTATGTGGAAAAAAAATTGAGAAAAAGGTGATAACATTTCAACTTTACACTAAGTTAGTGTACAGATCGAAAAAGACCCTCGAAATACCGTACAGCTGGAGATGGACGCGTACGCGCACATCCGTTCCATATTCTTGCCTTGATTCCAGGCTTTGGATTATTGGTTTTATTGATGAAGATAATTACATGGGGATTTTCCATCGGTGATTGGATGATTTTCGCTGGGCAATATGAGAGGGCGTTATTTTCCTCACATTTCCATAGATGCATTGTAGTTATTCATATAATAATATTATTAGGCCTATAGTAGCCCTATTCAAAAAGACCTAGAACTATTCCTTTTAAAAAAAATGTGCGATACGCCGGGTTTCACTTGGATACAATTAACCGACCTTACTCTCAACTGTGTAAGTATAAAAGTATGCATTGATAAAAGGACTTGGTTATTCTTCTCCCCTTTAATTACCGGAACTCTGACAACACGTTTTTCATTTTATTAACTTGACCAATTTAGCGAATCATTCATGTATGGACCTCCTCTTTTATGAAAAGCTTATCACAGCTGCGTGGTCTAGACCCCACCCTAAGAGGAACAAACAAATGTAGAGAAGTAACTACTCTGGAAGATTACCATTTTGAAAGAAGAGTTTGAAAGAAGAGGAGGTAGGCCTAAACTAGGTCAATCTACATGACAATACAAACAACCACTCTAACTTATATAGGTCATGTAACCATTTTAGAGCAGGTTTGAGTAAAATATCTTGATCAACCTAAAGCCGGTCTTGGTTTGAGCGGGCATATGAAATATTCCATTGTTATGTTCTAAACAAGGGAAATGCTCTTGGCGGTCTCGCCTGCATAACGCAATTCAATATGATAAACCAGAAATTCTGTGTAGAAGTTTAGTGTACCAAAGTTAGCTCTACGATATAAAGCAAACCAAATCAAAATCGGTCGAGAAATGAAGGAGAAGAAGCCTTTTTTGCGATAAGAAGCCTTTTTTGCGATTTTGAACAAATTTGCATAAATTAGCATATATAATGAATTTCACGATTCTGTGTAGAAATTTAAATCCCCCTCCTAGCCCTATCATATGAAACAATCAGAATTAAAATCGGTTGAAAAATAACGAAGAAGAAGCATTTTGAAAATCTTGATGTTGATGCCACAACAAAGTCTAAGTTTGTTGACCTTAAATGACCTTTGACCTTAACTTAGTGACCTGAAATTCAAAGTTTCATTGAGTAAGACCTTATACTTTAAAAATTTTGATGTTGACGCCGCCGTCGCCGCCGCCGGAAAAGCGGCGCCTATGTCTCGCTTTTTGCTACGCAGGCAAGACAAAAACTCTTCCTCTCTCTCCCCACGGATTATCACTCTTGTCTTGAGTAACTCTGGTGGTATAGCCACGAATATGAGACTTTTCCTGGGCCATTGTTGACAAAAAAATATGCAAGGCAACATAAAAACAAGTTTTCTGGCAATGAAGAAAAGCGAGTGCAAGATGAAGAAAATGTTTTTATTATCATTACGATGATTTGCACATTTAAAAGAAAGGGCATTGAGTGTAGATCATGGCATAATGTTCATCAGAATAAAGCCCATGTAAAACAAAGGATTAGGCCTATTATTTATGGCTCGGTTGATAATCAGCCGAGCTTAGCAGACGACAATCATTGACAATAGGGGAATGAATAGAGGTATCGACCGATCTGCGCATGCGGAGGTGCTTGCGCAATTTGTATTGTGAGTGTATTGAAAAGGAAAGACATGAAGCTTCAGCAAAATAAGACAGCAATTTCCCTCAAAAATAACAGACCTTATTGTTTGTATTAATGAACAAAACTTTTAGTTTTAAATTTACTAAAAATCACGAAAATGACTGAATGAGGCGCAATGGGCTATGAAAGTTGAAAGCACCGCCAAATTTTCCATTACTGGGGATGTAACCGAAATCGCTCCGTCACATGGGAAACAATTGCTGTGCACGGGCTCGCTCTCACAGGGTTAGAATTTGAGTGAGAAATCCTGCACGCTAATTTTAACTTCAATAGTTCCATTTCATTGATTTGATTTGATTTATTTACCAACAGTAATACAATTCATACAATAATTTACATATACAAAAAGAGAACTATTGGTTGGTAAAAGGGGCCAGATAATAGCACATGTGTTTGCTGAGCCTAACCCCCTAAACAGCTAAACAATGTATTACAAAGTAAATCAGTGTAGAAAAAAACAAAAAATAATTGGTTTAAGGTTTGAAAGTTGAAACTCAATATTGTGTGAAAGTTATAACAGAAAAGATAATCTTTATTTTATAATTCCACGGGGGCGATTTTTAATTTTGCAATTACCCCCGTGAGCAATCTGACGAAGGCGATTATGTAGCTCACGGGGCAAATCGCCCCCGTGTATTTTTAGCCTTGCTTCCAATACAAAAATACTGGAAAATAAAAGCTCACTTTCGACAAGGCAAGGTGACATCAAATATTTTTCAAAAATTTAAATTTTAGGCCTTAACAATAAACATAATGGGCTTTTAATAGTTTTAAGGGACTTAGGATGACTGCTGATTTCATGACCCATGAACCATACATAAAAGTAACTGACCTGTTGTAGTACTTTGGTTCTTGAAGTGATGTTACTAGATGTACTTGAGTCCATATATCTGATGAGTTGACTGACTAGAGATCCTAGGCCAGCTGCTACAGGGTAAGCATCAACATCAACAAGGATCTCCTGTAAAAAGAAATAAAGAAAGCCTATCTTAGCACAAGCATTCACAATTAATTACCATTTTGAATCGCCTGTTCATAATACTCATAATAACGATGCCTTTTGCTACCTAAGGAACCAGGGATCATGATTACATGTGTCCCATGACAACATCGTTAATCTAACTATCCTAATACAATCCTGAAGCAAGTTGCACAAGAAGCCTCCACATATGATACTAAGAACCAATTAGTAAAAAGAGATAAATCAGTTAAAGCCCATCTATAAAGTGTTGGGAGCACAAAATTTGCTAAATATTTTTATGGCAAAATATCACATAAATTGTGTATTGAAGTGAAAGAGGATGTCGTCTTATAAAACTCAATTCAGCAAGGATTTTCAAAAAAATGTGTTTGAAGACAAATATTGATGAAAGAATACAAATGGGTTTTGTGTTGTACGCAGAAAACCTAAATTTTGTATTCTTTCAAATTTGTTGGGCTCTTTGGAAAGGCTTTAAAGAGACTAACATACCTGACATTTTTTACATCTATTAATCCTTTCTTGCTCCATCTCTTCCTCTGTTGCTCCTTCTACTTTCTCCATACCAACCAATACCTTCTCATCTTCTCTGGCTCCTTGTATACACAACTTGCTCAATGTCTCCTTGTCTTCAAGGAACTGCTCGTTCTCACTATGTTTGTCTTCAAACTGTTGCCATAGCAACATAGCCTTCTCAAATAAATTGATGTTGGACCTGAGCTCATCTTCTGCTTTGCTCCACCTATTAACAACCAATGAAAAGTGAGGAAGTTACGATAACATCCCATTAGTCTTGTTAGAAGTAGTCCCCCCCCAAAAAAAAAAAAAAAAAAAAAAAAACAACAACATTCAATTACATAAATTCTGGGTAAATAGTGTAAATAAAATATCTCTATCATGTCTAATACATATATTTCTTTAAATCCACATCATAATTAATATCCCTACTACTGCAGCTTGGCAACTGTGAATGGAGTAGGTGTAATCTGCACCAAGAGTAATTCAATATCATATGATTGCAAGCGTTAATTAAGAACAAAAATTGAGTTGCATATAAAGCATTCTTGGAGGTGTTGTGGTCTAGTGGATAAGTTATCAGACTGTAAATCATAGCCCTGACATCCTTTGGCAAGGCATTGATGTACATTTGGCACATTCGACCAAAGTAAATAGGTACCTGGCTGGAATTTAATTCCTTGAAATGCTAGAGCGCCATAATGGTAACCATGCTACAAATAATTATGGAGTACCAGGAGTGTGCAAGTCTGACAGACATGAGTGCTATACAAGAACCCACTATCATTATTATTATCATAATGAACTGCACAAGGCAAAACTGTCACAGAGGAAGGTACCTGGATGAAAGGTTCTGGACTGTTTTGTCGAGGTCCTCACTGATTTCTGGAATGCATGTCTTCTGTAACCGGTCACCTAGCTTACATAGAGTGTTGAGCTGACTGATGCTGGATTTCAACTCAGCTTGTACTTCCTATAAAATTAAAAGAAATTAAGAAGATTTTATTAAAGAGCTTTTGTTAAAACATTGTGCTAATACAGACATTTAAACATTCAAATGTACCTAAACATTACTCAACAATTCTGTACAATGATGTATATTATATTTACATATTATTATGAGATGAGACATGGCTGTGTTGTACAAGATGTACAAACGTGTCTAGTATCAATTTTTCTTTCATTTCATCCAAAACTGAAAATTGTCTTGAGATGAATGCTGTTTAAGCTGCCACCATGATAAAATGACCAAATTGCAGTTTAAAAAAAATATTGGTTATGTAACTAGAGAGAGGAAAATGTTAGTCAAGGGTCTGAGCGGAACTGCCATACTGTTCAATCACTGTAATGTTGATTTGAAGACCTCTTTCGTTTGTGTCTCCTTAGATCAAGATTAATGTATCTTGATCTTCGGAGTAGTTGCTACAACTGGCCGTGTCAGACACGTTGCCCCGGGGCGCGAGATAGGACTCTTGTAGCGTGCCCCCATTTAAAACAATTATACAATAACAGTTAACATTACATTTAATTAATAGTATGAAACTATTAAAATTACTCTCATGTTATGGGAAAAAATATCATATATATATATATATATATATATTATGAATCAATTGATTTGGTCGATCCAGTTCGATGGCACAAACACGGTACTACTGGAGATAGATCCTAATAATTACAGAGCTTGGTCTTGTTGCTCTATTCGCCAGCAGTTTGAGGATATGGAATCCCGCGGCACATTACTCACAAGAGATCTAACAAGCCAAGCTTATACAAAGCCTATAAAAAGTAATGTTGTGCATGTACCACCCATCCGATCGATCAAAAACTCAGAACTCATAACTGAATTTTTTTAAAAGAAGAAAAAAAATGAAGACAAAAAAAAAAAGAAGAAAGAAGAAAAAAAGAAAATTTCATAGTTGCGATAAATATCTATAAAGATTTATCAAGCCCAAAAATAAATAATATCATGTTCAAGGAAAGGATATATACACTTTGTATTCTTCTTTCGTGTCCTCAAATGCTCTGCCAGGCCTTGGCATACTGAAGAGCCTTCTCATTTGCTGCCACCAGGTCTTCCAGGCAGCATTGGTGAATTAGGAGTGGACATCTTAATAAGTGTGACATGGATTGCACGGATGTTCCACACTCGCAGTTGGTGTCTGTGTCGTCGGTATATCCCCATTTATGCATGTTGTATTTACATCGCCCCAACCCTGTGCGAAGCCTATTGAGGGACTTCCACGTCTTCCAATCACAGGCCAGGAGGCAGCTGTTCCTTGGTCAGGATTGGTAGCTTTTCATGGTGGTGGTTTTCACAACGTTTCTCTTCCCACAAGATCACTCTGGTTGAATGAGGAGGTTGTGACAGTGGCTGGACTGTATGAAGAAAGCTTTTCCTTCACTTCAGGCGGGTAGGGGCTGGTTGATGCGAGTAAAGGGGATGGCGGGTGTCCTCAACTTGTCTGCTGCATTCAGTCCTACTTGCAACTGTTCTGCGGACATCGGATGGAGCAATTTCGGCCAGGGAGTGCAAGCTGTCCACATTCGTGGGCTTGAGGCAGCCAGTGATGCATCTGCAGCTGTCGTTGAGTGCTGCATCAACTTTCTTTGTATGGGATGATCTTCCCCATACAGGGCAGGCATATTCTGCTGCAGAGTAATGCAACGCAAGAGCAGTTGACCTCAGCGTGGAGGAATTGGCACCCCAAGACGAGTTTGCCAGTTTCCGTAGGAGGTTGTTCCTTGTCCCAACTTTACCCTTCACCTTTTGAACATGCTGTTTCTATGAAAGGGTTCGGTCAAGAGTGATTCCAAGGTAGACAGGGTGATCGCAGTGTTTCAATGAGACATCGTTCCATTTCAGGGACAGCTTCCTCCCAGCATTGTGGTTGCGGAGATGGAACAAGCTAACCTGGGTCTTGGCAGGGTTAGCCTTCAGATGGTTGTTGTTGTAGTCTGTCAGGTTGTCTAGGGCTGATGAAAGAGTGGCTTCTATCTTGTCTATGTGGGAATTCTGGGCTGCTATGCCAAGGTCATCAGCATAGATGAAGCTTCTTGTCCCTGGGTACACTGGCTGGTCGTTGGTGTAAACATTAAATAGGACAGGAGCAAGTACGCTGCCCTGAGGTAGACCATTCTTTTGTTTCCTCCCTCTGCTGCGCTTCCCGTTGAGCTCAACATAAAAGCGTCTATTTTCCAGGAGCATTTGGATAAGCTTAGTCAGATGGGAGTCCTTTGTCATGGTATAGAGCTTGTCTAGAAGTATATGGTGGTTCACAGTGTCATAGGCAGCTGTCAGGTCGACGAACACAACTCCAGTCGGTTCATTCTTCTCGAAACCGCACTTGGCCAGTGCACGATCTTCCAGGCCGGAAACCTGCTTGCTCTGGTATCAGGTGTTGTTCTGTGACTGGCCCCAGTCTGTTCAGGATGAGGCGCTCAAAGAGCTTAAAGAGGTGGCACAACAAAGAGATTGGTCTGTATCTCTTTGCTTCATTAGGGTCTTTCCCTGGCTTGAGGATAGCAATCACACGGGCTTTCCGCCAGATTTTAGGAAGCTGGGAGAGGGTTATGCAGTTATTGTACAGAGAGAGCAGCCACTCCCGTGTATTGTGCCCAAAATGTTTGATCTGTTCTGTACGTATGTCATCAAGACCAGCTGCCTTGCCATTCTTAAGGGAGTCGATAGCCTTCTGGAGTTCCAAGTACCAGGTAGATTATGTGTCAACCTGTGGCCAAGGATTCATTTTGTGGCATTTCTTGTGTGCCAATTTGCCATTCAGGAGAAGTTGGTGGGCAACCTGATCTGCAGTAACATTAGAATGGGGTGTAGACTTCTTGGGATCGTTGCTGATTTTCTTAATGGTAGACCAAGCTCTCTTACTGTTGTGCGTCATATCAACACCCTCAATGAAATCTTGCCAAGACTTCCTCCGTTCCTCTGATATTGTTGCCATGAAGAGCTCACCTGCACTCAAGGTTTCCTCTGAAAAGGGGTCTTCCTTGTAGAGTTTTATGTACTCCTTGTACATCAAGGCACTTTCAGCTGATAATCCAGGTATGTAGTTTTCCCTACATCCACGTGGAATGTGCTTCCTGGATATCTCCTGTACAGTCCGGACGAATTGGTCGTAGTTTGCCGGGACTGGGTCAACATCAGATAGAGCTTCATCCAGATCGATGGCGAATTTCTCCCAGTCAGCTTTACGAAAATTGAAATGGCGTTGTAGGGGAACTCTCTGAGGTACCACAGCAGCAGTAATGTCAACGATTATTGGTCTGTGTTGTGAATGTGGTATTGGCTCTAGGACTCGTTTCTTGGTTTGGCATGATATTTGTTCACTTGTAAAGGATAGGTCTGGATTATAACCTTTCTTCCATCGACAGCTATTGAAGGAATGGGGGAGCTTAGCATCATGGATTAGGTCAAGATGGTGTGCCTCTGCCCAGGCCTCATCAAGGTCACCATCCTCATTTGTTTCTTCGTATCCCCACGAGGTGCTACGGCTGTTAAAATCTCCAATAATAACATTTACAAAGTCATAGTCGAAAGATTGAGGTTCAGTAAAGGCAAATGTAGATCCCGGCGGTTTATAAACAGAAGTGACTGATAGTTTCCCCATGTTGACAGCAAGGACTTCTATGTTATCCTCTTCAGTCAGTGAGGTTTGGTCGATGATCATATCTTTCCTAACAAAGATAGCACTTCCATATTTCTCATGTGGCCTCTCTATAGCCAACTTCATTCCAGGAATCCTCGGTCGAATGTATTGGTGGCCTCTGTGGGTCTCTTGTAGACATAATGCTACACAGTCCTTCTCTTTGCAGAGCTTTCCAATGAGTTGTTGTTTCGCTGATGAAAACCCCTCAGTGTTGATAGACATCACTGTTACCGTCCGTCCTGAAGAGGATGCATGCTTCCGGCGACAATCAGTGGGAGCCATCATTAGGTAGTATTTACTTGCTGGTAAGAGTAGATGAGATGGATGGATGATGGTGGTGGCAGAATTAGCTCAGGATGATGTCCAGTTTCCAGCCCTGCGACGTGGACGCTTAGATAAGTAGACAATCAGCAGAGTCTTCTATTGTGATGTCACACTCAGCTCAGCAGTGGTGTAAGATAAGTAGACAGTCCATGCACAGACGTCACACTGATGAAAAGTGCGCGCAATGCGCTGTACTGTTGCTATGCGTATGTGTAACGGGTGCTTCTCCGCGTAAATATTCAAAACAAATATCCAAGAATACGCGAAGAAAAACAAATTTGAAAAAATTAAATCCTATAAAAAGTGCAAAGTTTTAGAATGATTAGCTATAATATTAGGTCCATCGATGAAAAAAAAATCCAGATTTTCTCAAAATCGCCTTCCAAGTGTTGTTATCTGTAGTCCGATGTAAGTTATAATGCTTATCGTGTGCTCAAACCCGAGTTACGCCTGAAATTTTGGGAGTCCACGGAAAACACGTCCTTCCCACCCCATCCCTAGGCAAATATTTGAAGAACTGTATATTCATTAACATATCTTAAATTCTCTTCAAATAAGTCGATGTTGAGCTTCAAAGAATTCATCTGGCTAAATAAAAAAGCACTCCTGATGTGACAATGCTGCAATATATTTTTTTCTGTTGTTGTAAAAACAGCAAGATTGAATAATTTATATGTATATTACTAGTAACAAGAGGATGCAAGCAACAACAAAAACATTAACAAAATCTTATAGAAACAGACACATAATGCAGGGACAGCAAAACTAATAAAGTTTTTAGAGGATCACAGCAAACTAAATAATGCACAATGTTAATTTTCCAAATAAGTAAGTCAATTCCCGAGTAAGAATCAATATTTTTCATTAGTACACAATGACACACTGCATTATACTTCTCTTTAATGTGAATTTTGTGATACTCCATAATGGGCCTATTCCAAAGCAATTTTTTAGCTGCAACTCTGAGTAGAATGTAAAAGTCACACAATTCATTATAATTAAAATATCACATCAAATTTACACACAAATCTTTTGTACGTGTTAACCACATTTTATCATATTTTTATCATCAAAAAGAAAATATATCATACAAGACAATTTCTGTCCTATCCAATTTTGGCTCTTAGTGACAGAATTACACACTTCAAATAAGAATGACAGAGAAAGGAAAAATTAAGTCTTCGCTATAATAGAAATGGAGGTTAGTAATAATGCATATTCTGAAAATAAAAGAAGGAATCACAGAAGGGCCTTAATAACTTGAAGAAACATCATAATCGTTAATGCCCTACTGGCTCTCAGCAGATGAGATATTGAGAAAGAGGACTGCATTCAAATCAAATGAGAAGGTCACCTTCAATGGTAATAATTCCTGTCATGGTCCATGAATTGAGAGGGGGTTGCAACAAGGTTTACACAATAAAACACAAAAAGCAAAATAATATAAATCTAGCAATACAATAGATTTGATCATAAATTTCATGCTGCAATGCTGAACACATGCATGCACAGCTATGCAGTTATATCCACCAATGGTATAAATAAAATTGCAAATTATATTGCTCTAATCTGAATTTAAACATTAGCATATACTTGATGAAATTGTTCAATATACAATGTTAACATTTGACTAAAACACATCTAACATACAATCCTAAAATAGATAAAACAACACTTGATTGTTTGAGGTTCTATTTCTTTACAGCCATTCCTTCTATATATCAGTAAGTAATATCTATGAAAAATACTTCAAATGTAATATTTTAAGTCACACAGCACAGTTAGCATCCCCAAATTACAAGACAATTATTGAAATAATAAATAACATTCAACTTATATCATATATAATTAATTTTCTTGTAAACAAGACAAATAGGACTGCATCTCCTATACGCCTCTGCCCTAAAATCAGTATAGGAAAAGGATGATATTATTCATGACATATCACAATGACAAAAAACCTGTAATCAAATGTCAACCGGCAACTACGGTATGATCTTGACCTGATAACCCAAATGTAATTGGATCCATTATAGAAAGTGTAATGTTATTTAGTTGTGTTGTCTGGTACGGGAGATGTAGAAAGAAAGACTTCAGCAAGCTCCAGAGAATCAACAAACAAGCAGGGAAGATCACGACCTAAATTCAAAATCTAAATGAAGCATGCAAATCCAAAATAATTCTAGAGGTAAGACAAATTATGAAAAACAAAAACCATCCACTCTTTCCAAACTATGTTTTTACGCGTTCTGGGAAACAACTTCGTTCAATGAATTGTCGCACTCAACGTTTTCTAAATTCTTTTGTTCCTTTCTCGATCCGCAAATACAATCAAAATGCTACCTGAATTTTAAGTTCTTCTTTATTTCTGTAATTTCATTATGTAACCTTTCCGGGCAATCCCGTTCACTCGAACAGTTTAAAATAATTCACTTATTTTGTTTTATAATAACATAAGAAAATTTCTGTATAGCAATATTCTGAAAAATTTCTCTATCAAGGTATATGATATATTGTGTATGTAAACTTATTTTGATTCTTTGTACATTTGTAAAATGTGAGCAAAACAAATTTCCAATATTGGACAATAAATTGAAATTGAAATATGAAATCGTCTTCTTATAGTCATACTGTCACCACGTTTGAAAGCAAATAGCTTTCTTGCTTAACTGTCCACAGGAGAAGAGGAGCTGATGAAGAACAAACCCTCACAAAAAATGATTTTTGTTTTAATTATTAATAATTATTCTTTTTACAGAACATTCATGAAATATTGAACATCCTAAAAATCTACAAATAAATTTTTCACAAATGTGCCTTTATCCATGTTTTTCCCAATTTTCTTGAGTTCTAGTCCAACGACTTCTGCCTCATTTTGTTGTGACAGGTCACATATTTATCACTACACTGATTTGGTTCTGAAGCAGTGATGTATTGAAAATATGATATGCACTGACAGTAACACAAAATACTTTACCCTTAGTTTAGTAGTCTGGACCTGCAGTGATTCCACTGTGCCCATGATGACATTCCCCCTGCTGAGGGCATATTCTGCCTTGCAAAGCGCTTGCTGGACAACGGTCAGTGTTTCTTGGTAGAGTGACCATTGCTCTAGGGCAGTAACCTGGTCAGCCTTCAGGTGCTTGACCAGACGTTGAAGGGCAGACTGGCGATTGACCAATGGCTGGAGAGTTTGCTTGATGGACTCCTGGTCTGAGGTAAGTGAATGGGCAGTGGCCTTGAGTTGATGAAGGTCACTGGATTTGCTCTTGATGTGCTCCTCAATTGCCTGTAATTTCAGTAAATGACAAAACTATTTACAATCAGGCATGATATTAACTTCCAGAAAAAGAGGAAAACATTAACAAGGGATGCATGGAAAATGGTCAACTCAAACTCTGCTATGATACATTGGAAGCATTATCATCATTTTAATCATCACCATCACAATGATCGTCATCCTCATCACTATCATCATCACCATCACCATTAACATCATCATTACCATTATCATTATTATCACCATAAACATCATCATCATCATCACTGTCATCATCTTCATCATCGTCATTATCAACATTATTATTGTTACTACTACTACTACTACTACTATCACTAGGGCGCTGACGACGACTAAGACAGGTAAACAGGTTAAAGTATGTATACTGACCTGACAGATACGAAGTGCCTCTTTGACGCTAGCCTCTCGACCAATGGGCCCATCAAACAGTTTGACCTTATCCTCCTGTTCCTTCAGAGTATTATTGGTATCAGAGACCTGTTTACTGAAGGACTTCCAGCGCTGAAGGAGGAGTTCCAGAACTTTTGTCTCTTCTCCAACTCTCCCATTTAACGCCTGTAACATCAATACACATTTGTTAGCATGGTCTTAGATTAAATGGAATGATCCTCTACACAGGTGTTTTGTACACTTTTCTGTTCATTCATATATTCATTCATTCATTCATATTCAGCACAGCTGAATATTTTTTGTATAAAAGCTGCGCTATATAAATTTATTATTATTATTATTATTATTATTATTATATATCAGTATTAATTTTTTTACTCTGGATTGCCAGTTAGAAGACTTATACTATAATTATATCTTGTTTATGAGTTGTATCTCCCTTCAACTTTTTTTCATGAATGATATGACTTGCTCCTGCATAATACAGAGTATTACAGTTATACAACAATCAATCAAACATTCAAAATTAACTTGAAAAGTGACAAGGCATTCAAGTCGGAAGACAGAACCAGAACAATCTATTTCTCTAAGAGGAATCAATCAATTGTAAAAGTGTAATAGTGTGATATGTGGCATTGTTGAGGATGAGGCAAAGACAGGGAAAAAAATATTTGAATAAGGAATTGATCACTATACCTGCCACCTCTGATTCATAGTACCAAGTTTTTCAGCAAAGTCTGTCTTGTCTCCTCTCCGACTCTCAATGTCTTGGCTCATTTGAAGAATGGACTGGTTGACAAACTCCACCGTTAGCAGATGACATGACAAGTCTACCTTATAACCCTGTGGAAGATACCAAATCAAGAGATTAACCCTGACATTAACTTGGTTTTGCTTAAAGTAGAACATGATAGAAACAAAATAGTGAAATTTTGAGCATTATAATACACTAAACTGGTTAAAGCAGCTTTTTTTTCTCTGTTACTGGTAGGACTAAAAAAGCAGAAAATTTGAATACATTCATAGATATTTATATTTATATAGCGCCTTTACATAAACATGCTCAAAGAGCATTGTTTTTAAAACACAAGGTATGAATCAAAGTGAAAATTATATTTGCTGTATGTTCTACAAGATTTGCGGAAGTTAGAATCAATGTAGGGGTCACATACCTTATATACTTGTAGGGTATCTTTCACATCACCACTGCTTATATATACTTTATGGTTGTATGAATCTAAAGCTGACTCCAGGCTATCCATCCATAGCATTAATTCATTCAATGCTTGTCTTGAGGGAAGCAGCTCCATCTAAAACAACAAAATGAAACAACACATATAGATCAGGTCTGAAAGAAGTACTGTAAAACCACAAGCTTTTATTTATTTTGTGAGTGGTACATATTCCCAAATTTTCTTGCCCCCAAATACTTGGATCTCAAGTAACATTACACTGAAATTTAGAAATTTTTCAAAGTTTCCTGCTATGAATAAAGTTGTTATTTAGAATTCACAAAAGCCTTTGGGTTTTACACAAGTTCTTCACCTCAACCATCTAGATTCAGCAATCAACACAACTGATCATCTCTATACATATCTTTCTTTCAAGATCAAGATGTACCTAATCGTATTAAAGGCATTGCAATCAATAGAATCAATCACTTATTAGAATGAATTCACCTAGTGAGATTTAGTTGTTGAAAAGCCAGAAACAGTTTAATTTTCAAGATAATTTGAAAATGATATACCGTAAATCTTCGTGAATAAGACACACTTTTTTATACACAGGTACAAACATTTATGCCCCTCCACTGCGCCTCGCAGTTAAATAAAAGTCCTTCCTGCATGTTTTTTGTTAACACGGACCTGGCTTGCTGCCGACAGGGTCGGCAAAAAAAAAAAAAAGCGTGCGTCTTATACACAGAGACTTACAGTAATAGAATTCCAATGTATGTCTAAATAAAGCCCTTGGTAATGACAGGGCTGTAACATAAACACAAAATTAAGGGGAGCTTGTCTGATGAGATAAGTAAACTTGAGATTGATGTATTGTCTTGAAGGAGATGAGGTAGTCCGAAACCAACCTGAGATTGGTGTAAGTCTTCTTGGAGCTGAGGTAGTTCATTTTGAATGTCTGTCCAATGAGACTCGATGCTTGATAGCTTCTCCCTGATAGGAGAGGTGTTCAGCTGCTTCAACTTCAACAAATGGTTGCCATGGGTACATGTTGATACCTTCTGTGGTGTGTGAATTTCTATGTCTTTTTGCAGTTTCTGGAAATTTGAAATAATGTACATGATTATATTTCACATAATACTACACAAGTAATATTCATGTTGCAATGTTATACTTGCTTCAGCTAAACAATTAATCATATTCGATCAACATGAACCATCACTATTCACTGTAATCTTTGCCATAAGCAAAATATCAAAATCCTTTAGATGTATATAAGAAATTCCTTGAACTCCCATACAACACCAAATACATACCTTTACATGTACTTTCTATCATTTTACATACTTTACCTTACCTATTTCTTATATTTACTACTCTTTATCCAAATCTACTTATTTTTTCATATACATGTACATGAACTACATGAACTAGCAGCAGAGATGCCGACCCTATAGGATGGCTGTCAGTAACATTTACCACATTTGTCCGTAACAAATGGGGGTCTTTCTGTAACGCAAAACACCGCAGCATAATTTTCGCGGGAAATGTACACAAACACCCAATCACTCTTAGGATCTACTGCATTTCGAACCTACCATTTTTAAGTCCAAAATAAAGATGTGCATAAAAACGTTTTTTTTTAATCTGTTTGCAGTCAAAGGATCTCCTCCTTGGATACTTGTTCTTTTGAGTGAATCCATGATAGTATTCAGGAAGAAAACACCTTGTTCAAACGTCGAACGGCAAATTCAAATCCACAGTCAAATGGCAGAACTCGTATCCTACACACGCACAGGTACACTCACCAGTACCACAGACACACCAGCCCAGGCCGCTAGGCCCGGCGTTCATGAACAACAACACACCGTATACCGCACTTGCAATGCGCCCAAATGCGCCCGCTGAATCACTGAAGTCTTCGCTACTATACTTTGAATGGGTATTGCGAGCGCCGCGCGCACGATCATCCACCACCATGCTCCCCCCAAAATGCACGACCGCACGTAGTATACTACTAGTATCAAAACAGTAATGACGGTGGCCGGAATTAAACAAGATGGCGGCGGACGGACCATGTGCGCGAAAGTGCCTATCCAGTGTAGTCAAATTCAGTGAACTTATGAGTAATTGCGTGCGACATGCAGCGCTGTGTACGGAGGCTATGTGATAAGGCGGCATTCGCTATAATGTACTTTTATTTATCGTTTCCCCATAGCCTTTTGATTGTTTACCGTAACGCCGTAACAAGAGCATTAAAACCGTAACAAATACGGCGAAACCGTAACAGTTGGCATCTCTGTAGCAGGATGGACATGCTATGCAGAAAAATATATCGATCATCCTTGTTTCACACCTGCTGAGTCTATACAATGTTAAATGAATGAGAGATTGAGTGTTATATTTACAGAGAATTCTTTCAGTTGCTCTGAAATGGGCATGTGAACATGAATTTTATTCTTCAATGTGGTCATGTCATTAATACAATGTCAAATGAATGAGAGATCGAGTGTTATACTTACAGAGAATTCTTCCAGTTGCTCCGAGATGGGTTTTTGAGTGTGATCCTTATCCTTCAAAGAAGCCATGTGATCGGTAACATGTCTCAGCCATGGTATGAGCTCTATGGACTCCTGCTCAAACATTCTCCATTCCTTTAAAAGAGCGGTCCAAGAGGATAGGTCATGCCTGACCCGCTGGTTGACTGATGACCACTGGTCACGGAGTAAAGCCAGTTGCTTCTCTAGTTGTGGTGATGTGAGGTTTCGAAGTAGAGCCTGGGCGCCGGAGTCTACCTGACGTAGTGATGATTGTCTCCCCTCAAGCAGTCCCTCCATTGCCTGGTAAGAAGAATAACTTTGATCAAAGCTTGTTCGCAATCACTTTGTGAGAAAAATAATGAAGAAAAGCACAAATCTGCCAGAGAGCAGTACATTGCTCTATTGTAGCAGAATTGAGGTTAGAACTTAGACCTAAACTGTAGAGGGCTATACTATATCGCGATGGTTCTGTCCATGCATATGTCTGTGAAAGTGCATTTTGTACGGTGGTCAGTGATGAGCTGCAGTGAAAAGTTATACTTTGTTCCTAGGCGGTTTTTTTTCTTTCTGTCGCCTTCAAATTCAGTGTTCAAGTTCAAGTTCAAGTTCAAATAAGGTTTTATTCATTACTTGTCAACAAGTCCGAAGACTAAAAATGCAAGTTTACATCAATATAAAAAGCATTCAAAAACATAAAGATAACATAGCAAATGAGGACAAATATATAACAATGAATACATTTTTAAGTTAAAACATTAAAGTAGTAATAAAAAAAAATAAATAAAAAAAAAAAGATTTAAAAAAAAATACAAGATATAAAATATTGCTAGCAAAAATGAATAAATGTTGACATATAAACAAATAAAATGTATACAGATACTTGAATTCAATTAACTGTAACATTGGAAAAATTGTAATTAAGTTATGAGTATTGAGTATTGAGTATTAAAAAGTATTAAAAAGTATTAAAAAGTATTACAATTGGAGTCTTGGCAGTGTGCTAATCACAAGCGTGATATGTGTAAATGTTACATATTAATTTTATCTTCTCTCAAGTAATTTATTTAATCTGATAGGAAGAATATGTTAGTAATCCACATTGCACAATAGATTTTTGTGAGAAACCCACTGAAGGATTTATGAGAACAATGACTGGGTTCGAGAGAGACTGCTTGGCAGTGTGCTATCAAGGAAGAGCGCAGTTACGGGACAATACTTTTTACACAGGTTGAGTTCACATCCTCGATGGATTTCCTTGCAATGCATGTAGCTTTTCTCCAAGTACCGGTAAGCACATTTGAAATTTTTCATACATTTTTATGCTTCAGTGATATGTTTGGTCGATGTCAAATAAGAATTTTGCTATTTTTGTTTTTGCTTCTAAATGGAATGATATCTGAAGACCAGTACACATATTTTATCAGCTAATTTGGGACTCCTGTGACAGAAATAAAGGCTTGTTCAGATATGCCGTAGTAAACCGCTGCAACAAAAACCCTGATGCGCTTTTCTTTACGTGTAAATGAATGGCAAGTGCAAAGGTCATGTGAAGAAATGTGAAGCCTATTACACTTTGTGTCATCACATTGCAACAAAGCCTTTAATAGCAATGACCAAATATGTCAATGGTAGATATCTAATGTGGGTATTGTTTGACATTTAACACCATGCACTTATCAATCCACTTCTGAATACCAGACACAAAATTTGTTTTTAACGTTCATAATTTTAGGATATAGCTTTTAATTTTCTCATCCCCAGTCAAACCAACAACACCAACATCATACTGTCAACAGACCAAACAAGAAATTACAAAAAACACATGTAGTGATGAGTTTGGTTCTCAATTGGTTTGACGGTCGGTGTGACTGGGATATAAAACTGTGTGTATGTTTTCTTGCAATATGGAACATTACCTGATATTTATGAATGGCTTTCTGTACGTTATCCTGCGTAGCATCATTGATTCCACTAGGTACCTGAGCCTCGACATGACCCAGCCAGCTACTCAGCTCCCTTAGACTGGCCTGTAGGTCACGCCAATCACTGACCAATGCCTCTAAGGTCTGGCCTCGCTCTGTAGCCTGAGCCATGATGGCTTGGCTACGACGATCAAGCTCTGACCGTTGGGCATGAAAGAGTTGCTGAGTGAATGGGTCAGCTTTCTGGGCAATGGATTCTATGAGGATGTGATGGGTGTCCAGGTCACTGAAGAACTCCTACATCAATGTATCAACCAATCAATCAATCAATCAAGCAGTATTTGGCCAGGTACTTTTTCTACAACATTCGGTCATCTTGATAATGCTGAGTAAACCGAATCTACATGTACGTCAATATCATATGTCTATCATTCTCCAATTAAACTAGATGGAACTTCGACTGCGCGCAGTCGAAATGATGCCTCCGTCATAGAGCAATTTACAAACCAAAACAGAAGAAATTTTTCAAATTCAAGTTCAATTGTAATCCATTAACAGGTTCTCAGAATATTGTGATTACAAGCAATTTCTCATATACATATATGACCCTTTGATCTTTGACCTCATGACCCTAACATCTACTCAGTTCATTGGCTCTGCAAGATGTCCCGAGTTAAATAGTAATCCATCTGTCAGTTCTAATGAGAATGTGTTCACAAGCTATTTTTGCATACATAATGAGCCCATGACCTTTGACCTTTGACCTCATGACCAAAGAATCTACTCAGTTCATTGGCTCTGCAAGATGCATACATGATAAGTTTGGCAGGAATCCATCAATCTGTTGTAATGATAATGCGATCACAAGCTATTTTTGCATACATAATGAGCCGCATGACCTTTGACCTTGACCTCATGACCCCAAAATCTAATCAGTTCATCGGCTTCGCAAGTAACATACATGACCTAAGTTTGGCAGGAATCCTACAATCGGTTCTTGAGATAACACGATCACGAGCAGTTTTTGCATACATAATGAGCCCTGTGACCTTTGACCTTTGACCTCGTGACCCCAAAATCTATTCAGTTTATCGGCTCTGCAAGATACATACATGACCAAAGTTTGGCAGGAATCCATCAATCGGTTCTTTGGATAACGCGATCACGAGCTGTTTTTGCATACATAATGAGCCCTGTGACCTTTGACCTTTGACCTCGTGACCCCAAAATCTAATCAGTTCATTGGCTCTGCAAGATACATACATGACCAAAGTTTGGCAGGAATCCATCAATCGGTTCTTCAGATAACGCGATCACGAGAACGGGACGTACGGATGGACGTACGGACGTACGGATGGACGGACGGACAACCAGAAAACATAATGCCTCCGGCTACTTCGTAACGGAGGCATAAAAATCAAGGGATTTTAAAGGATCATATTCAATATCAAGGAGGCTAACAGTTATTTCAATGTTTTAGAGTTTATGCTGAAAATGCATTCTATATTCCAAACAGATATCCCAATAATCGTTAATGAACTATCTCTACTCATACAGATATCATATCTCATGCATAGCGAAGGAAATGGTTCATTCTATTAACTATGTCCCATATTACCTGTACATCAACTCACTGCCCATGTATTCCATGTGCGCTTAGAGACACCAGTATTAAGCGCCTTATAAATATTGTGTATTATTATTTATTATTAAACAAATGAAAGATCTCTGAATATCACAATTGACTACGTGGTCAAATTTCATGAAAACAACACAACAGTTAGGCCTATATAGTAGGCTTGCGGTTGCACCATGTGAGAGAGGGGGAAGGATTGGGTTGTCCTGAAAAGGAATCTCTGTAATCTTTCTTTCTTGAGTGTGTGTAGTCCTGAAAAGGACTGTTGGTAGTCTTCAAAAAGACTGTTGGTTTACTTTCTTTAATAGCTTAAAGTTCTAAGGAGAACTATAGCGCCCGTTGGAGAGGATGGGTGGTAACTAGGAGTGGCTCTACCACCATCCTCTCCAACCGGCGCTATAGTTCTCCTGAGAACTATAAGCTAAGAAAGATAACCCAACAGTCTTTTTCAGGACCACACACACTCAAGAAAGAAAGATTACAGAGAATCCTTTTCAGGACTCCCCAATCCTCCCCCTCTCTCACATGGTGCAACCACAAGCCTATATTGTATTATCTACATCACCATGCAAGCCGATACCTATAAGCAGCATCTAACACAACAGTTATCGTTGAGTAAAATCAGTCCATAAGCTAGGAAATGTATGCAGATGTCCAGTATGATACAACCAGGGGGTGTTCAATAAGTTCATAGTCCCACTATGAAGGCCGGAGCAGGTATTATATGCATATTTAATCTTTCTGATTACAGGTAACATGATTAAGTTTAGCAGCATCCCCACCTAGGAATAAGAGCAGCTGTTCAAATTGCAAGTATGAAGAGTACTTATGATATGATAAGAATGATATTGGAACAATACCTTGTGCTTCTGGAGTTGATGATGGAGATCATCTACATCTGTGGCTGATAAGGTTTTGTTCTGTAGCTTCTTCTCTGCTGTCTCAAGGAACTCCATGTAATCTTTCAGGATCTTGTGGTATTGTTCCTGGTTATCAATGTAGTTACAAAAGACATGAATATTCATCCATAACTGTTTATATTTTAGATATAGCTGATCTTGAATGGGACAAGTTACCTTGAAAAATGTATTTGTGTACAGCTAGTATGATTTTGTATATTGTCATTTTTTTTCTCCAGTTTTTAATTTTTCCTATGTGTAATGTTGATTTTTGTCACAGCAATAGGTGTCTATGATTTGATTTGATTTATTTATTTCTGTTTGATTTTCTTTTGCACTTTTACAAATATATAACAAACAAAACATTGCAAATTGTACACATGACAAAAGAATATATGTAGAATAAAGTAAGGCTGGCTGTAATGAATAAAAAAAACATCAAACAGGAGGGTTGACAAAGTAAGCAAAGCTGGATAGCATGACTACCCTCAATGGATACATAATATCACAAATATGGAGGAAAAAATATTGGTAAAAGGAACGAAAGAGAGAGAAAAAAAAAGAAGAAAAAAAGAAAGAGGTAGTGTACATCAAGATTCACAGATGTATGTGGTAGTTGGATTTCAATTTGATATATGAAGATGAAAAAAGATGCACATTAAAATATTGGGTGGCCAACTTGGGATATATTATAGAATTAGAAGACTCGCTAGGTTTCTGGAAAATTTGAATAAGAATGTGAGATCAGCGAGCTGGTTAACAAAGACTGTAAATCTTGGCCTGCGAGTAGGAGCCTTGAAATGTTTGTATACGAAACAGTGTTTAGTCAGTATCCCAATTTATATTTTGAGTGTCACCATGACTGAGGTCTACTTTCATTCTATTTTGTGTATCACTATTGTATCTATTCACGACCAAACTGTATAACAGATTTTGTATTTCTCTCTGATTCTTGTCATCCTGACTAATAATGTTAACAAAAATAGAATTTTTAAATATTTTTTTTAAATAAAATAAATATCAACCTAAAAGACTTTCTGGCTGGTACTATACAATAGATGGGTGGGTGGTTGGTAAAATATCAGATAACATTAAACACAGTAAAGAGAGAAATCTAATCTGACTCGGGTTTGTGTGCTTGCAAATGTGAAAGAGTGAACCGCGTAGTCAAATCACAAGCCATTGTTACCTTCATTTTAATAGAGAGTATGCATAAATTGTAATTTCACTTTGTAATGATAATACTGTAAGCACTCTGGTCAGTTAATGTTAAAGCACTATATCAGAAACTGGTATTATAAACATTGTTATTATTATTATTATTATTATTATTATTATTATCCTTCTCCTTCTTCTCCTTCTTATTGTTATTATAATTAATGCATGTATATGCATTTTATGATTGTCTCAGTCAGACAATATGAAATGTTTCAGTGCTCTCTTCAAATATGTTTTGCCTTACATACCATCCTAGACTCAGTTTAGTTCAACTCCTTTCACATGGAGCACATAGATGATATTCATGGTCTACTTCTTTTACCTGTAATATCTTGGCAGTGTTGAGTTGATTGCGTCTGTTGCCTAGCAACCTCTGAAGCTCCTCCCAGTTGATCTGCAAGGTCGCGATATCATGTGCTATAGCAGGGAGATGAGGATCTAAGGCTAGAAGATCTTCTCCTTTCTGGACTAGGTCCTTGTATTTCATCTCACGCCTACTAGCCTCACTTTCTAAGACCTGTCATAAGCAAACAAAAATTGTAATTAAACTTACAAAGGAACAATGAAAAAAACTTTCAAGAAATGAACCTTAGGTAATTTCCATAGCCTTGTCCATCAATCATCTTTCAAGTATGTAAACATTAATATGCCACATGTATCACCTATTAGGAGCCAGAAGCTGTTAACTCAGAGCTGCTAACCTCCAGAACAGAAAATCAGTAATCAGAAAAATCAGAACTAATTTTATTATTTAATATATAAATCTATGTATCTACCTATTATTTGCTAGTTTATCTATACTACGCTACCATCGAGAACTCTTTAAAAACGTCACACTTGCGCATGCCCCACGCCCATACATCGCCTTCCCGGGATTCACGTGCGCACTGCGAAATTCAACCTCTTTTACGAGCCTCCAAGAAAAAAGCTTCTGACATGTTGCCCGCAAGGAAAGGGGGCGGAGGGAGGGACATGGATAGATACATAGATTTATATAGTAAATAATAAAATCAGTTCTGATTTTTCTGATTTACCACAATAAATCAATGTATCTACCTATTATTTCCTAGACCAGCACACAAAGGGACCGGGAGGCATGTCCCGAACAAGAAGGAGATTACTGGGGGACAATGGCAGCCGAAGCCGCCCGCAGGGACGCAGTTGCAAACAACATCTCCCCAGAGGTGACGTCCCGAAGTTAAGAAGTTGGAAAGGAATTGGGAGACCGCCAAAACGCGGCCTTTAGAATGTCATCCAAACCCACCACCTGGAAAAACGCCCAGGAAGTACCACTGCCAGCAGGCCCTCAGGACCCGCCGCCTGAATAACGACCAATATCCGTCTGGAGATGGATTCTCGAGACGAAGGAGAAAAGGGCTCCCGCGAAATGAGGAACAACTGGTCATCCTTTCGATGAACCTTAGTTCCATCTAAGAACCACTTGAGTGCCCTGATAGGGCACCAGACCTTGTCCTCCTCGACGGAGGTGAACTCCACCGGTCCAGAGGACGCCGACTTATTCCTGGCAATGAAGGAAGATCGTGGGACCAACCGAACTCCCTGCCTCTCCCACCTGATGTGGCCAGGGGAGGTAGACAGCGCATGGAGCGTACTCCTCCGCTGTCCGGAAGCTATTGCCATAAGAAAAAAAGTTTTCACTGTCAAGCAAATAAGCGAGGCCTCAGACAAAGGCTCAAAAGGAGGCTTTGACAAAACGTCTAAAACCTTCGGAAGACTCCAAGCAGGAGCCAGCTTCGGGAAAGCTGGCCACTGCAGAAAAAGAAAAGGTAGCTAACCCCCAAGCTGTCCGGAAACCAGACCTGAGTGGCAGCGAGGGCCGAACGGTAACCACGAAAAGTGGAAGGACTTAACCCTTGTCAGACAAGTAACTCAAAACCAGCTATGACACCTCTCGAAGTCTACGGGTGAGACCACCAGGTCTACAGACCAAATGGAGCAGGGCTCCAAACGAGATTTGTAAAGGGTCCTTGTGGGATCCCTACGACTCCAGACTATAAACTGCGAGGCTCTCTCAGAGAGTCCAGAAGTCATGGGTCTTAGCGGGAGAGGAAACAGATGTCTGCAGAAACCAGCAACACTGAACTCAAACCAGCCGGAAACGGGAAAACCACCGGGGAGCCCGTTGCCCCAAACATCAGCGACGGACACTGATTACCCTCCAAGTTAGCTGAGACCTATCACAGATGGTGAAGCCATCTGCGAGAAGAGTCACAGACATACCTAGCCATCATATGGGAAAACCCCAAACCCCAGAGGGGAAGGGTGAGTCCCGATCCAGCTACCCACTCCTCTCTTGGAGGGGTAGCAAGAGACGCTGGAGAAGGGAGCTTAACCACCACCAACGGGCAAAAAAGCCCGAGGAGAAATGCCAACCACGAACAAAGCCTCTCCGAGGCCGAACTCGGTAAGACGGCCCCAAACCAAAACGGGTACCGGCTTACACCGGATAAGCGAAATGGCGCTTCAGACCAGACAGATGGGACTAGGGTAAACCCTGTCGCCCACCAATATACTTCGACCACGCACAAAGTCCAGTCTGAATGGTTGGAGAGCAGGCAGGCCGAGGTCTGAGGCAGGCTGGGTATCAGGAACATGTAAACAAGTCTGAGTACCAGAAGAGGACATCCAAAATATCGGACACTATCCAGGCAACTGGTACCAGATTAAGCCACCATGTCGGGACGGACCAGAGGTCGGCCGAGAGGGCTGGGGATTACTACCCCGCCAAATTATCTCAGCAAAAAGCTTCAAATAGTCGAGAGGCTCAGCTTGATCGATGGCAACGGAGAAGGGTAGGCGTCTCAACAAGGCCGAACCCCTCCTCCCAGCCGTAGCCTAATGTGTGCCCAAGGCAGACATCGACTCGAAAGAGACATGACCGAGACATGGCCGGGACATGGCTATACTTCATGACTATCCGCTGACGGGAGCAAGAGAGCTAGCAAGAGTGTATTTCTGAGTTATTTACCGAATCGGTATACCAAGGGCGGATATCAGATAACTGCCGGGTCGGGCTGGATACGAATATATAGGGCGGTACTGCCAAACAGGTGGTGGATATAATAAATATTGCATGTCTCATAAGCACCCGACTGTGACGGGAGCGAGAGAGCTAGCAAGAGTGTACTCCTATTGAGAGATCAAGGTGGCACGGGGTGCTGCGGATTCACTCGAGTAAACACTAGAGACTGACCGACAGTACCCTCGAGGGCCTGTCAGAAAGTCTCTTACGACTTCTACCAGACGGGAGGAAGCCGGCCCCTCAGGATGCAAGCTAGTCTCGAGGACTGCGGAATCACTCAAGTTGTTGCACGTGTCACTAGCGGTAGTAAAGCCAGTGATCGGGTTCTGAGTGTCAGTGGCCGCAACAGTGACACTCTTCCCCAGAGCATGAACGTCAGAGGCCGGCAGACCAATGATGCCCTTCTCAATCGAGCGTTGGGGGCTAATGATCGGTAAACCGATCGTCCCCTTGCTGGGATCCCGAGTCCCAACAATGGCTGTCTTACCGAGCCTGACAGAAGTCGAGCTGGTAAATAGAAACGAGCCTGTCCGAGAGACGCTAGTAGCGCTCTCTGCTTACCAGCCGCCACACTGAATGAACGAGTGGTCGGCTTGTCAAACACCCTTCCCGTAGCTGCACCAGTTGGAGGAGAAACACGAGTACCAGGCTCTGACGCATTCATCACGAACCTGAATACAAAGAGTAAACAAAGAGAAACGCCAAAAACTCCACGCTCACCAATTTTTCCAGCCAAACAATATCAAATAAAATGTTTTTATATCAAACTAAACCCAAAGCATGAATGAAAAATTAATCTACACAATCACGTAAAAAACAATAGGCAGCACCGCTGAAGCAGTGAACCACTAAGCGAAACGAGCTAAGTTGGGACAAAGGGCGATGAATAAATTAATCGCCAACCCACACGTAGGCAATGCCAAAACCAAAGGCCGTAATGCCAAGACCCAATGCCATAAACAGCGGCGTATCAATTAAAGCCTGAAATTTACGGTCGTGAAAAAGGAAATATGCGGCGTAGAAATGATACTCAAATTTTCCGCAAAAAATAATAATGTGACTTGGGAACCCGTATCACCAAAGCAATTAAAATGAGGACGGAATTCAATACGTAAAAAGAGCTAAGCCTAACAAAAAAAGGACAAAATCCTTGATTTTAATGTGACTCAGCTGTATACCATGTCTCTACCGGTAGGCGAGAATAGAAAGAGGATGAATGGGAGGCGTGCGATGTGCACATGAATCCTGCATAGGAAGGCGATGTATGGGGTGGGGCATGCGCGAGTGTGACTTTTTTTAAAGAGTTCTCAATAGTAGCGTAAATTAGATAAACTAGCAAAAAATAGGTAGATACATTGATTTATTGTGGTAAATCACAAGGATCAAAATCATTAAAGATAAACTCCAGTTCTGGTAAAAAAAAGAAAATTAATTCTCACAGAATCAAACGAAACTTACACTGAATGTTCAAGATTACAAATAAATGACATGTGCCAAACAATTTTGGAAGAAAATGTATACTGGCTGAGTAATGAGCATAGAAAGACAAGGAAATCAAGGTAGTAGCCCGACACCATGTGTGTTGTCCCATATATAGCTTTCTGTGTACAGTGGTTGTTACTTCACCAAGATTCGGTCAAATTTATTATGATTTTGATGACTCCAGAACCTTGCAGTGCACACCAATACTTACATGCTACATGATCAACTGTTTCTGATCCTTTCCACACCTTTTCTTTCACAATGCAATCGCATTACCAGTACCAAAGTTTATCTTTAATTTGGGGAATAAATCAGTAATTTCTTATGCGGCGCTATATGAATCTAAACAAAAATGGCAGGCCAACACTGCGCAGACGCATGCACGCATGATTATCTGAAATTTTTGGTGATTTTACTCACACAAAGTTGCTAAATATTGATTTTCAGGTCATCACAACATGATACTTTTCCGTCTTTCTCAGCAAGTGTTATGAGTTTAAGCCCTTCTAGCTCTCTACACAATTCTACAGGCAATCCAATAGGGTATTGAAATTGCCCTAGAGTCCATGCATTTATTGATAGTCTGTGCAATCAAATTTAGAATGAATACGTGGAAGGATTGTCAGAATGATCTATAATTTCTCATGTAATTTAGTTTTTATTACACCTGACTGCTAAGAATGAGTACAAGACAACAGATAGAAAAAAAGAGGACCTCAAATCTGTAAATCCTATCCAAGAGACTGGCAAATTGAGGATTAATGCCTTACTAAATGTCCATTTTCTAGTTCAATGGTTTTTGAACCCTACACCTCCAAATTCCAGGATCATTGACAGTTATATCCGCTGAGCCATCACAATTTTCATTCAGATAATTTAATTACCTCAAGTGTATTTATCCATCTTAGCATATCCCACTCATAAATAATAAAAATGTAATTTTTAAAACATCAAAATTTGTCTAGTCTAAAAAATTGTTTAGGTTTTACAAAATGACATGTATTCATGATTACATATGAATAGCACATGTATGCACTACAATGTCATGTATATTACATTGAGATATGCAAAGATATGAAATTCAACCTATATTGCAAGAGCTCTATAATTGCTTTTTATTAACTACCTCACTACAGTTATACAACCAGAAACAAATCTTGTGTGAATATTGTGCGGACGAGTAGAGCACCTAAACAAAGAAAGAAACCAACAATAACAAGAACAAACCAGACAGCCCTTCCCAATGCCATCACCCAACACATAGAAAAGCAGAAAATAAAGCCCCCCCCCCCCAATAAAAATACAATGAACAACCCACATGCATGAAGTAGTAGGAAAATGGTGAAATTGTAACAAAAACTAGGACAATTTTAGGAAAATGTAAAATACCAGTAACTAGTACTTGAACATAGAATCGATGAGAGAGAGAGAGAACGAAATAGAGAGAGGTTAGAGAGGGAGGGAAGGAGGTAGAGAGGGAGAGAGAGAGAGAGAGAGAGAGGGAGAGAGTGGGAGAGAGAGGGGGAGGGAGTGAGAGAGAAAGAAAGAGGGAGAGAGGGAGACAGAGCTGCTAACCTCAACTGAACAAAAATCCTATTATTTTCCCTCCAAAATCCTATTTTGAAAATAAAAATCCTATTTTAGATCGATAAGTACTTTCTCACTGCAAAAATGCTTTTTTTTTTTGGGGGGGGGGGGGTTCTAATTTACATACGTTCTTACATACAGGAAGAAATTTTTCAATGGACCAATGGTTGAATATGCATGATTTCATCATGACAAGTGTTCGATGAGCCAATGAACATCCCCAAATTGCCTATGTGAGATGCTTGTAGGATACTTTACAGGAGAGAATGGGCTATTTGCCATTGAAAATGGCACACAAACACACACAAACAAAAACAAAAACAAAAACAAATTAATTAACAAAATTATTTAAAAAAAGAAAAATCGTACGAAATACGATAAAATCGTAATGGTTGGCAGCTCTGGGGAGAGAGAGAAAGAGGGAGGGAGAGGGAGAGAGAGAGAGAGTAGGGGAGAGAAAAAAGGGAAGGAGAGAGGGAAAGAAAGAAAGAGGGAGGGAGGGAGGGAGGGAGGGAGAACGAGCGTGTGAAACAGATCAAGTGAAAGGAAGAGAGGCTGCAGGTAGACTTTCTATCAACATAGATACATGGAAACTCTTCATAGGGAGACGTGAAGACATGCAGGAAGCAAAAGAAGAGTGTAGAAGAGGCAATATATCAAGCAAGACAGGATGAAATCTTTGGGTATAGGTGATAAGCAGGGAATAGCAAGCTTTCTGCTATATACCAGGATTAGAATTGATGACATACATCAATTTGTCAGGTGTCTCTTGCGATAGTCTACATCATGACAAGTCCCAAAACAAAGTTTCTTCATTTTGTTCAATACACCCATGTATGTAGAATATCAACCACATATTATAAGTGAGCTTAGAATAAGTTTTCATTTTGTACTGTGCTAATTTTCTGCTCCATATAATTATTTAAAATGTACATCAGCATCTAGCTCTGAATGTACATTTCAATGGAGTCATGGGAATTTGGAACCTTCCATGAACTAATGCATAACAATTTCAAAACGGTTCTTCATTTTGCCAGAAAACCTAAAAAGAAAACTAATTTTGTATGGGTGGATAAGTAACGTAAAGTAGCATTAATAGTATGATGAAGATTCTTTCATAAACAAGATTACTTCTTCTGACTAAAATTCAACCCAGTGTTGATATCTGCAGCTCCAATATAGGCACAGACAGTCCATAATTCTATTTTGTTGGACAAGACAACAAGTTATTTCTATCAGGTACAAAGAAATCACTGAAATAATTGTATGGCCACTTCCAATGCGAGCCTAACCTTAATAAGCAAGTTGAGTGGTGACCATTGACTGACCCTAGCATTATATATCCCACATACCAGTACTGCTAATTTAAAATTCATCCTTTTAATGATATAATAAAGAGATTATGATTTAGAATCATGATGTTTCTGTCACCACCTTCTGATCTTTTGGTAAAAAACATTTGGAGAAGGAAAAAGGAATTAGTGATTAAAAACAAAACTTATTAAAATAGAAAATTTAAATTCAAACAATTGTTAAGGAAACAGTAAAAGACAGGTGACCACCACCTTGCACACAATTCTTTACTGAAATTTCAACAAAATCTTCAAATGTAGACACTGCACAATACAATGTAGACAGAAGTTCTGTTTTGGAGATAATGCACAAAAGCCTAACATGTTTCTTTTCTAATGCAAAGGGATTCTATCAAGAATGAAGGAAAGCATAGAAAGCAAAGAAACTGATTTGATTTTCCTGACCTGAAACTTCAGTCTTTCCTCCTATGAGAGTTAAGTACAGAGATTAATCACAAGAAATGTTAAAGATACAACAGATCTGAACTTAAGCTCCAACAAGTACTGCTCTTATTACAATGCAGTGTCTCGGTTTACTGTGGATTGTTGTTTTATCAGGCCCAAAATTACATGAACATAGTCAATGTCACACCTCTACAGGCATTTAACATGTACCCTACTTGTTATGTTTGTTAAGGGTTATAAATGATAGACATTCTTTTATAAAGAGGTGATGTTGACTTATCTCATACAAGGGTTGGATAAATTCAAACTGGAAATGTGTTTGTGTAGCTACTATTATAACTTGACGAGTACATCATAAAGCAGATATGGTAACTTTACATATCAGTTTCTTTAAATAGAAAATTTTAAATGCAATGATCAATTCATAAAATGCAAGCTCAATGCAAGTTCACTCAAAATATAATATACTGTCTTCAGATCATAAATGCTGATATAGCTCTAACCCTTATGATTCAACAAGTGTAGCTATTATAATGCCTTTACAAATCTTGGTTTTGAAAACTATGCAAGTCATTTTAGAGTAATTTGGTAGTGATCCTACCTTGTTAATATTTATATTGTCTTCTATCGATGCCCCACTGACATTGATTGGTGGAATGTTCAGCTGTTCCTTAGCACCAGTCAGCCATAGCTGGAAGCTCTGCAAATCTCTCTGTAATACAAACATTATCAAATTTATATGTGATTACTTTCTAGTTATTGCATACCATAATACGCCCTTTCCACATACCAAGCAACCAGCAACAAATTCTTCTTTGAAAGGATAGAAAGAGAAAGAGAGCAAGCAAGAATGAGAGCAATGTAAAAAGATAGGGAGAGGAAGAGAGCAATTTAGAAAGAGAAAAAGAGCAAAATAATGGAACAGAGAAAGCAGGTAAGAGAGAAAGATACAGAAAGCAAGCAGGAGAATCGTTTTACCTGGAAGCCTTGGAATTGTCTGTTCTTCTCCACAAGCTGTTGTTCTCTTTGCCTAGCCTCAGTCTCTAGGGTAGTGAGTCTCTGGTTGACATCGTCTAGGGATTGTTGCATCAATTGCTTACTCCTAGCTCCAGTTTCAGCTTGTACTAGGTGACACGCCTCATTCATGTGCACTAATTGGTCCTGGAATGCCTTCAGTTCTTCTTGGAGTGCCTGGAGAAATCATGATGATGGAGACATTTCTTTGCACTTTCAAAGATCCTTAGATATTATTTGACTTACTAATGGTCCAACAACTGTATCCGTTCCCAATACATTTCAAAGAATTTTCCAACTTTTTACCCACTTACTACACTTCAGTAAATTTGGGTTATTGTAGATTTATGTCATGCTAAAAAGGACAATGGTAAAGTGACAAAGACTTGAAACACCACCTCCCTATAAACATGCTGGTTTTAACCAATATAGGGAACAGAACTAAAACTTCACTGTATATTAATAACTGTGCTCATTCTATATTAGGCCACAATTAATTTTTTGTTAAAAATCTTTCCTTCTTGAAAATATTAATGTATAAAAGCCTAATATATATGAGCCTTTTGCATGGTATTATGTATAGAAAAATGTATGTGTACATTTAATTTTAACAACTTTTTAATTTCCAGATAAGATATTTGCCAATTTACATAAGAGATACACATGGCTTTGGAAGCCAACAATTACAAATTTCCAGAAGTGTTTGTTATAATGTGTTTAATGCTTATAATTCTTTTAAGTATCTTACAGCATGTTCCTTGAGTTGAGTCTCTGTATCTTTACTCCAGTCTTCCGAGAAGAGTTTGAGTTGGACACCATCTAGCCATCCTGATACAGCTTGTAAAGCGTCCTGGTAACAAGTCTGGAACTCATACGCTTGCTCTAATCTTGACTGCTGATCTGATACCTGTAAGAAAGACACACATAGTCACTTTAAAGCATTTAAAAATATTTTTTCTTTCCCAGCTGATAAACTCAAAAATATAAAAAAGCTATATATATAGTATAGTGTTAATATTTTCAAAGACTGAGACTGCGAAACATCTACCGTACTTTTAAGATATGTAGGATTACAATGGCTATTGATTTCACATACTTCTTTAGAAGACACTTGTTTGTGATAAGACTAAAGAGTATAGCCACCCTTTCTCGTCTCTGTCTATCTACGTCTCTATGGGTGCGTTTATCGGGTCTTGCCACTAGATATGTACATATCGAACCCCACTATACGAATGTGATTTTCGGGATGACGCGTTTATCGTCTCCTCACGATTCAAAATAAAGGCCTTGTCTCTGCGCAGCTGCTTTGCGTCGTTTGACCCGGGAAGCAGAGAGTTGCTCGGAGGTCAACTAGGGCATAGCACATGGTGCGCACTATTTCTCTGAACCGCAAATTAGCCAGGGAAGGTCCGATTTGTATGTGGGGTTCAAAACAGCTTTGCGTTTATCATGTCTCAGAATTGTGATTCTGGCTGTATGTCACATTCAAAACACACCTTTTTGAGTCTTTAGATATACCCATATCTAAAGACGTTTAAAAAAGGCTTTGCATTTATCACCTTCAAAATTTGCCTGAAAGACGTTTGAGAACCCTGATTCTAGGCAAAAATTTGGTCAATAAACACACCCTATGTCTCTCTCTTTGTCTGCCCATTTCTCTCTCCCTCACACACACACACACACACACACACACAATATCTTTGTCACACAGATACCCACACCGTTTCCCTCTCTCTCCTGCACACATACACACACACACTATATCTCTGTCACACAGATACCCATAAGTACACACAAACCCACACCATCTCTCTCTCTCTCTCTCTCTCTCTCTCTCTCACCTACACACACTTTCTGTCTTGTCTCTTTCTTTCACACATTCTGTCTGTCCCCCTCTTTCTTCCTGTGCCTTCATGTCTCTCTCTGCATAAAACATTTATTATATGATTTTATTGACAATACACAACCACAACATGTCAAGCTAGCACTGAATGCGGATATTTTTACGGAGCAGAAAAGTAAACACAAGCAAAATATCTCAAATAGTGAAACATTGAAAAGCTCCAGTCAACCTTGAAGAGTTGATTACAAATATTTGTATTCAATGCCCCAGTCTTGCATGACTTACAGCCTTTACACACACAGCTAAAATTCTATAAACATGACTAGTATAAAACGTGTTTCGAACGTGTTTAAACTAATCACGAGCCTTTCACACACAGAAATTTCGGTGCGATCGTTAATCGTTTCATGATTAACTACTGCTCGTAAAATGCGCAGTACTGCCATTGCGCATTGAAGGTCATGTCATATCAATCAAAGCGCACGCTCCATCCAGTTTAAACACGTTTAAACACGAATTTCCTTTCACACACAAAATGTCAAGCTCTCTAGATACGAACTTCGTATCTGCAGCCTGCTTTTAGGGGCGTATGGATCGCGACTTCGTATCTATCCCAACATCGTATAAACGATGTTCACACTGGGAAATTTTGTCTATAAACATGTTTAAAACTGTTGAGTGATTCTAATCATCTCTAGATACGATGAATTTTAGCTGTGTGTGAAAAGGCTGTTAATACAACATGGATATAAAAATAATTCCAGGGGAAGGTAGATTTGTCATGAAAATCATTTGATACAGTAAAAAGCAGGTGAGTCATGAGATAACAGCTTTATATTAAAAAATTGCTCCGAATAATATTTCAATAGACAATAATAGAATAATAATTGCATTCTGACTGTTCAAATACTGTTATTCTTATCAGGTGAATGAAATACCATTTTTCAAAACCAAGTTATATTTGGGCTTTTTAGATTTTTGTCTATCTAATCAGCTCAACTTTTCAGTGGAGTGGACTTGTACTTGAAGTGCAATAATCCAGACCAGTTTTTATTTATTTTTTTCCTTCTCTCTTTCCATTCCCTTCACACTGACATTCACACAGAGTGACATCTTCATTCAAGCATGTAAAGAAGAAGCCATGAATAACTGTTTAGAATCCCTCTGCATTTCTGCATTTCCTCCTTTCCTACTCGGCTACTTGGCTTTTATTCACTTGCATACATGTATATACATTTATCCATCCTTCTCATTACAATTTTAAGTGACATTCCTGGACCCCGTTGCATAAAACTTACCATAGATGGTAATTTTTCCATCAAAGGCAACTACCATGGTAACAGGGCTCAACAGCCAATCAAAATTAAGGTTTCCATTGTAGCTACCATTGGTGGCAAAGTTACCATCAATGTAAGTTTTGTGCAACGGGCCCAGGAGTGATGTACACATATTACTAGAACAATAACTTGAATTTCAGGAACTTGAAGGGATCGTTTATGAATATTTACATTTGCAACCGAAATTAATGGAACACACATAAAAAAAAATAGTGCCATTCTGACCCCTAAATTACAGATTGTACACACTTGGCTACCTTAAAGTTTTTCTATGAAAATGAATACAGTACATTATTGGATATGATTATTAAAGATAAAAACAATTTGAACAATATTCATCTACTATTTGCCATTTATATTTTATGAAGTACATAACATGGCATAGAATGGACACAAAGTCGAAAATAAGTAGGTGTAATTTCCCAATTTCTTCTTATACTTACAGATTGACACTCATCATCAATAAAGAACTGGAGAATCTATTATTCATTGGTAGTTCTCCCTTGAAATTTTTGAGGAAAGTAACCTTAGGGCATAATCATTAGTTCACTCAAAAATTTGTAAAATGTATATTCTTCTGGATACTTTCCTGCTTTACATCTGAGCAAGACTTTATTCTAATATATTATTGTTAGAATCAATTAAGAAAATGTTTTAAGACAAATACAACTATGATTTCTTAGTAGTTAACTTTTCAGCTGTAGACCTGAGCAGAACCTTATTCTCATACACATTGCAATTAGGAAAAGAACAGGTTTTCAAGACTGCAATTTGTTGTCCAGTTAACTTTCAGCTTTACATCAGAGCGGAATGTTATTCTAATTTTTTAACTGGTTAACTTTACCAGCTTTACACCTGAGTGGAACCTTATTCTAAAATGTTTATTGGAATTAGTAGAAGAACAAGACGTAAACATCTTCTCTTTTGTGTCTCCTCAAATTGCAGTCAGAATCTAATTTTAGCAGCAGCAGCAGTAGTGTTGCCCATACATAATGTATGCTGATACGACAGTCTGAAAAGCACTAGAATAAGATGTTGAGGATGGGGAGGGGCCTCAAATGGTGAATGGTGAAATGCACAGAGTAAGGAAACTGAATGCCAATAGGAGGGATGCATTATAGAGGATTAACAAATGATACCTGGTATTCATCTCACAACATTTCTACTACTGACAGCATTATCATTTCTTACAAAGGATCAAACAAGAATTTTAATATACATGTAGTATCTAAGCAAATCTACTGCTTTTTTTGTTGTACACTGATATTTTCTTACCTTAAAATGCATAAAACTGCACACAAATGTGTTGAATTAATCTATTAATAGAGCTCTGTCAATTTTATATTCTGTTAAAATAAGAGGATTTTGCAAGGTTATTACTTTGCAATATATTGAACTAATATAAATGCAAGAAGATGGGAAAATATTGTTTTTCCTATGAATCCTCATACAGTTTTTGAAATATGCAATAAATCTGTGAGGTAAATAAACCCTGGTACCAATGCAAACCTGTAGCGTATTTATGTAGTCCAGTCACTTCCTAGAAATAATGTATATGTATAGTATGCTAACTATAGGGGTCTACATTTCATCAATCTGAGATTACTTACTGAGAATTAATAATCATGGCTTTTAAGACATAAGAGCATTATTGCAGGTTCTCTAATGTTTTTCAAAGACTATGTTTCCTAACATTACGGGTATATCATTTCCAACTTGGAATCTAAGTCTTAACAATAGCTAAAAAAAGATATTTGTTAAGACTGATCATCAACTCAGCTTTTCAATTCTTGTATGATGACAAAACCTGTGACTTATAAATGAATCAATGATGTACAAAAATGATTGTTCGATTGAAACTTATGAGTGAATATTCTGTCAATTCTGGACATCAATGAAACATTTGAATTTCAGTTGAAATATAAATGAATGCGAGATCTGCAAGTAAACACAGACTTCTACCAAATCCTTCACTCTTAATCTCAAAGACATAATCAAGATGTTAGGGACACCATCAGGTACCAATTTGTGAGCTCCTATGGCCTGCTGACTTTCTCCAGGCTTCACCATCAATGTCTCTCATTCAACAACAGTGCATTCAACTCTAATACTGCTTCAAACTGGCTTCTATTGGAGTCACACCAATGAAAATACTGATTGAATTTTCCTTATGTAAACAAAGGTGAAACCGCCGTTTTCCCTGCTGTTGCTTTCATACTGCTGGTGAAATTCACTCGCTGTGGCGACCCCTTGCCTAAAGTGAAGAATTATTACGTAATTATTAAGCCCGCGCCCCATCTAGCTGGCATGCAGCATGTTCAACAAAAAGTCAACAAACACAGCTGGTTACGATAAAGCGCGCGTACACTGCTACATCAGACCAATTTAATCGGTGTTTTAATCACAGTTTTTTCCAGAGTGGTTGTTTCATCGGTTTCACACCGATAGAATGAGAATTTTTCCTGCTCTTGACCAGGAGAATTTAATCGCTTATTTCTCTTCTTTTCATTGCCTATTTAATCAGCTTTTTCTCCTCTGTAGCATTCATAATGACCATTTCATCAGATGCGTCCGGATGCATCCGATGAAAATCAGGCCAGTTTGAAAGGGGTATTAGTCTCACTTCTAACACTCTCTTAAAAAATATCAGACAAAAATATTTTAAAATGTATCATGTACCATACTAAAATTAGAGTGACTTGCAGTTTCTCTCTTCAAAAAATATTTGAATAATTAAAGTGATTGACTGTATTAAAATGAAAGCTGATATACACAATTTGAGGCCAGTTCCTTCAGAACCAAGCCAAAATACAATTTGACTTTCAAGATCTGACTGATGTACACATTAAAAAAAGAATGAGGTATTTTGGCCGGTCAGAATGCCAATATCACTCCCCCCCCCCCCCCCCCTAATTCAACACGCCTTCACTACCAGTTGTTTAATAAATCTGCTGCAGTTTGTAGAGAAATAAGTCACAATGTAATTGTTCTATGGTATAAAACATGAGACTAGTACAAAGTAATTGCTTCTTCACAAGTGCATCTGTGTCTGAGTAAAAACGCCAAACTAGGTCTCTCTCTATCTCCACTCTATTCTGTCACTTTTTCATGATGCATATCATGAATTCATCCATGAAAATACACTCTTTAATGTTTCCTTAAAAAAACTGTAAAAGATAATGTACCCTAAAATAATTATAGATCCAAAAGAGAACATTAATACACACTATCATGAGACCAATCATATGTAATTAGAATGGGGAGGCGATGGTATTGAATGAGCTAAATATTTGTATCATATCGTCTGTATAAGTCTTGGTTGATTTAATGATAGCACTTACTATTTCTCTCTCTCATTCTAGCTTCTAATCTATTATTAACTTCACAATACACTGATATATAGCCTGACAAACACTTGTTTTTCAAAGTTTTTCCACAAATAAATCTGTTTTGTTTTGTAAAAGAATGGTATAACAGGAAAAGATCCATCATAGTTTACAAATAAACAATTGATCAAGTACAGCATATGGTTCATATTCCTGTATGTAAATCTATCTAATATACAGTACAGACATACCATATATATGCAATCATACATAAAGTATCAGACCCAGCTCAGAAGTATGAAAACCACAAACAATTATTCCCTTTCCCCATCAGTATCAAATTAAAATGCAGACATTATACAGAGATTTTACTTCCACATCATCGCCTCCAGAATCAATACTATTATGTGTATTCATACACGTGTACCTTCTCTGTGAAGCACTTCAGCACATATGGAAAGGGTTTTGATTCATCCATATGTGTGGGAAGAGAAGGGAGACAATAGAAAAGGAATACTAGCCATATGAAATTGTACAGTTTTCCTGCACTGATTGTTTGATAAGACTGATCCCATTATTTCCATGGATCAGCTGCCGAAAAAATGGCATGTAACTGTTTATCCTTTGTACTTGGTACTATCGAAACACATGTGCATTGAACAATGAATGCATAAACAAGCCATGCATTGAACAAAACTTATATTCAGCATGTTCTGGTAAACTCTCTTTATACGAAAAGAATCTCAAGATGGCATTTAGCTTGTATTCATTAAAATCAAAATAGTATTGATAAATCTTGATATCAAAAAACTTGTTTTCTGTCCAAAGATTAAAGATTTAAACACGAGTGTAAAAAATCCCTCTTACCCAGTCACATAGCCCCAAAATATGCAGAGAAATGAAACTCATGTGTCAATGAAGAAAAAATGTAAGCATGCCTAAAGTCATAATTGTATATTAAAAATAAGGACTATCAGTTGCTACAATGAAACGTTAAATCTTGTTTCTAGATTCCCTACATATGCTTATTCATTTGATAAAATTGATATTTTTTTTTTTTTTTTTGTTGTTAAAGTGTGGTAGACCTAAATCATTGCTATGAACTTGGGAATATTGTCCATGGGCTTTATGTGTGCCTTAAACCAAAGCTCTTCCCCATTGATGTCCTTCCTCTTAATATTTATGAAGCAAACAACAGAACAAGTAAACAACTGAAGGCAATAAGCTTCAGGTATGCAGTTTGTGTGGGAGTATTTACCTCAAACCCCAATAGACAGGGATATTTTCAAAGCAAAAAACAAGGTTTTGTGTACTCTAATATCACTTTGTTACTTTAATCTTTTCCCTTTATAAACACAGACAAACTTAATACACACTTTGAGTGCAGTGCACCATTTGTAGTTTGAGTGAAGAGTTATTTAATTGATTACCTGCATGTTCTATTGATACAAGTAAAGTTCATTTCAGAAGGCAAATTCAAACCCAGCACTTCATCTATAAATTGTTAAATAGCAAAACAAATAGCTCAAGAGCTGCTGTATTTTTTCTTCCAAAGATGAAATAACATTAATCACATCTTAATAGTAACATTAACCTATAAATGTTATATGAAAAAATTATATCATCATACTTCTTTTTTAATTTTTTTTAAAGTGGGCATATCTTGAAAAAGTGGATGATTGTAAAAAGTGGAGACTTTCAAAAAGAAGAATGCCTTATCACTTGTTTTTCATAATGAAGACAAAAATGGAAAGAAACCTACCTGAGTCTCCATCTTAGCCCAGCATTGATTAAGAGCATCAAGGGATGTCTTCAGGTCCTCCTCCTGTTTTCCATCGTGATTCAAAACATCTAGTTGAAGGTTCCTCCTGGCCGGCAGGTGGTGGACAAACGGGGTATCCTAGCAACCACACAAATAGGACATTGAAAATTCTAACCTCTGGATGTCAAATGCAAATTTTGTAGTCATGGCAATTTCGTTTTCCACCTTACTTATAACCTCCGATTTGTATCAGAAAATGTGAGGAAACAACTTGAATAAACAGTATAGGCAAAAAACGTAATGATTACCTGTAAATGATGTTAAACATACTTATACTATTAAAGGGCCACTCTAACCCAACTAACATAGCCTTTTAAAACATGAATACACCTCTACTTATTAATATTCCAGCCTCTGATTTTTCAGAAAATCTCTAAATTGACGAAAAATTATAATAACCATCCATTTTTCACAGATCTCACGCTTGCTGGGCTACGCACCTCGAAAAAGTCAATACGGTATCGTGGCTTGATGACGCATTTAACGTCATTGCGGGCATGTCCGATTTGATAATTTCATCATTTCATAATTAGGAATGATGAAATTGCCAGAAACGTACTGGGATTATCAAGTGCATATCATTTTTCGGACAAATGTCTTTTTTAAATTTAATATCACAGTTTGCCTTTTTAAAGACATTTTAATGCCTAAATCACCCTCCTTTTCACCGGAGAGGCTCCTGCAGTGACATCATATTCTATTGCGCAATACAGCCCCGAAACTAGGCTTTTTGCTGAGCGTTCGGAGTCGTCATTTTTAAAGCTAGATTCCAGAAGTATTGATGATTTCTAAGAAAAATCATTGTCATGTTCCGAATCTCCGTCGAAAATGATTCTACATGTCTTTTTTTCATTTTTTAGCCCGTTTTGGTTAGAGTGGCCCTTTAATTGAAAATGATACTCATATATATCAGTTCGAATTAAGCAAATCATTTAATATTTGAGCAGATTGTTCAGTTTACAGGTACATTTGTAAATCATCATGAAAACAGTGGATAAATTGACAAGGATCATACAGCTATTGTAGTTGTTGATATTTTTTTAATAGAAAATGTAGTCTTTCCACAAGCAGAATAATATTCACACAGCCATGTTATTTTATTTTTCTTACCACTGACAGTAGGCCTAACAGAACTATACCAAGTCTTGAACAGAGATTACAAAGTAAGTCCACATAAACATCACTAGGAACTTCAAGTGAGCAAACATTTTAAGCACTGTTGATACGTTGCTATTTCCTGGTCACAGTATTACGCATGGAATATTAAAAACAAGCATATTATGAATAGTTGTATGACCCTTGTCATCAAAATATTACCATGCAATGGACCATAACTAGGAGGACCTTATAGGAAATAGACGGCTTTCGTCACACACCATGTCCTTAACAAACAACTGTTATCGATCAGGCATAACTCACCACATTATTAAACTGTATAATTCATCTCAATAACAACCTACACTGTCATGCTTCCAACAACAGTCTAAACTGCTCAATTCTTTAAATGCCAATTCCCCATAAACAAAACTGTATTCAAAAATATATTACACTCAAAATATAAAGATTTTATTTGGGATCAATGTATAATGTATGTTTTCCAGTGATGCATAAAAAAATACCAGATATTTGTTTACACCTGTGGTCTGATGTATTTCAGTGACACATTCAACACTAGAAGTCATCACAAATATGTGGTATATTAAATTCCAGTAATACATATAGTACTTACTACTCTATGTGTGGACTAGTGTATTTTAGTTATGCATTCAACAAATCAACGCAAAGCGTAGGGGTACAAATGGCTTATATTTAGCAATTTTTGCATATTTAATGAGTTGTGACATATGACCTTTTGCGTACATACCCAACAACATTACTAACGTTACTGAATAAAAACCACATTTTTTGCATATTTAATGAGCTATGACCTTTGACCTTTGACCTACATACTCCAAAATCGAACTTAGGCTGTATTTTGATGCCTTCATATCAAATTTCATTAAAATCCGTCAAACATTACTAAAGTAATTGAACGGAAGCCTGATTTGTTACGGACGGACAACGGAAGGACAGACAGCAGCGTTACTATATCCCCTCCTACTTCGTTGACGAGGGGATAATAAAACAATAATTACTATACATAACTATTGTCTTAGTTTTCCATTTATGCATCAAATAATAATAATCATTACTCTACATACCTGTGGTCTAATGTATTCCAGCGATGCATTCAATTGTCTATTCTTCTCTGCGACCTGCCTGGAGATCTCTTCCCACTTAGACCTGTGTTCTGCCAGTTCATGGTCTGTCTCTAGGTCCAGGGGGATCCCTTTACTCTCCTCATTGTTGTCTGATGGAGACCTACGCTTGGCTCCTCGTCTAGCAACAGACTTCACCAACACTTGGTGGGCTGACAGTTCCTCTTCCAATTTCTGAGTTAAAACAAGATGAATAAGTTGAATATTTTCTAGTAGCCTGTAATCTTGACAAAATACACATACATCACATGAATGAGAATGTTGGAGATGTTTTCAAAAAATAATATTTTGGCACAACAATGCAAAAAATATGAATTTAAGAAGCCATATGAAATTCATTACTGTTATGTGAAGATTATTAATTTGAAGCTTTGGCGCATATCACATTTGATTGAGAAAATATAAATATACATTTGGCCAGTTCTATAAAGTCCAGAACTGTGGCAGAACAAGTAGATTTCTATGTCTGTTTAAACAACACTGAGAAGAGTCTCTAAGTCGGTATAGAAATTGGACAAAAGACTTTTTTTGGTGGGGAGGGGGGTGTGGAACTAGGAAGATGGAAATTCCATATCAGTAATAACTAAAACATGCTGGGGTCATGAGACATATAGACCAAAGTAAACAGACAAAGATCAAGCTTCATTAAGGCTATAGGTAAACATACCTGTCTACAGAAGAGTGCGTCATTAGAGACAGAACAAACACCTCTTATGTAACCCAAACAGAACACACATAGAAGAATCCTGGGATGACACATTTACTAATAAGACACAATTCAACCAAAATTAGCAGAAAAGGTCAGTGACATTTTTATTTTTATTAAATTTACAAGATGAAATATAAGACAGTAATATTTAGAAAATATTTTCACAATCCTAAAGTGTGCACTGTGCACAAAAGAGAAGTTTTAAAAAAATGCACAATATTTGCAAACTCAACTTTTAATATGAAAATGGTTATATCTTCCCCTCCCCCCCCCCCCCCCCCCCCCCCCCATGATTTACACAGGGTAAACACAGGACTTTTGAGAAAAAAAATCACAGTATTTTTATGCATTTTAAAATTACTCCCAGAGATGGGGTCAATGCTCACCACTAAATTCAGTCTTGCCCCAAAATAACTTGTTTTCAAGACAAGCAGAAAAATGACACAAACAGATCAAACTATGGTGAGGAAAATCAGTGAAAAAGGACACGAAAAGAGTCAAGTGTGACATTCATGAGCGTTATAATAGATCCCACTAGAATTGCCCTTATATCTCTTGATAATATATGCAAGAGTTTAACACAGTTGCTCAATTGATACCTGTCCATTTCAATCTTAGGTTACATTTCTTTCATTCCCTATATACTTCATACTGAGTCTATAATCATAAGATAATTAGAACTGAAGCTCATGCAAATCTGTAGCTAAATAATAGGTCCATTGCTAAATACTGTCCGAATTGCTTCACAATAACACCTCTATAAACTTCTGGTAGTCATTACAGATACCTATTTAGCATTGATTAATACCTCCATGAATATTCATTACCGGTAATTATGCTAGCAATCAATGATCTTTGTTTAAAGAAATTATCAATTAGTTAGGATGATTTCCTCAAAGTGCATTTTCAATATGCATTCTGGAAACACAGAAATACAAAAGAATCAAAGACCTCTAACTCTAAATTTCTGGAGAAAATAAATGATAGAAACTGTTACAACCAGATTAACATATTGTTTATATTGTTTTTAACAAGGCAATTGCTGGATTGTTTCTCTTCAACTTGTTACCAAATTCAGTCACAATACAATGAACAGTTGATAAGTTTATGGTTTTTCAAAGTCCAGTTATAATTAGATCAGGCCCCATATTCAGTAGCTCTGCAAAGGAGGAAAGTGGCCAATTGCTCAGTGATTTAGAAAATGACTCATATTAATTGTTTCAAAATCTGAACTACAAAGGCACTTGTCTCTTGCATCTTTCAATATGAGCGACTTGTAAAACAGTGTGTCATATGAAGGCTTTGTAGTAATGCAGGTAAACTGCATCAAGCTAGAGTTGGATTAGACATTATACATGCCATGCTGTCAGAATACATTTGTAAAGCAAGAGGATGACAATATACGAGTGTGTATGTGTTGGTTGAGGATAAGGTGTGACTGCAAAATGCTGATACTACCCTCATTTTAAAAGATTAAAGGGATAGTTAAGTTCTGTTTTCAGACCACAAATGCCTTCAAAGTGCATGGTTATTGCTCTTTGCTAGTGCCCTTTTAGAACCTAAAATTGCTATGAAGGTAATTTTAGACCCCAAAATGTGTAAAATTTAGCCAATACGATCATACTAATTCAGCTCCACTTTTAAAAAATACAGTGACCATTGATTAATTATCTAATAAAAAATAACAATACATGGGCCAGCTGGTTGTACATAACATAACCAACACGAAAATGCCAACAAAAAATCCAACATCGGCATTGGCTGAAATAAGACGTAAAAGGCGCTATTTTGTTTTTTTCAATAGCCTTTTCAAATTATCTAATATTTGTGGTGGTACACAAGTATTAGAAATTGTTATATTTATGGATATTTCAGCCGTTTCAACCGATTTTGTTCAAACAAAGATGATTTTGTCATTTAAATTGTATGTTCTTTCAAATTTGACACTCAGTTTTTCATTATCTTACAACAAAATTATTTTGTGTAATGCCCTCTGCAACAGAACTCAACCATCCCTTTAAGTGTACTGAAAAACTATAATGGTAAAAACAGTTTTGAAGTAAATAAAATGTCAGTTACCATTCTTACAGTGTTAGTTATAATAATAGGTCAATTAACAGTGAAATAAAAGGTTTGTCCATTTGGTGTAAAAATACAATGGGACTTTATGTTTCGTGGTTATTAATTTAATTCTGAGGAAATTAAGGATTAGATTAATTTATAACAAAACACCAAACAAAAGTATACATGCCAGATGACCAATCACATGCAGAAGCAGCATGTATGTGCCCATAAAAAAGATTGAACACCTCATGCGAGAAAAACAAGTTGTGGTAATAAGGGTTATAAGATGATGACGTGGATCCTAATGATAGGTTGAAAGCGTACACATAACCAGGCATTTATTTTGCCTAACGCGTAATTTGGATAATGACCGGTCAATATCCAATTCTAATGACCGGTCATTATTAAAATTATGTTAATAAACATCATTTTATATAACAAATAAAACATAATCTTATAAAACAAATAATGCACAGCATTTTGTTAGGACATTAGTAGAATTACCCACACTTGGTACCTTCAAAACAGTCCAAACACCCTCGGCTACCGCCTCGGGCGTGTTAGACTGTTCCTAAGGTACTTTGTGCGGTAATTCTTACTAATACCCTCACTCAGGCACATACGCAGGATTTTTTCAAGGGGGGGGGGGGTGGGCTTTAACATTTATCGGGCCGAAAATTTCACAACGACTCAGCCAGCCGCTGAATAAGCTGGGGGGGACATTTTTTTAATTTTTTTTTTGTCTCGAAATTTTAACATTTGACATTTTGCTCCGTGTTGAGGGGGGGGGGGGTAAGGTCAGCTTTGTTAGGTCAGCCAAAGGGGAGGGGGTTTAGGGGGGTTATGGGGGGTTTACACACATAAAAATACTAAAGGGGGGGGGGGGTTTTAACCCCGAACCCCCCCCCCCCCCTCCCCTGTGTACGTGCCTGCCCTCACTGCTGTGTATTATTTGTATACTAACGGTTGGGTCTGGCTCAGTTTACCTTGACCTACAAACCAGGGGTACACGATACACCTTGCTCATATAAATAGGGTACATGAAGTATGGAAAATATGCTCATGTAAGTCATGCATTATAAGATATTATAACAGAGGATCAATCATTGCACAATTAGGAGTTTCAAATGAAAATTTTACATTGAAACAACTTTCTCATCAAGATATGAAGCAACTCTTCAAGAATATTAAAAAGGAATATTGGTTGGAAAACTTAAATCTATGCAAATGGAAAAGAATCTAATACTCTTTTCACACTGGTTTTGCTTAACCCCGTACTTTGCTTAGCCCCGTACTATCCTTAACCCCAGACTATTTTTTGGCTTTTCACACCCGCTGTTTTTAGTCCCGTACTAGCGCCTATTCCGGAATAAGAAAGTCCCCGCTGTTCTCACTGCATTTCGTTAACCCCGGATATCGTTAATGTTATGATTGGACATACTTCGCATCTGGCCAGCTGTGATACGCTCCATTGCGTAGTACCGGACTATTTTTCGTTTCTGTTCTCATTCATTTGCTTAGCACCGCAATTGCGGGGTTAGCAGGAGTTAGCACCACAATTGCGGAGTTAGCCCTGCTATTTTGCAGGGTTAGTTAACCCCGTACTATAGGTGGGGTTAGCCAACTTTAGCCCACTTTGGTAAAAACCAGTCTGAACAGAAAGTGGAATAGGCTTAACCCCGTACTATAGGTGGGGCTAAGACCCCCCCCCCCCCCTTAACCCCACCTATAGTACGGGGTTAAGCAAAATATTGCCAGTGTGAAAACAGTATAAGATAATTTCCAGTGCCTTTGATGGAATGATGCATTAACTGAGGTAAATCTAGTACTCTTTTCACACTGGTTTTGCTTAACCCCGTACTTTGCTTAGCCCCGTACTATCCTTAACCCCGGACTATTTTTTTGGCTTTTCACACTCGCTGTTTTTAGTCCCGTACTAGCGCCTATTCCGGAATAAGAAAATTCCCGCTGTTCTCACTGCATTTCGTTAACCCCGGATATCGTGTATGTTATGATTGGACATACTTCGCATCTGGCCAGCTGCGATACGCTCCATTGCGTAGTACCGGACTATTTTTCGTTTCTGTTCTCATTCATTTGCTTAGCACCGCAATTGCGGGGTTAGCAGGAGTTAGCACCACAATTGCGGAGTTAGCCCTGCTATTTTGCAGGGTTAGTTAACCCCGTACTATAGGTGGGGTTAGCCAACTTTAGCCCACTTTGGTAAAAACCAGTCTGAACAGAAAGTGGAATAGGCTTAACCCCGTACTATAGGTGGGGTTAAGACCCCCCCTTAACCCCACCTATAGTACGGGGTTAAGGAAAATATTGCCAGTGTGAAAAGCATATATGTGTGTTAGACTGCCATTTCAACATGAAGTGACCCTTATTTGTATTACTATCCAGCTGCATATACATAGAAATCTCTCCTACCAATCAATCAATGACCAGTTCAGATCCAACTTACCATAATACAAAAGATATCAGTGGAATAAAGCTTAAAGGGCCATTAGATCAACAGGCTATCAGCATTTACAATATGAATAATAGAAAGATATACTGAATATCCTTGACTCAAAGTCTGCATCTATCAGCCTTTTCACACACAGCTAAAATTCTATAAACATGACTAGTATAAACGTGTTTCGAACGTGTTTAAACTAATCACGAGCCTTTCACACACAGAAATTTCGGTGCGATCGTTAATTGTTTCGTGATTAACTACTGCTCGTAAAATGCGCAGTAGTGCCATTGCGCATTGAAGGTCATGTCATGTCAATCAAAGCGCACGCTCCATCCAGTTTAAACACGTTTAAACAAGAATTTCCTTTCACACACAAAATGTCAAGCTCTCTAGATACGAACTTCGTATCTGCAGCCTGCTTTTAGGGGCGTATGGATCGCGACTTCGTATCTATCCCAACATCGTATAAACGATGTTCACACTGGGAAATTTTGTCTATAAACATGTTTAAAATTTTACGATGATTCTAATCATCACTAGATACGATGAATTTTAGCTGTGTGTGAAAAGGCTGTATATAGTACTACATATCTGTTCTAAGTTGATTAATTGTGGATGAATATGGAAAGAACTCTACTTCATTATCAGCTGAAATGGATAGCAATTATTTTAGAGGACTGCTGTGAGAGTGTTGGCCTTCTCTCTCATCTATCTCTGGCTTCATTGCTTTTTATGGATTTGACCATCAATTACCTAGCATGGTGGGTGGTTCTGGAGGAGCATCACTGATATGAGGAGCATGATAGCATTCTGTGATTTCAGACCAATAAATGCATTTTCTAGTCTCAAAAAATAAAATTTATACAATTTTACTGCAGAGTGCAGAAAAATATATACATCATCCATGCAAACAAGAATTATAATGTTTTCAATCTCCTATCAGATTTCTCTGCCATAATTGCCTTCTATACTTAAATGACCAACTTAAAAGCATGAGAAAGTTTGGCTCCCACCATGCAGACAGCAAGTTACAAGAAAAAGAGCAAATCCTAGTGTTCTTGTAGATGCCTCATGTGAGACAAGTAAAGTAATTTTGAGTTCTGGTTAAGATAGATGGAAAGTATGACCTTACAGAATCATACAAAAACATCACTCATTATTCAAATGATATCTATCTATTTAGGAACTGTGAGAAGCTGAGTAATGAGCAAAGGAAAGGGACACCGGGTCGTTGTTCCCAACACACATGCAAAATGGTCAAATACAGAATATGACTTGTGCTTTTATTTGGGCTGCGATCTGCTGCCTGATTAAAGATTCTGAATGAATAGTTCTTTGATATTTTTTCCTTGCGTTCAAATTTTCTGCACATTACAAATTCATCAATTCTGAAAACAATAACAAAGCAATCACTGATTCACAGCTGCACAATAACTTTCGAGTTGTTTGACCCGATTAGATTACTGCATTAAATACCCAATGAAGTTTGACCTATGAAAGTTGACAGGCACTGCAAGTCTGTGAAAGACATCGAGGATGGACTATGTCTACACAGAGTAATGTATATAGAATAATTTCTAAATGCACAGCATGCTGAAAAACCTAGATCATGTTTTTATCTTTATCATAATAGAAATCAATAAATGAATGGGCATCATGTAGGATGTGATTCTTTGACAGATCATTGTTCATGCATACGGTACACTGCTGGGGAAAAAACACAAAGATAAAGACTCTAGTGCCCAGTCAAAGTCTTAACAAAGTCGTATCCTCCGATAAAATGGATATATCTGTAGATAGAGGCTCATACACCAAAGTTTTGCAGGACAAGAGTCTTTATGCAATTATTGGACGGATATTGTTAATCATATATGGAAAATCTTGTTATAGTATGTTTGCAGTAAACCACACACGAATGACTTCAAATGTGATTGTTGACTGTTCAGTGTATGTGCCACTAGTGAAGTGCATGTGTACAAAAATAACATTCAACTTTGTATCGACACAGATTGTCAGAGAGAATGAAAGACATATATAGATAAATCATTGCCTACATTGGAGACTCTGTCAGTGTTCAAACTGCAAAATACTTATTGTTTACAGAAGTTTATTTCCTATTTTATTGTGAAAGTAAAATTTCCTTGCAGTGTTTTTTTTTACAAGTACTTCATTATTTTTCATCATATTTTTCATCAATGGTCCTCTATATTTGTTCTGTACTGACCTCCGTCTATGCATAAGGTAGTTGCAATATTCTGAAAAGTTTCACTGCTTGCTGTTTATGATAGAAAAATATATTAACCCATTGCTCCTATGGTAATGTCACAAATCAGTAGTCACAAGGTCAAAAGAAAAAAATGTGCGAAAGAGAGAGTATACAATCATGCTTACGTATGAGAAACATTCAATTTAATGTAGATCAACTGATGATGGTAGCTAGCTTTCTAGATTACAGCCCTATATATATTGTATTTAACATTCATAAGTCAGTCTCTATTTGGTGGATTGCAAAATAACAAAAGAAACATAACACAGAGGGAACTATTTCTTGAAATACAACACTTTTTGACTATCATGAAAATTCAATGCTTTGCCTTCACGACTGCTGCATCCATGTGCTAACCACACACCTGAATTTTTTAAGCCAAAATAAAAAATGCACATTGCTCTATAAGTAAATTTCAGTACTCATTAATGAAGTTTTCGTTAAAAAATTAGCAAAGTCAAGTCCACAGACAAGACGTAATGAAGCAGATTTTAACCATGATGTACAACACAAGGATACATTTAGAAATGTATCAAGTACATGTAGTCCCTTTAACATCTCCCTTTGAGGTAAAAAAAAACTCCATGTATTGTAGGTCCCGCAGTCTCTCAATTTTTCATCAAAAAGAAATACAGTATACAAATTTGATTCCGTCATACTCTCTTCAGTCAAAAACCTCTCAAAGCCTCGAAGCTATGCTACTCTAACTATGAACTGTGAATTTAGATGTAGAGTGTACAGATTATTATCATTACTTTTGTAGCTCCAAACCTGATTCTGAATTCTCGGGTCATCTATCTGGTGGTCAAATTGGTGGCAAAAATATTTACATAGTAGACTACAAAAAGTGAATTAAATTTAACAGCCAGCATAATACTAGACTAGACTATACAAACCAAATTTGAATGCATGAATATTCCTCTTAATGGCCTTGAATGAAAATACTATTAACACAACACAACCCCAGCATAAATAAGCTGCATTTACACTGCAGGCAAAAATCATTGATTTTGCTAACGTAATGAAATAATTTTAGACTAATGAAGCCATGACAGAAATTAAATTACTAATGAGCTAATTTTAGAGTGCATAACAGTTATCAAAACATGTGATACTTTAATTTAGCTTGCCTTTACAGCCCTTTGTCAAAACAGAGTATGATTTTAATTCATTGTGTTAAAATAGAGATTGGACCATTGTTTGGGGCGCTTGTATTGATAAGTGAAATGGCATATTAAAGAGCTCTGTTTTCAATTCCAGAATATGATGAATCATATTTAAGATAAAGTGTTTGCTTTCTTTCCTAATAACTAATAGCACAAAATACTTTGGACTGACTAATATCAAATGATTATAATGTAGGTGTATGTTAAATAGTTCCCTAGATCAAATTCAAAGATACGTAAAGTCGCTGTAAACCAGGCATGAGAAAACCAAGGGAACAGCCCAGCTGACCTTTCCAAACAGCTCTGCTGACCATATATTATGTGGCCTATTTATCCTGCTGTTTACACACGTTTGCATGGACTATGGTGACTGTGAGCAAATAAATCCTAACATCACCATGACATATTAACTTGCTGCAAACAAAGCGTATATTCTTTCAAAAGATTTTCTAAAAATATAAATAGAGAAGTCATACTTTGTTTGATTTTTAATCATAATTCATGACATTGTCCAAAATATCCTTTCAACTGTAAAAATCCAATTTGATCAAAATTCTAAAATAATCATTAACTTCAAGGTAAAGGAAGACATAAAATCCTCAGTATAAAATTATAAAAATAAATTCTGTCATTTTTATCACATGAGTAATATCAATAATGATAGTCTAGGTTTTTTTAAACAGCTTTAAAGGTACTATGTCCAATTTGCAGGCCCCAAAATGAAAAGGTTAAATTCCAATGGCATTTAAAAGACAATACTAATTTAGAACTTCCCTCTAAACGAAAGGGCTTGAAAATGGTTTTAGTGGGAAAATAATGACCACTAGTTGTCAAATCGACTTAAGTGATTGCAATCAACTGAGTAATAGTCTGATTTTCATACCCTTTTACCCAATGGACATACGTTTTATGTCGTACAAAGATTCAATCAGTTTTATTTTAGCCATTACAAGTAGTGGGTTATTGATGTAGACAAATGCTGTTACAGGTCATTTTATGTATGTTATTACCAAAGATAAAAAGATGTCAGTCAGTTAACAGGTAAACAGGTTTCCTTGCATAATTTGAATACTAGGACACTGCTAATATTTAAATTTCACAGAGAGGACATACATGACATATTCATAATTCCTGCAAAGTTTTACACGATGTGATGTTGGCTGCAAAAGGGACATAATATTTTTAACAGTTATATCCTAGTTTTCTTCTAAATAATAAGGAACAACACCACCAGAAAAAAATTAATGAAGGTATAAAGTTTTCTTAGATTACTCATATTATTAATTGCTTTGTTGACTCCCTTACAAGTTTAATAAAATGACAATTCTCGCTACCCTAAATAGGTACGAAAATCTCGAAATTCGCGAGACGAGGTAATTTTCACTCTCTCGGGTCGTCACTACAACTTCCGGTATAGAGTCCCATCCCGCTGGCGCTAGCGCCTGTGTTCGCTGTGCAGAGTTTTCACGCACGCTAAAATCGATGCCAATCAGTGTAATTTGTACAGATTATAATATGCAATGGAAAGCTTCGGGCAGAATTAGTGACTTTAGCACAAAAGGCCGTTAAACTCTACCGTGAAAGAGAGGGTTGTGATCACGAACGCCTGCACAGGAAGCTGTAATGTCGAAAAGCTATCCCATAATGCAATGCACGTTTTCAGGATTTTCCCCGGATCTCGGCAGAATCGCTATTTGGGGTAGCGAGAATTAAATACCATTAGCTTGATAAAATCAAACAAGCTAGATAGCTGATGATTCACTTTAAGTTACTACTTATATGGATTGAGTATTGATCAGACTAATCTCTTGCTGCACAGTTCTCTTTGCTCTATGTAGTCTGTACCAGTCACGAGATGATGATGAATGGATGTAATATGTTTTTATAGTACGGTATATGCTATTGTGATAGGCATCGCAGCGTGAGGAAAAACAATGAGGTCCAAATTAACAGGATTGAGGCTATATTTTTTGTAATTCTTTTAAACATATTTACGGTATACTATAGTCACCGGCATGTGTGATCTTAAAGAGAAGGTTGAGTTTTTGGAAGAGGTGAACAATAATTTGTGAGCATTATCATTGTTATTATGCAAGTGTGGAAGAGCACAAAGACAATAGGTCTATGCTACGATCGACGTCATTTTAATGCACTGCCTTGAATGGACATCACACGTATCAGTCCACGCAAATCTAAAAGTCCCTATTAGCTCAGTTGGTAGTGCAGTGGTCTCGTAATCCGGTGACCCAGGTACGAAACCAAGTGGATGCGCTAATGCCCTTTGGTAAGGCATCTTGGAGAGGACCTAAATCTGGCGATCCTCTGGTTGCTTACTAACAAGCGTTTATGCTTTCTTAGCAGTCAGATAAAATAACCACCACTACCATGTAAACATCAGAGAAAAAATGTTCCCTGAAAAGCATGGCTTTTCAAATGCCTTAATATTCTAAATATGGCATATAATAATAATAATAATAATCTTTTAGTCCACTCCAAATTTTATTAAACCGAAACGGAAATTCTTTTTGCCTAATTGATCGTGAGCCCGGCAGCCACTGAGCAGCGCCAGATCGACATTGCTCTATCCCATTATTGTTGAACGCCAAACAAGGTAGCAGCAACTCCCATCTTTTAACGTCTTTTTGGTATGACGCGGCCCGGGTTCGAACCCACGACCTCCCGGTTGTGAGGCGGATGCCCTACTGACTGAGCCAACACTCCGGTATATAAATGCCACATGGTCGTGTAGTGTCATATAAATATTTTTGTGTACAGTGCTCATAACTTACCAAGACTGAGCCAAATTTCTTATCATTGTGATGATTCCAGAACTTAGCAGTACACAAAAATAGTTATATGCTAAATGATCAACCTTTTTTGAGCAATTCCACATAATTTCTTTCACAATGTAATCGCATGACCAGAACTCAACTTTATCTTTAAAGATAAAGGTGAGTTCTGGTTAAAAATAAAGAAAATGAATTCTCACAGAATCAAACAAAACTTAAACTGGATGTTCAAGATTACAAATAAATGTCATTTGCCAAACAATTTTGGAAGAAAATGTATACTGGCTGAGTAATGAGCATAGAAAGATTAGGAAATCAAGGTTGGTAGCCCCGACACCATTTGTGTATTCCCATATACATCGTTCTATGTACAGTGCTTGTTACTTTAACAAGACTGGCCCAGGCCAAGTTTATTATGATTTTGATGACTCCAGAACTTTGCATTACACACCACTACTTACATGCTACATGGTCAACCTTTTCTGATTCATTTCACACCTTTTCTTTCACAATGCAATCGGATGACCAGAAATCACCTTTATCTTTAATGTAGATTAAATTCTCCAAATTTTTTTCTGAGAAATACTTCCCCCAAAATAAATCATTAGAATTATATATTTTGTAGGTCTAGACTCTAGAGAAAATATTGTCAATTTAGATAAATTATTAATTGTGAGAATGAAATTTGCTTTATAAATTTACAAAAAAACTTACATAACAAAATACTTGTATTCTACATTATTGTGCATTGGTTCATTTCTCATATTTGGAATGTGGATGTTTGTAAAAGATTAAACTTTAACAAATACCTGGATAATTTTGAAACATAGAAACCTGTGATGCTTTATGGGGTTCATTAACGTTCTTCAATTTTGAAATTGACAGAAGGGCAGTAGATATTATCTAACCAAACAAGAATACCAACGATTGGATATACAATACATACATGTACATACAATGTGATGAACACTGACAAGCATCAATAAACAATCAAACACTGGTCTGGTACATGCATCCTAAAAAGTTACATCCATGAACCATGTTTTGCACATCTTTCATTAATATTGAATGTCTTCATAGGGAAGGTATGTCCTTATATTTATCGGCCAAATTCATTCATTCCTGTCTTTTACTTCTTACAACTAATCTCGGTATCCTTAACAGATGGACTGCATCTATTACCTTATGTTTCTTTCATAAACCAGTCATGCAAAAGTCCAAAAATCAATCACCAACAGAAAAGTATTTGCGGGGTAAGATAAACAGAGAAACTTTCAAAAAGACCTTCTCCGCTCATACCATTCCAGACGAATGCATATGAACAATTGTTCTGTGAAGTAGGATTAGTTCCAAGAACAGGGAAGAAGCATAGCTTCACAATGGGATAAGAAACACATCATTCTAATCTCTTCATATCATCATGCATTATTGCTGCTGGGGTGTGTAATACAGATTTGTTGACACCCATCCATTCATGATCTGTGAAGTGTAATTCCTTCTATAGACTTCATATTGAAGGAAGATGAACTCTATTTTGCCAAGACATGTACACATCTTTCCGTGATCACATCTTACAACGTGTAATCATTTTATATACAAACAATAGAACTTCAAGAAATAACATGCATCTCATGATTCACATACTTAACTTCTATATGGCTACATAATATATTTACTTCTTAAAGGAAAACTATAAATGTGTGATGAGGATTCAGATCATGGCAGTTAAATATCTAGTCTTTACATGTGCTTACATTATTTTCTTTCCCCTTTAATTTTAAAACCAAGATCGGTTTACAAGCAAATCAATTTATTAATGTACAAATGACAATTGATATGTATTACTTGGACAGGATAACATTTTGTACTTCTCATTTGAAAACCAATACACTGAAGTTAGTTTATTTGTTTAATGAATATTGTCACAATAATAAAAATGGCAACCAAAGGAATGATCATACATCAATAGGAGGGTTCAAGGAGAAAACTAGGAATATGAATGTGAATTGAGCATGAGTGCCTGATATCACAATATATCATACTAACCTTCAAAAGGAAAGAATAACAGAAGAAAGAAGAAAGAAAACAAGGTAGGGTCTATTGTACTAAAAATGAAAGAAATAGAAGAAAACAATAAAAGAAACCTAGACAAGAAAACTAAAAACATAGTTCTGCTGTGCATATTTTACCAATCATCAAAAAGACGATATGACCTTTTCCCATTTTTTGCAAAAACAAAGTATACAATTATTTTGGATGGGGTGTGCAATTTAATTTATATAGTGCTAACTCGCACTTATGTGGGAAATGAGTTATAATCATTTCTATGATCCTCTATTAGTTACCCAATGACATGGTAACCAATGAAAATGTTGCTTTTAAATTCAAATAATGATTTGGTATTTAAAAAAGGAAGTAACTCCTAATCCTTGATTTTCTTATATGACAATAAAATTCAAATGTGTTATCTCAAAATAACACACTTGTTGGTAAGCACTGAACCACTGACTCATTCCATTTTATAAATCAATGTATACCATTTGTTTAATAATGGAGATTTCCCTGAAATGGGTTCTCAATTTCTCTTGAAACAGTCAAAATATATTGATATAGAAAAATGTCATTTTACATAATAAACTGACATTCCTATATACACAACTATACAATAATACTTCAGTACTTGATAAAATAAGTACGGAGGCCTAAACATACTGTGTTTTATTTTTAACTGATTGTCGGCTAGGGAAAAAAGAAAAACACAATATATTGACATCAAATCAACCTGAGAAAGCAACTGGTATTATACTCTCAACAAATTAATGATATCTTGAGATGATTGTGAAACTGATCTTCTTGATATTTTATATTATTTGCTCATGGGGGACATTACTAAGCATCAAAACAGGCTCCAGTTGTATCTAGATGTGGCAAAACAAGTTGTCCCTTGGCTTGCAAATACAAACGAAATAGGGTTGAGAGGTTATCTACAATGCAAAATCACAAGGGTAAACAATATTTTCTCTTACTTGCTTTATCGGAAGCCCCAGACTGCTACATTGTTTGAATTATATATTACATAAATATGTTTGTTTCACTGTGGCAGACCATGGTTTATTCCGATATTTCACATTTCGCAGGAATAATTAGACTAACATAAGATACATATAACATATCAATAGAATTTATGTAACTTGGGGTGTAATTATCATGAAGATGGATGATTCTCCATGTTTTTTTTTTTGTGTGCAGAAAGTGGTATTCTTGTGAACATAGTGGTGAATGGTACATAGCAAATTAAGAGACCTTTATTAACACTAATTCATTTAAACTGATGGCAAGGAATAAACTCATACTTTTGTTTATTAAACAAAGTGAAACTAATACCTCAGTCTAATTTTACTCAGCTTAGACTTTAAAGGGCAAGTCCACTTTCAATAGAAGCAGAAAAATCAGACAAACCAATCAATAAAAGTTTGAGCTAAATCGGATGACTAATAAGAAAGTTATGAATTTTTGAAAAAGTATGTAAAACTATGGAACAATGAAAATCACAAGACAAATTGGAAACTCACTCATGAGTCTGTGACGTCATGTCCTCACTATCCACTTATTATTTCCTAGTATATTGGTAATATAAATTTCTTATTTCCCCCCTAGGAATCTTATTTCTTCACACCAGCATCCAAGTTAGATTGATAGTAATGTGTTTTTGTATGGATGCACTAACATAGAGTAATTATTTTTCCAGTTAAATCTTGACAAATTTGAATTTTGATAAACTTTTTACATAAAAATCAATAATTATGATTATTAACCGTATCAGACATCTGAGCAGGGCAATTTTTTAAGGTTATTGCCCTCAAGGTTTAATGGATAAGCCAAAAAAATTACAGACGGAAAAAAATATTATTGACTGCTAAGAAAAGTCAATGGGATTTTGTATGTAATTTGCCAGTCAATAATATCATACAGTAAACCAATGAACAAATATTATTGCCCGATCTGAAAAGTCAATGGCAAAATGCGTGTTAAACAAGTGGGCAATAATGTAGAGCCAATTGTAATTTTCATTGCACGTCCATTACGGGTAAGAAAAATGCGCCGTTTGCACACACTCTATTGTGACGTAATAATCACCCCAAAGGCACACTGTTTGCAGTGTATCAAAAATTTTGTCAAGCACTGGATGCACAGTGCTGGTTTGATAATGTTTTTGCAACTTTTCATGCTAGGAAACCCTTTGTAGTGTAGGCTACTGTATTTTACATAATTTAAGAGTATAAGATAGTAAGAGTTCCGATGTGGTTAATAATAGTAATATTGACTGCCTAATTCAGGGCAATACGACTTGTCATATATCACCCTCACCTTTGGTTTGGGCGATATATCGTATTGCCCTGAAGGCAGTCAATATTACTTAAATATACAATATTCAGAAAACAGTATCGATTCTTCGAGGTTCATAAAAGATTTTGTGAAATGTCATGCACGCAATATGATTCAAATCATATAACCTGGGCAAGGGCATGGGGAAATCAAGTTTACAGGGATAAAAAGGGAAATTAATGGGATTAAACTATATAAAGCAATTGATAAATATAGTGAGGACATGACCTAACAAACTGATAACCAAATTGGCAATTTATGTAGTGATTTTCATTGTTCCATAGTTTTACATACTTTTTCAAAAATTCATAACGTTCTTATTATTAATCTGATTTCACTCAAACTTTTTTTGATTGGTTTGTCTGATTTTTCTGCTTCTATTGAAAGTAAACCATTTTCGGAGTGGACTTGCACTTTAAACCCATTTCCGAGTTGAAATTTTTTTTTTATTCAAAAGATGTAGGATATAAAGGACAAACAAAAAGTGTGAGCTGAGGAGTCAAGAAGAGAAGTGAAGCTCTTGACAAACTTAAAGATAAAGCTGAGTTCTGGTCATGCGATAGTATTGTGAAAAAAACATTGTGGAATCGATCAGAAAAGGTTGATCATCAAGCATATCAGTATAGGTGTGTACTGCAAGGTTCTGGAATCATCACAATGATAAGAAATTTAGCTCAGTCTTGGTAAAGTTACAAGCATTGTACACAGAAAGATGTTTATGGAACTACATGAACATGTGGCATAAAAACCTGTCCCAAATGTTATGATGTTACATGCCATATTTAGAATATCAAGGCATTTTAAGAGCCATGCTTTTCAGGGAACATTTTGTATCTGATGTTCTTCCACACTTGCATAATACAATGACAATGCTCACAAATTATTTTTCACCTCTTCTCAGAACTCAACCTTCTCTTTAAATGATTATGAAGATACATACTGTCCACAATTAAAATGTGAAATAGATTTATGAACACTAAATACTGTAATATAATGCATCCAGCAGTCATATCTAAAAAGGCAAGGTATAACAAATATGAAATGATGTTGTTTCATAAAGTTCCAAATAGGAATCACAGTATCTCAAACAGATTACCCTAAATAACGTTAAAAAAAAACTATTGAAATCAAACAAGAACAATATCTTGGTCAAGGATTAAGGGATCAACTTACATTTCCAAGCGGAACCAAAGTCCGACGTTTTGGGGTAATCGGAGAGGAGAGCATGATTACGCATCCAGATTTTCTGAGGTCTTATCGGTCAGGGGTAAGGTCAATGCCAGGTCATCACTTTGACTAGAATCTTTGTTTTCTTCAGCTTCTATTATTTTACGTGAGGAAGTTTACTTTCCGACCAAGAAAGGAAGGCAGAAACACTAATTGTCGCTTCCAAATTCCAACCTCTGGAGGGCTTGATAGTACCCAACATGCAAATGGTGTGTTGATGCTGGGGATTACGGAGCCAGAGTGATGATTGAGTTAAGTTACATGAAGGATTAGGTATCTATTGATAAATCAATACCGGTAAGATATTCTCTCTTCTAGGTTATGAATTTGAAGAAAATATAAAATGATGGTGATACATGTACATATATTCCAAGAATAAGAAATCCAAGAACAGAGTAGAGGTCATTCAGAAAGTTAATTCTTCCTCCAATATTCTGTTAAACTTGACCAATGTAGTTAGGGAAGAGTCCATGTTAATTATGTACATACAAACGCAGCATCAATCAGTCAATGGCTTTGTATCACATCAAAGCAACATAATAACAACAAGCTGGTCATCCATTGACAGCTGATGGGAGGGCATGAAAGAACAAACATGGATGATGGCTCGTCTTGAATCCAACAAATCTTCTATAACAGATAGCTCCATGTCAACTCTAAAAACAAATCCTGCTTCAGAAAGCTGTAATTCTAGTGAAGATGAACTATTATCCAAGGCTCAATGCCTCCATCACTGGACTACATGCATCTCCTTTCCAACACAAAGGAACCACTACCTCATGTAATCTCATGCATACTAATTAGAAGTCATATTTTGTGTTGTTCTGTATGTAGTAGTACACGTGATGCAGTAGGCAGGTGGTTTTGATTGCTATGAGTATGAAGCAAATGCAGAATTATGAATACAGAGACACACGTCTTCCCTCCAGCAGTGTCAACAGATAAATGAGAGAAGCTTACTGGCTAACTGTGCAGCATAACGTAGGCACAGTAAGGCATCGACCTCAAAATCCACACCTGCACGAATCCAATGAATGAATGATGATGATTGGCTCATATATGTGTGTACATGCATGCGTGTGGGTGTGTGTGTGTGTATGTGTGTGTTTACATTTGTGCTAATGTGAGCATAATCTGCCCTTAAGTTAATCTCTTTATTCAAATCCTTGATTCTACATACATGTATGTTCATAGAGGAGTTCTTTTCAAACTGTAATTTGCTTGAATAATTCACTAGCACCCATAACAATACATAAGCCTACATGTCCACTTTTCATTTTTTCTCCCCACGTCATAATATTTACAGTCTGCCTCACTCAATAAACCATTTTCAAAATTTTATCAAAGTCAATACACAAATTTTTGTTAAGTGCCTCGTTACAAATAATTGTTTTAATAGTCAGAATCTGAATTGCATGCAAACATTAATTGTTCCTAGGTAGGACAAACATAAAGGCTTGTCCTACCAAACAACACAAATTCTATGCAATTTTCATTATGATGCTATTGAAATACATGGCACTAATCTCCTTTGGCAAGACATAACTCTGCATTTGCCATACCGTATTCAACCAAGGTGAGGTAAATGGCGGGAATTACTTTGTTGAACTTATACTAGAGCACCATAATGGCTAAATGCTAAAGCCTGGGTAATACTTGTGGAGCGCCAGGAGTGTGAAGTCTGACAGACATGAGCAAGAACCCACTATTATTATTATTATTATTTTTGTACCAGAGAAGTTCCATATTTGTTTGTTTTTATTGTATTTTTACCATACATTAATGATGAAAGATATGAAATAGAAAAGATAATGAAATAAACTTCATAGTTTTATGAGGAAATCAAGACAATGGTAAAAAATATGTTTAAAATTTCCAACGTGCATGACATACAGTAGTATGGACTTTGGATTCAACATTAAAACTATACTTGTCTTATCTATTAGGTTGGTTTATAAATCATGCTCTCCTAAGCTATAAAACGAATGAACTCAAATTCTTCCACATATAAAAGGTACTGTTCTCTAAAATACAAAAGATTTCAAAATAATGACACGTAGTAGAATAGACAAACAAGTCCATATTCCATTAACTGTCAAAGTCATTCATATTGTTTGCACAGTTCAAGGGTGAATATCAACCTTTAAAGCATGCGTCTCACAATTATTTAAAAGCTTTAACATGGCATCTTATTTCATCATAAGTCTAATGTTAAAGCAATGAATATTTTGTTTAAATCATGCTATATCCATTAAAAAAATAACATTTCAAATACACACAATATTTATCATTTCTTAGAGTGATGGAATTGACATATTATTTGATATATATCCTTTACTCTGTAAGAATGTTTTCCTTCCAAGGGAAATGATCATATTATTTTCAAAAAGTTATACCAATTAAGCACAGCAAAATTAAGAAATTGAAAGGCAAAGAGGGTATCACTAAAAAGGTATAACAATGGAATCATATCTAAACACAATATTTCCTTGCACATTGTCATTTACCATCATAATTGAAAGTTGTTCTGCACTAATCTGAATGTTATTTCTTTTAGTCAGGTGGCTTAGTGAAATTATTGTTATTTGCCGGATAAAAGCACCATTTTTGCTTCCTTAGGACCTACTAAACGATATTAGACTAAGAGCCCCTCGGCAACAAACAAAAAAACAATTTAAGGGTGTGGGGGCGGGGCGTCGCCTTGTAGCCCCCAAATAATTTAGAAGGTAATATAACATTGATTTTTTGTTGTACAAATGCCATTTTTGATACAGGGCTTCCATAGGACCTACTGAACAATATTAGGGTAGGAGCCCCGAAAAGAATATCGTATAAGGTGTGGGGCGATGGCGTCGCCTCGTAGCCCACAAATAATTCATAAGTTAATTAGGTGGTCTGTCGATATCGACAGATCACCTATTGTTTTCGTTAGAATTTTCTTTCTTTATTATTATTATTATTTATTTTTATTTCCTACACTTTTTTGTGCCTAGGATAACTCAAGTTCAGTTCAGTCAATTTCATTCAATTTTATCTCATTAATAGGTCATTGTCATGAGACGTGACAGTAACCTTTTCAAGGTCATCAGATCATCGTGACGTCATCCAGGCGCCATTTCGTGAAATCACGTTATCAATCATATCTTCATGATGCATAAGCAAAGGTCATTCATATTCATATCACATATATTTCAAGTCAAGGGTCAACAGGTCATATCATCAAAGGTCACATAAAGGTCACGACGCGCGCGTACGTGCGCGTCACAATTTAAAAATGCTCAAAATCACTTAACTATTAAACGAGAGTACGAATCAGGTCATTTTAAGCGTTTCAACATTTTCCGTCCGTACGTGTCCCCGCGCGCGTTGCGCGCGCTCACAACGCGCAGAAAAGGTCAAATTCATTTTGTTTACATGATTTAGATTCTTCTTACCGTAAATGACAATTTACATTAATTTCAGTCAATCTTGACCTTTCATAAGGCTGTGAGCGCGCGTCAAAGTTCAAAATCCGCGCGTGCTGCTATGGGAAATATAATGCAAATTTGATCAAAAACATGCCATTTTAAAAATCAAAATAACTCTTCAGATAGTCAGTTGACCCCCAACTTTAATATCATGGTTGGAAAAAGCATGAGTTGGAGATATGATTTCATGTCTCATTTGACCTTCAATTAACTCATGACGTCATCATAATGGCCTCCGAACTCAAAATTTCAATTTGCATATTATGACGTCGGCAGATTTTTTGAAAATTGATTGTATCTCTGTAAATATTGAACGATTTACTTCCAAATTTTGATATGTTTTAGCTGAGACAATTTTCTACAAATGCAGTTATCACAAATTTTCATTTTGACAAAGGTATCATGGCATATTTTTGCGATTAAAGGAGGCATGTCAATTTTTCACATTTTGCGTGTATTCTCTATGGGACATGACTTTTTCTCAAAACTGGATTCTACATTCTCGTCTTTCGCGAGCAATATCTCCGTCGTTTTTTCTTTGTTTACGCTAGGCTTTGAGTATGTTGTAGCTGAGACAATAAGCTATCATAAGTGTGCCCTTTATTTTTCGATCAGATGCCGGGATCATGCTCATATTTCACTTGGAATGTGGGATTTGAGGATTCCATTTTCCGTTAACGTGTAATCGCTATGGGAAATGTTTTGGTATATCGGTAATGCACTTGACTTCGGACCTCGAGAACCCTGGTTCGAGTCCAGGCATCTCCAACAATTTTTTTTCCTTCAATTTTTTTTCTCTTTGAATTTGAAAATTAAGACAGACCACCTAATTCGTCCCCATGACGAATTAAATTTCTAGTATAACATTGATTTTTTGTTGTACAAACGCTATACTTGGCGCAGGGCTTCATTAGGACCTGCTGCATGATGGTAGGGTAGGAGCCCCCGGCATAACTATTCATATATGTGTGATCGGGGGCCCCATAAAGTTTGTACAATAAAAACTCAATTAATTAATTTGTGTGTGTGAGAAATCAGGTTTGTAATCAGGATGCCCCCACCCTCACACCCTTAAATTGACATTTTTGCCGGGGGCTCTTAGCCTAATATCATTTAGTAGGTCCTTTGGAAGACCTGTACCAAAAATGGTGCTTTTATCCGGCAAGTAACGATAATCGATAAATTTGACGCTAAGCTACCTGACTATTTCCAGAGAGTAAAAAATCGAGTGAAGGAAAATAAGTGAAGCATTTTCAGAGTTTTCTTTTCAGAGATTTAAAATTGTAATACGAATTTCTCTGGAAGTAATAAACAAAAAAAGTAATACATGCATTACATGAAGAATTCTTGTTTCTTAAGATCTTAAATATATAGCCAGATATATCATGTTCCTCAACCAGTAGGAACTAATCTTCTACTGCATGACATATGGTCAGAAGCAAACAACATTAATTGATCTGATGTGAACATAGGCCCTCTGGAGGGAGTGTGCTCATAGTCTATACATGTTTGATCATACATTAAACTATATGTGCTGTGAAGGATATGCCATATATGATTAATTAAATACACTAGAGGTAGATGGAGATATAAAGAATAAGAAAGGGAGAGGGGGAGATAGAGGCAGAGAGAGAGAGAGATAGAGACAGAGAGAGAAAGAGGGAGAGAGATAGAGGGAGAGAGACAAACAAACACACACACACACGCACACGCACACGCACGCACACACACACACACACACACACACACAGAGGAGAACAAAGGGGGATACACACAAACTAGAAATAGACTGATATTCCAAAAATAAACATCATGGAATAGGGAAAAAGGAGAACATAAAAGAAAGAGGAATACAAATAAAGAGAATTTTCACAATTCAATGATGATGCCATGAATAAGGAGAATGAACAGATCTTACTGTTTTTGTTGGCTTGATAGATAATTTCAAATAATAGCATTCACATCCAGACAATATGTAGAATAAAAAAATTGATGGAAGTTTGCACTAATGCACATTTGTACCAATTGATTTTATGATTACTTTCTGCCATGTCTGATGAAGGTCAACCATGATAACCACCCCTTAGTAAAAGTAAAGTTGCTCAGGGACAAGGGCATTACTGAAATGGCAGGAAAATGGTAAATTTAATTCACAATTTATGTATACACTCTAATAAGGCAAATCAAATATGTTTTGTCATACATATAATCTCCCCCTGGCCCACTAGCTATACACTTTAATTTGACAACCAAAAGCCCTATTAGCCAATTTAAAATTCTACATATGTGACTGGGTGAATAATGAGCTGCCATGAAGAATTTTATATTTTAGAAAATTTTCATATTTTCACTAGAGAAATATTGTATTTCTTCAATATTTGTGTATATAAAGATTCTCATGCATGGTAGCTTTATATAAACATTTTATAAATATTTTATATACATGTAAGTTTGAAAAAAAAGTCGGAAAGGTAGGAGCATGGTCAAAAAGTACGAAAAAGTAAGAAAAGTAGGATCGCTTGAAAGTCTGGGCACACTATAGACAACATAATCCAAGAATTATTATACAAAAGTCTCCTGAATTAATCTTTTGTATCATGACTACAAAATACATTTGTCTTACTTTACAATAAATTTCTGTTGAACATGAACTCTTCCATTTGCAAATTAACTGTTATTGACACAAGAGCGATGCCCTGGACATATGTTGACAATTAGCATATATATGGTGTAAGCTGATTTACCAACAACTACTTCCTTTATAGACCTTATTTTCTAATGTTATACACATGTCATATAAATCACCTCTGGAGTCTGGTGAGAATGCCCCATAGGCAGAAGAAAAAATGCCCCGTAGATTTACTCTTGCTTACAAAGCTTGTATATCAAGCTGTGTAGCTTGGGTTCCCAAACATTAAATGGATGCACATAATACAGTTGCAGAAATGTTTATAAAGAGGATATATGAGTAACTGAGAGCATAGAAAAGAAAGACAATATACTACTTGTTGCGGAGAGGGTGCTATCACCAATGATTCAAATTGAATGACTCAATTTAAAGTGTTGGGGGTTTTACAATGTCTTCCCTTAGTTTGCATCCTTCACTGGCCCTCTAATCCTATTTTTAACCTTTGTTCCAGATACATAAATCTTATAAGGGCATAGGCTCACTAGTATTTCCCATAGAATCCCTTCAATCAACACTAATAAAAAGATCATAGGAGCACCTGAACTGTTGATGATTCAGAGTGCTTTCCCAAATAAGCTCAAAATACTATTCACATTACATATTTCTATGAAAGTGTTCATGATACAATATGACTTAGATCATAACCTGAGAGGTATCAGTGAACAAACCGACATGTGACAAGCTCAGAATTTGTACAGTATTTGAGACTGAGAAAAGGCCTGATTCATGGTGTCTATCATCAATGCAACAAGCTTCCTGACCTGAGAAAACTATCTAGGTATGTTGGCATGTGTGACCTATTTATAACGCATTACATCAGGTATCTATTGGTTATATAACTTAATGTTAATGACTAAGTAGGTCAAATTTATAGGCCTCAGAAACATGTCTTCTTTAAAACCCAATCACAATGGAGACACTTTGAAGGAAGTGGCATTATTTCACATGGCAAACTATGACACCAATGAGTCAAATGAAGTAGAGTATGACATGTGAATAATATTATTTTTCTTTTCATGATTCATAACAAACTATGACATATGATTCTAGATGTGCATATAATTATGTCCCACACACATGGTTAAAATAGTACATTATTACTGGATACTACTCCTTATTGCAGTTCCAATATGTCAATTTCAATAAATTTTGTTTTTGTATTAACAAAATGGAAGGTAATTGCGATCAATGTTGTTACATCAATTTAAAAGCAGTCAATATTTTTCTTCAAAACAAATTTCTAAAGAGGGAAATAGTGATGTCATAGACTTAGGTTCCCATTATGCACTAAGACAGAGCTAAAACATGAAAGAATATGTATGTACCTGGTGCATTTATATCAAAACGTTTTAAATATCTATAAAAAACAGTATTTGGAAGGAAAGGAATATATATTTTTAAAACATGGAATATATGTGGAATAATTAAAACTTCTATGACATATGTTCTAGCGACAAATGCTACGCATTCAGTTTCTAACACTAACAAAGTTCATAACTTCAACCCTGGATCTATCAACTAATCCTACCCCTAAGGCTTAACCCAAAACTAAACCTAAAATGAAGTCTCATCCTACATCCCCAATGCAATAAAGCATGGATCAAATGTTGTTGGAGCATGTGTTGGATCATCCAATGCATACATACAGTATAACTTGGGAAAGGCAGGAGAATAAGACAATTTCTTTACCCCCAAAAAGGTAATTTCATTAATGTTTTTAAAAAATTCAATAAAAAGATGATGTCACAATGTGTGTATTGCATCTCTTCAAGGTGAAGCTCTACCCTCCTGATCCTAACATGCAAGATACAAACATAAGCAGCTTTGTAAAGATCTGTGACACCTGTTTCTAGGTGACAGGGATATCTAGAAGTTCTTGTGAAGTAGGATCAAACTAAATCTGTGTTGATATAACAGGAAGATGGATTAAATATTCAGCTGATGCTTGGTACTAGTCTACAAACTGAACTCTAGTTTTAAATATTTTAATCTAGATCACCCGATTGCTGCTATTTTGTATCATGTAAAATCTTGCTAAAAATGCATCTTATGGTTATTGGATGGGGTAAACAAAAATTCAAGCAACAATTTAACAATTATATTAAAGCAGCCTAATCTACCATGTATTTTAACAGTTGACACTAGTAAGGAAATAATAACAATTAGCCTATCACAGTAGATACATAATGACATCACATTCATAAATCAAACATAGAAATCATAGAGCTAATTTGATCTGCAGCTTTTTATAATTAATGTACATGTACATATTTCTAGTAACTCCATACATGATTCTCATCTAACTGACTTTTTCCGCCTTCAAGCCTTACTTTATCTACATTGAGAACTTCAATAGAAATGAAGCATGAATACAGGTCTTTGATGTTTAACCTCGGTTCAGTTTGATAAAAACCTATTATCAGTACCAATCTGCCACAAAGCTGTCACAAATCTACTCACAGCCAATCAAATGCAAATATTGAAGTAGCTCATTAAAATGGTTGTAATTTGTTACTGATAATAATTTCTATGAAACAGGGCCCAGATGTGTTCTGAATGCATTTCTTAATGCCAAAGGGTTTATCAAAGCTTACTGATACATGTATATGCCATTACCTATATTACATAACACACACAGGCCCACATAACACACTCACACCAATATTCAGATCAAACAGAGGAGAATATGTTAAAGTTGATATTCATTGAAAAGCACAAATATGGCAACTAATATATTAATGGAAAGCGGAAAAGCATCTAGATTACCATGATATTCACTAGATATCATATCAATATATTGAAATCCCTCTAAAACACAATTTAGAAACACCTCTCAGATTCTTAGAACACGGAAGTTGACGTATAGCGTCAGACGCTGTTTTTGTGACATAGTTATATGGACCCAGCTGGCGCGCCGTAAACAGTACAGCTACATACAACGCGTAAAACAACATCTTTTACCAATATATTCCGTCCAATTATACATGTTATTTTTTCACATTAACGTATGCAAAGAAACATGACACGAATATAGAATAACAAGAATAATGTTTTTTTTTGTTCGGATATCCCTCATCGGTTTTGTAAACCTGTTAAATTAGCGTTGAATTAGACCATAGTTTCGACGAAGTTGTTGATCTCGACAGGCGGACCTGGTCAATGGTGCATATACATATAAGCTCAAATGTGTAAATTAAAACGAACGAGTTGGAGTTACAGTGTACAAGCTGAATGAGTACCATTAAAAAAAACCTAACTTGAATCTAATTATACATACAAGAAATGGCATTTTCCTGCAAAATCTCGAGCCCTCAAGTCCGAAAGTGACCGGTTTGTTTACAGATCAGCAGAATTAGATTTCACGCACCAAAGCTATGAGTATAATGAGTATAGACCGCCGCACCGAAGTCTTTATCAACGCAGTGATTTACTGTGATTTCCAATACAGATATGTTGAAAATACTGTTATCTTACATGATTTTTAAATGAAGGATACAATTAATTCATAAGAAATATGAATAAAAAATAAATTAAAGTACGAGAATAAAAACTGAACTGAAGACTGCACTGCACTGATCTTCGCAGCGGCAGATATAGCCTTGCGGTGCCCCCTTTGCTGGCCAGTCTCGTCGCGTCAACTAGGCCTAGTTGGCCGGCCTTGTTATAAAGCTAAGCTAAGTCGTCAAGTGAATAATACGCATCAGCGCAGCTGAGCAGTATGTGAGGCTGAGCTGGCTGACGGTGGTATGCTCTGGTATGCTCTGGCAACAATCAGGCAATTATTCATATAGGCCTACCGATATATTATTATTGGTCATTCTTTTTTCATTTTGAGAGTGCTTTTTGTGACTGTGTCTGTGACGTGTAGGTATGCTTGAGTTCTGGCTCTAGCACGGCCGCGGCGGCATCACCAGCAGTAGCATCTGCATCTGCAGCATGACGAGCAGCCTCATTGAAATCTTCATCTATTTCACCTATTTCGCCCTGGTCATCGTCACTATTCATAAAACTATATGAGCTCATACTGTCCTCATCATCCTCCTCCTGAACACTGTCGACTTCAAAATCTAATTCTAAGTCAAGATCGGCCATAATCATAATATTGAGAGTACATTCGTAGAGCAAAGTAGAAGCACAGCGACGTATTTTGCACGCAAGCGATCAATAGTCTTTTGCGCTCGTTATCATAGTGGTCCATATAGTGATGTCACTCGATAACGTGACTCCGGGACCCCAACCAGGGGCGCTTACCGGTTCTGTTTGCCTCTTGGACGATGGAATTAGTCCAATATCGATCTAGACGTATAACCTTTACATTGATATGAGATTTAACCACATTGATAAGCAATGAATATCAAACTTTAACTGAGAACAAAATGGAAATTACGTCAACAATTAAGATAAGAGAACCTATAAATACAAATGATAAATACAAATGAAACAAAGAAAACTGAATATACAAGTTCCATAAAAACTGGGCCTTCAAAAGGATTAGGGTTAAATGTAGTTCTAGACGTCTAAGAATTCTTCCTTGATTAATACAATAAAGGTTATGAAAGAGATGGGAGCTCTTTCATGACGAAACCATGAAGTGTAAGGGGGAAATCATGGTGTAGAGGTCCATCTTTTCTTCTTTCAGACAAAGGTGTGTGTGTATTGGGTTTTTACAGACATGTATCAATCAGATATGATTATTTACGTCTGGGGACTGACCTTTAAACGTCACCATCCGAAAGACGTGACTCAGTTTTGGACCTGCGTCCTTGGCTGAATCAGTATGTAACTTCCACTGTTAGCTGGATTACAGGAGCACGCCACAACACCAACGCCCAATACCCCATTATAATAATAATAGTAATAATAATAGTAGTAGTAGTAGTATAAGTAGTAATTATAATAATGACAAGTCAATGCAAAGCATAGCATCCAGGTACAAATGGCCTATATTTAGCGATTTTTGCATATTTAATGAGCTGTGACCTTCGATGTACATACTCAACATAACTTTCATTTTAGAATGAAAACCACATTTTTGCATATATAATTAGCTATTTTGCATATTTAATGGGCTATGACCTTTGACCTTTGACCTGGGGGCCCCAGCACTGGCAGTGATTTTTGTGTCATCCTTATGTTTGAAGGAGGGACAAAGATTCCCTCTCCCCTCCCTGAAACAAAAGGATGACGTAGAGACAGCCAAAAAAATACACCGGGGCGGCAGGCGAGTTTGCCCCAGAAACACCATAAAAAGCCCTCGAAATAGGCCAAAAATTTGATTACGGGGGCGACATTAAAAAAAGAAATGATCTAAAATCCCCCCATAATGATTCTGAGCGGCCGCTCTCTACTAGCTTTGTATTCATTGTGTGCATTTTTTGGTCGGCGTGCACATGTGCGCTGAATCTCCGTGTAAAATTGTATACACAAATTCGGTCTAAAAAACTTGATCCATACCTTACGCCAAAACACATTTTGTTTTGATACATCATATTAGCTGAACATAGACCATTTGCTAAACATCGCGAAACTGCAATCAATTTCTTTCATGATTGCCACAATTTTATATAGTTTATAGGTATGAAATCAAAGCTTATTTTGTGATTATTCTGGCCATGTTTACTGAACTTAGATAATCATTTTTTAAAGTAAAGTTTGCACAAGAAAATCAGAGAAAATCATTGTGACATGACAGTTCAGGTGCAAGCTGCCGTGAGTCCACACACGTACAATACAGTGCAGTGCTACTGCAGCTGCTGTCGGAACTGTCACTGTGTGAGCTAGAGTCAAAGAGACTTGACAACACTTTGAAATTGCTATCTGTTTGCATCATTACTGCCGCGATTTCAATATAGTTTCTAAATAGAGGTATGAAACCTGAGTATAGTTCATAGTGTATAGTTGTATACTGAATTTCGATAATCATTTTTTAGAGTAAAGTATTCACAAGAAAATCAGACAGTCGTTTAAAAACATAGACATTAGTAACACCTTTACTAATATGTTACAGTTCTTGCATCAAATAAATGCATTAAAACTTAGTTATTTAACTTGATAAATGCTTTCTTTTTGAATGGGTAATTATGAAGCAAGAAGCCTGAAACCTTAATCAAAGATAAATATATAAGTAAGTCTACTACAAAACTCAACAAACTGTATCCTTTTACGAATGAATGAAAAAGTAGCCCCAGAAATAAGAGCCCCCGAAAGTCGAATATGGAGCCCCCAAAAATGTCCAAAAAATTGTTAATGGAGAAAACAAAATGAATGTTTTTTTGTCCCTGGGTAGAGATCGCCACTAGTGGCTCGGACTATTGTTAATACTAGAAGTAGCATCACCAAAACAATACGTGTGCATCTCTATAGAAAATTTGTAGGAAATCTGTCAAGAAATGTGACATGCAGAGGGACACAAGATTTCCCCTAAAATACGACCTTTAATCCCATAAAAGATAGAACACTGGGGGGGGGGGGGGGCAGCATCACCAAATCTGTAGAGGTCTAGAGTAAACTATGATGGACCTCCATACAAAATCTGTAAGAAATCTGTCAAGTAATGTAACAGTTACAGCGCATAAAAGACATATGACCTTTGACCCTCTAAAGCACGGAACAATGAGGGCAGCATCGCCTTAAAGTGTAGATGTGTAGATTGTACCAAGATACATCTCCATATAATCTTTGAAAGAAATCCGTCATGAAATATGACCAGCAGAGCGCACACTAGACACCCACCAAAATATGACCTTTGACCCTATAACAGACGAACACAGGTCACCAAACACTAAAGATGTGTAAATTTTACCAACATACACTTCCAAACAAAATTTGAAAGAAATCTGTCAAGAAATGTTGCAATTAGAATGCACATTAGAATGTACACAAGACATCTACCAATATAGAAAATGGAACACTGGGGGCAGCATCACCAAAAATTGTAGGTGTGTATATTAAATCAAAATACACCTCCACACAAAATTTGAAAGAAATCCTTTTAAGGAATGTGGCAGAGCACACACAAGAATATGACACACCGGATGCGGGGGCGTAACGCTGTTGAATCCAAAGTATCCTTCGGCATACTGTCGGGGGATACATTAATACTAACTACTGGTAGATGGAATTTTGACTGCGCACAGTCGAAAATGATGCCTCTGTCAAAGAGCAATTTTACAAACCAAAACAGAAGCAATTTTTCAAATTCAAGTTTAATTGTAATTCCCTATCAGGTTCTCAAATTTCTCATATACATGTTTGACCCTTAGACCTTTGACCTCATGACCCTAAAATCTAATCAGTTCATGGCTTTGCAAGATATACATGTCTTTAGTTTGATTGTTATCCATCCGTCAGTTCTAATTAGAATGCATTCACAAGCTATTTTTGCATGCATAATCAGCCTCATGACCCCAAAATCTACTCAGTTCATTGGCTCTGCAAGATACATACATGTCTTGAGTTTGCTGGTAATCCGCCCATCGGTTCTAATGATAATGCGATCACAAGCTATTTTTGCATACATAATGAGCCCCATGTCCTTTGACCTTGACCTCATGACCTCAAAATCTAAGTTCATTGGCTCAGCAAGAGATATACATGTCCTGAGTTTGATGGTAATCTCACTATGAATATGACCGACAAAGAAAGAGGACAAAATATACAGTTCCTCAGGTAGACAAAGGAACATCCCTTCACTGCTATTATGTAAAAATGTGTAGAACAGGTGTCACATGCATATTCACCTGTTCTACAAATTTTTTCATAATAGCAGTGAAAGGGTGTTCCTTTGTCTACCTGAGGAACTGTATATTTTGTCCTCTTTCTTTGTCCGTCATATTCATCGTGTCTGTCCATCTGTTCTAATGATAATGTGATCACAAGCTATGTTTGCATACATAATGAGCCCTGTGACCTTTGACCTCGTAACCCCAAAAACTAATCGATTCATTGGCTCTGCAAAATACATACATGACCTAGGTATGGCAGGAATCCATCAATCAGTTCTTGAGATAACGCCATCACGAGAACGGGACGTAAGGACAACCCGAAAACACAATGCCTCCGGCTACTTCGTAACAGAGGCATAAAAATGAGATATCTATGTGTTCAAAGATACAGAGATGTGAAGTGCACTACACTAATGTCATTTTGCCATGCTGGATTTATAAGGTGGATTACGGCTTCAATGGAGTGCATGGCTTCACTAACCTGTTGTAGTTCTGCCTGCTGCTGTAGCATCTCAGCTCCAACTTCCACAGGAGGCAACTTGCTAGTCACTGCTCCACCTGAGGCTGACATCATTCCTCTTTGCTGCTCCAACCACTCCTGGAGCTTGGCCACATCACTCTGGTACTCTTGGGCCAGCCGCTCTGTATTCAGCAGCATCCTATGGTGCTCCCTTTGGTCTGCAAGGTTTCTCTTACAGGCATCCATGCGGTTATGTAGATACCGTACAGTGGTTTCAAGATGCTCCGCTAGGACAGGTGTCTGGCAGGTGGTGGCATCCAAGGTCTGCTCAATGCTCTCCTCAATGTCATTCAGCTTCTGTAGCTTGCGACTCAACTCAAGCTGATGGTTCTGGAAATGGGAAAAGATGGAAACACTCACCATACTTAAAACAGAATGTCAAGAAAAATTGAATACCGGTACTATGGAACATCATTTCAAAGATCACAGCGACAACATACCCTTTATAACAAGTTGGTTTTGTTGATCCCAGTTATTTGTTTTCTATCGTCTTTAGCCCTAACATGTAAATATTTCAATCTAACATGGTAATTTCCTTGGTCCGTAGGAATTATTATAAAAGGTTCAAGTGTATCACAGTATGATTACATGTCTCAGTCTGAAAGGACAAAAAGGCAAAAGTGAGTTCTATGATGAATGAACTTTGGTGAAATACTTTAGATTGAATTTCTGATAAAATGACAAAGATATTTAAAAAAAAGGAAACTGTCATATCTTACATGATTTTGAAGGAGTTGTTCCTGAATGTCTGAAGCACTCAATTCCTCGTCACCACTCTCTTTATTTTCATCTGGTTCAAGCTGTTTGATGAAGTCAGTCAACCAGTCATCTAGATGCTGAAGTTCTTGCTGATTGACCTCTAGTCTTACCTTAACACGCATTCCATCTTCTTTCTCTTTCTAAAATAGAAACAACATGGAAAAGAAGAGTGGAACATTTAAAATAGATCATTGTGACAGATTCAAAATATAAAGAGACAATTGTCCTTACCAAATTGAGAATTTTTTTTTTTAACTCCGCATTGACAAATTCAAGAAAACAGTGAATATAAAACAACAGTAACAGTCACATGGATGCCGGGAAAGAAAAAAGGTTAACTATATAACTATAACCAGAAGATTTTCTCTTCCAATCCATGTGACTTTACATAACTTGTCATGAACTCAGCCATTAGTTTCCATATTTTGTTCAATCTTAGCATTTTGTTAATTCTTGTTCACTCTGATGATAGCACAACGAATAGCTAAACTATGTCAATTCCAATCCACTTCTTTGATACAAACCCTGTCTAGATGCACTTAGTTGACCCATGTAGCAGGTAGATTGACTGTTGTATGTTGATACTACCCTCCAAACATTTCATAGAAAACTATCACAAATACTGTTTGTCCATCGTTTTATGGATTGCTAGATGTCAACGAATTTAATTCTGTTTAAATCATCATAATTCAGTAACTCAATGAAATACTTTAACTTCCTACTAAGAAATTGCTTTCTCATTTCAACTTATGACAAAATTTATTCTATTTATTTTCTTACACAATTACAATGTCGACATTATGGATTGACACTTGGCCTTTCATAAATCAGTAGACTAAGTTAGGCTGCTTTGAAGAATGTTGACTTCAATCTATTACTTCATACCTGTAACTTTTGGAGAAGCTCATTAGCATCACTCTTGATCTTATCAACTCTATCTCTGAGATCATCTATAGTCTCCCTGAGTATGTCTTGGGGTATGTGTAGCTTGGTGGCTTTCTCTTCTACCATGCTCACATTCTCATCTAAATTACTGCACTCACTCATCAGATTCTACAATCAAAACATAACATTACAAACTTCATGGATGAGAACTCCAGCCTGTATACGATCTAGTGCCCTCAATTGAGTTAAGAAATCAGAACTTAATTATCTAGTACATGGTAAGCATGATAAGGGATCTACAAATCTGCAATACAGCAATGAATCAGAAAGGTTGGAATAAAATTTGTATGCATAAAAGTACAGAACGTGTTATAATCTACGTCAGCATTCAAGATTAATATTCAGATTAAGATTCAGATCTATTTTCCTTGTCCATGTTAAAGCATTGGGCTGTCAAATTAATGTTAATTCCTTTTTCTATATCTCAGTGTGCTATTATATTGGCAAGCACCAAGATCAGTTTTGAAGAACTACTTGTCAATTGAGAGTAGTGTCAACTCATATTCTTTGACACAGATCTAATCCACTGCCAATGGAAAGTGGGTGGCTCTTGTATTCAGCCCAGGAGAATGAGAGAATTTAGTAGTTGATGGGTTAATGCGCTCCATGCTCTGGGGGGGGGGGGGGTTCAAAAAGACTAAGATCAACTTAAAGTTGGACTTTATATGACAGGCCATTCATGCCACTGTTTGCTTTCACCATTTACTGGCATTTATGTTTCAAGGGACGTACAAATCATGGTCACAAATCTAGAGAATTCACATTTTTTGATAATTCATTATTAAAGTAAAAAATGTTATCTGAAGATCATAATGGTGAGAGCAAACAGTGGCATGAACGGCCTGCCATAGTTAACTTCAACTTAAAGTCGATCTTAGTCTTTGTAAAACACTCCCCTAGGCAGATGAAATATTCCCACCTTGAGTTCTTGAATGTGTTCATCAAGGTTACGAGCCTCCATTGGAGTGTGTTTGATCTCTTTGAGTTGAGCCTCTGTGTTAGCAAGCCTGATGTTGATCTGAGACAGAGCATTCCGGTAATCTTCCTGCTTGGCTAAAGCATCTTTTAGAAGACGTTCCTTCTCCTCCATCTAAAAAAAAATACATGAAAATTAAATTACTTGTATTGACGTCATATCGTATCCAAATTTGATAGCAAAATATTTCAACACCTTCAAAATGTTAATACTTGTCAAAATTGTAAGAAAAAAACATATGTTCACTTACATCTGTGTTAACTAAAAACTTATGAAAACAAAAACAAACTGTTATGTTTTAAGGCAGCTTTTAAGAATATCTCAGAGAAATCACATGTTACCTATACATAATTTTACAAGCTTAAACTTAATCAGAACTAAACGTAATGTGTGAAAATTATGATAGTTACACACTTTAAATGACTGTACCTTATGCTTTAGAGCATCCCATGAGCGATTGAGTTGGTCTATCTTCTGTCCTTTACCATCTACTGTAGAAGGATCGTTCCAGTCTTCCTTCCAGTCTTCATGGCGTATCACAGGAAGTGGCATGTTCCTTGACAACGTCTGCTTTGGTTTCTCATCTACAGCTTCCACTGCTTCAGCTTGTTTTGAATGTTGGTCTTTTTTTACTTCTACAGGACTATGACTAGTGGCTCTGCTGGCATGGTCTAGTGGCGAAGACTCAGGACTAGGTCGAGTATGAAGTTGTCCTGTTTCTACAGCTCTGACATTTAGCTGTGTTGAAACTAATGATTCAGCACCCTGAAGTTTGTCTTTTTCTATCAAACTTGGTGACTGTTCAGTGGGCGATGAATCCTTCTGCAAAACAACCTTAGGTTGGATCTGCAGTGTTTGTTCAAGGAGATCAGCAGCTGACACAACTGGTTCATATTCAGTAGATTGGTCTTGCACTGGGGTTTGGTTGTCAGTTTCTTTTTTATGTGGTATTGGAGCTGCTTCGTGATTCTGTTGCCATGGTACTGGTGAACCATTAGGAGTATAAAAGTCAGATGACGTGGAATCACTATGATAGTGCTCTTCCTCACCATCCCTCACCCTTGGCATGGACTTCAGTGGCACTTCACCGTATTCTGTAGGATGTCTTGTGTCTGAGTTGGAATGTAGAGGAAGAGAATCTACAGAACTATCATCTGAATCAATAGGATACTTCAATGCATTATCAGTAACAGTCATGCTGCTTGGTCTAGAGTAAAAACCTGCATCCCTGGTAGGTAGTGATTGAGACTGTCCTAGTTCATCAGGGATCCGGTATGCTGGCAGTGCAATCATGGATTCCCCAGTTTGCATATCTTGTATCATCAAGGGATCCTCTTTAGGATCATCTGTGAAACCTACTAGACTCAGCAGGTCATCTGACACTGTTGCTGGAATAGCAGCTAGGTCTTGACCTGACTTGGGATCTCTGATGATAAAAGGAGCAACATCTCTTATTTGCTGAGTGCCTGTTATAACTGGTAATCGCTTTAATTCTGTATCCTCTACAATAACATAGTCTGGCGATGATGTATGGAGACTTGAACTTCCAGCACCAGGAATTGCACCAGCCAATCCTTTTCCACTGATGGCAGCTCCGTTATGCTCTTTTAGCTCTGATAAAGGAGTTAAAACATATGCAGCACCTCTGTCCGTAAGTATTTGCTCTACTGGTGGCACTGAAAGAGGGGCTCCTGTGACATCCATTGCAGTATCTTGTTCTGATTCTATTGTGCAAGGCTTCTCGTTATCCTTCTCCATCCAGCCAAGTAAAAAGGGTGTATCTATGGCAGCACCAGAAGTAGCAGTTGATTCATCACTTTGAATTATGGGTTCTGGTTTATCACTCTCAAAAACATCATCTTCAGAGTGAGGGGAGTCATCTTCTTGCTTCATGCTTTGCTTATCCTTTTCTGGAATACTACTCTCATTGATTACCATTGAAGTATGACCAGGAGCTTTATCATAATCATACGGTTGTTTCTTCCCCAAAGACTGCTTGTCAACTGTAGATTGGGTATTGGAAGGCTGAGTCTCAGCGGTGCTTCAGTTGGTTTCAATCTGGTTTCACTCACAAGTTCTTCAACTTGTGGTACACCTGCTGTAATTCCTATGGATGCACAGCCAGTTGAAGGATCAAAAACCTTCACTGCAGGGATATCTTGTGAGTTAAGGGCATACAGAGATGGAATTTCATTGAGATCTTTGAGGCTTTCTGCAGGTAGAGCCCTGAAAGTTTGTCCCGTGCTGGGGTTCCTGACAATGCATGGCTCATCTTGTGAAAATGGCTGTGAACCGATAACTGAGGGCTTGTTGGCTGGATTTGAAGATGTTGCTAAAATGTACTCATCTAGAAAGGTAGATCCTCCACCTCCATCTCCCCCACTTCCAAAGTTATCTTCTGGTACAAGGATATAGGCTGGCCCTATATCAGTGACTAGTTGATACTTGACTATCTCTGGACTAGCCTTTGTCTTTGATGCGTGAGGAATTACTGGTTTCTCTTTTCCATCTGCATTGGTGCTTGTGATTGGTGCTCTTAATGATGAGTCTGGGAAATGAATCTGAACAGGCTTACTTGTATCATCTACAAAGACACTCGGTTGATTGTGTAAAACATCTAGGCTATGAACCGGCTTTGCTTTGAATATTTTCTTAGAGACTGGGTCCTCAACTAAGAAACTATCCTCCTTTGGAGATGGCTTGGATCCCACAACCACAGGAAGAATGTTCAGAGCTTCAGAATCTGCTCTAACACAAGGTAGATCATCAGCAATGCCATCTATGCTCCTCTTGGATTGACTCCAGTCACCTGTTGTATTGAAATCATCTTTAGGATGCACTTTACTTTGTTCAGACAACTCAACTGGTATCAAGGTGTATGCAGGTCCAAGTGATGTCAAAATCTGGTTGGAAACAGGCTTTCCAACTTCTTCTTCATCTTTAGCTAAATCTTCTGCACCCAAGTTATGATGTTCAGGTGACAGTTCCTCAATGATATTTGATGCACCAAAAGAAGGCTGTGTCCCATCATCTGATGCAGAAGTCACTTCGACATGAGACAGTGAAAACAAGGGACACCCTGCCAAATTAAGATCAGATTCCCTTCCTTCATGTTGAGCTTCATCAATGTTTTCCCCACTCTGTATTTCGTCACCTGCATCATCACTTCTTTTGGTGGGTTCAGTCACATCTTGTGTAGGAGTCTGTTGTACTTGAGTCACTGGCTTTGTTATTGATACATAAGAGGTCACATTTGAATCTCCCTGAGAGGAAGGACTCTCTTCTGGTAAAGGTGGACAATATAGAGCCTTTGGCACTGCTACTCCAGACTGCTTCGTTGCAGGATTATAGACAGTCATTAGTGGATTACCATCAACACTACCAACCACAGCAAGCACACCACTGAGGTCATTGACATCGGTCATAGGTTCACAAATCATAACTTGACCTGATTCAGGATCTTTCACATGCAATGGTTGAATGTGGATATCCAGTTTCTGTTCGCCAGTCAAAACAGGGGGATCATCTGATTGGTCTTGACTGGCAAGGACAAAGTCTACATCTGGATCATCATCACCTGCTGTTGGACCACCACTTCCAATGAAAGGTCTCAGTGTGTATGCTGGTCCATGATCAGTGACAACCTGGTGAGTGATGGGTTCTGTCATAACTGGAGTTACTTGATTGCTTGGTTTAACCTTGCTGTACTCACAATCAGCAACTGGAACAGTCATTGATTTCAAAGTTATAGCACTTGGAATATCATCAAAGAATTGTTCTCTTTGCGGTTCTGTAAAAGACCCAGAATCAGATAGGTAAGTGCTTTCAAAATGTGGCTGTTTGGAAAATTCAGTTGGTTGAGGTGTTGCTGGAAAGGCAACTATTTCTGTACTTGTTTTAGGATGGAATATTACCATTGGTTTGGACAGATCTGCTGTCTCTGGCAGGTAAAGTGTGGGCTTGCTCATCAGGTCATTAACATTAGTAGCAGGTTCTGCAACAAATTTCTGCCCTGAAAGTTGATCAAGGATCTCTATTGGTTTGATTTCAGTTGAAGATGCTGATCCTGTCACAATTGCGGCATTGGCTGGTCTTGCTTCATCGACGATCTTGAACTCTGCATTGTCCTGTTCAGGTTTCTTCCCAACAGGTGTGACATCTTGCAGGGTTGACACTTCTTCAGTCAGTGGTTGCAGTATGTAAGCAGGTCCTTTATTTGTAATAAGCTGCAGAACTGGTTTATCTTGATCTAGCTGGGGTGATTTTGTAGTGACTTCAACATGTGGTACACTTGCTGGAATTCCTATGGATGCACAGCCAGTTGAAGGATCAAAAACCTGCACTGCAGGAATATCTTGTGAGTTAAGGGCATACAGAGATGGATTTTCATTGAGATCTTTGAGGCTTTCTGCAGGTAGAGCCCTGAAAGTTTGTCCCGTGCTGGGGTTCCTGACAATGCATGGCTCATCTTGTGAAAATGGCTGTGAACCGATAACTGAGGGCTTGTTGGCTGGATTTGAAGATGTTGCTAAAATGTACTCATCTAGAAAGGTAGATCCTCCACCTCCATCTCCCCCACTTCCAAAGTTATCTTCTGGTACAAGGATATAGGCTGGCCCTATATCAGTGACTAGTTGATGCTTGACTTCCTCTAGACTAGCATGTGTCTTTGATGCATGAGGCACTAGAATTTCACTTTCCTCATCAGCATTATTGTCCTCAGTAGACAGGCTGTCCCTCCCTTTCATTGCCATGGAACTGTGAATTCCTGTTAGATGAGGTGTGTTGTCTCCTATTTGGGGTACACTTGCATAACCTTTTCCTACCTGTTTAGATAGAAGTGACCTTTCTAATGGAGTTTTAGATAGTATCTGGAAAATATCTGAGAGAGGATTCTCTTTTCGATCTGTATTGTTGCTTGTGATTGGTGCTCTTAATGATGAGTCTGGGAAATGAATCTGAACAGGCTTACTTGTATCATCTACAAAGACACTCGGTTGATTGTGTAAAACATCTAGGCTATGAACCGGCTTTGCTTTGAATATTTTCTTAGAGACTGGGTCCTCAACTAAGAAACTATCCTCCTTTGGAGATGGCTTGGATCCCACAACCACAGGAAGAATGTTCAGAGCTTCAGAATCTGCTCTAACACAAGGTAGATCATCAGCAATGCCATCTATGCTCCTCTTGGATTGACTCCAGTCACCTGTTGTATTGAAATCATCTTTAGGATGCACTTTACTTTGTTCAGACAACTCAACTGGTATCAAGGTGTATGCAGGTCCAAGTGATGTCAAAATCTGGTTGGAAACAGGCTTTCCAACTTCTTCTTCATCTTTAGCTAAATCTTCTGCACCCAAGTTATGATGTTCAGGTGACAGTTCCTCAATGATATTTGATGCACCAAAAGAAGGCTGTGTCCCATCATCTGATGCAGAAGTCACTTCGACATGAGACAGTGAAAACAAGGGACACCCTGCCAAATTAAGATCAGATTCCCTTCCTTCATGTTGAGCTTCATCAATGTTTTCCCCACTCTGTATTTCGTCACCTGCATCATCACTTCTTTTGGTGGGTTCAGTCACATCTTGTGTAGGAGTCTGTTGTACTTGAGTCACTGGCTTTGTTATTGATACATAAGAGGTCACATTTGAATCTCCCTGAGAGGAAGGACTCTCTACTGGTAAAGGTGGACAATATAGAGCCTTTGGCACTGCTACTCCAGACTGCTTCGTTGCAGGATTATAGACAGTCATTAGTGGATTACCATCAACACTACCAACCACAGCAAGCACACCACTGAGGTCATTGACATCGGTCATAGGTTCACAAATCATAACTTGACCTGATTCAGGATCTTTCACATGCAATGGTTGAATGTGGATATCCAGCTTCTGTTCGCCAGTCAAAACAGGGGGATCATCTGATTGGTCTTGACTGGCAAGGACAAAGTCTACATCTGGATCATCATTACCTGCTGTTGGACCACCACTTCCAATGAAAGGTCTCAGTGTGTATGCTGGTCCATGATCAGTGACAACCTGGTGAGTGATGGGTTCTGTCATAACTGGAGTTACTTGATTGCTTGGTTTAACCTTGCTGTACTCACAATCAGCAACTGGAACAGTCATTGATTTCAAAGTGATAAAACTTGGAATATGTTCTCTTTGTGGTTCTGTAAAAGACCCAGAATCAGAAAGGTAAGTGCTATCATAATGTGGCTGTTTGGAAAATTCAGTTGGTTGAGGTGTTGCTGGAAAGGCAACTATTTCTGTACTTGTTTTAGGATGGAATATTACCATTGGCTTGGACAGATCTGCTGTCTCTGGCAGGTAAAGTGTGGGCTTGCTCATTAGGTCATTAACATTAGTAGCAGGTTCTGCAACAAATTTCTGCCCTGAAAGTTGATCAAGGATCTCTATTGGTTTGTGTCTAGTTGAACTTCTTGATCCTGTCACAACAGCAGCATTAGCCGGTCTTGCTTCATCAACGATCTTGAACTCTGCATTGTCCTGTTCAGGTTTCTTCCCAACAGGTGAGACATCTTGCACGGGTGATGCTTCTTCAGACAGTGGTTGCAGGACATATGCTAGTCCTTTATTTGTCATAAGCTGAAGAGCTTGCCTATCTTCATCTAACTTGGATGATTTTGAAGTGTTCTCGTCACAGTGAACAGACTCTATAGCATCAGCCACATAAGATTTCAAGAGCTGAGGATCAATAATCTCCAAGGTTTTTGACCGTGGGTCAGACTGTACATATGCAGTGACTTTGCTTTTCAAATCATCAGGATCCACTACAGGAACAATTTTTAAGATCTTGTCTGTTGATGGGTCCTTGATTAGGATAGGAACTTGATCCCAGGGCACAGGAGCATTACCAACCACTTCAGGAACACCATCAAAATGAGTCATCTTTGAGACAGTGTATTGTTGTGGTACAGTCTCTTTTGAATCATCACCATAGGACAGAGTATCTATTCCATGATTTGAAGCTGTTGAATCAGAGTCAACAGGCCTCAGTTCATATGCAGGTCCTTTGGTGGTTACTACCTGGTGAAGATCAGTATTTGGCTTCTCGCTTTCTTCTGCCATTCCTAATTTTGATTTGAACACATCCGTATTTGAGGGCTGTGGCTGCTCACCAGCATATTTCTGACTGCCTTGTATGCCTATGATAGGTTCTTTTTTAGATTCCTCATGTTGCCCGATGTTCAGATTATCGGGAAGCATTGGCAAAGGGCTATTATCTGCTTGAGCTTTAGGAGGTAAGTCTGTATCAAGTCCTTTAGCACCATCTACATGATCAAGTCTTTTGACACTTTGTACATCATTGAGTCCTTTCAGACTTGGGAAATTACCCTGCTTAGCACTAAGAATGTAAACTTGTCCTTTGGCACTATCGATATTGTCAAATTCTTGAGCACTATCCAGATCACCTTCCTCTTTCACACTCTGAACATCAGCTTGTCCATTGTCACCATCGATATCATCAAGACCTTTGTCACTGTCAGTATCATTAAGCCCAGAGAAAGGTAAACTCCTCATTAAATCAGGAGCCATCTCCACAGGTTTGACCCTTGATTCAAAAACAACTTCTTCTACCCGAACCCTATGTAGACTCTCATCACTCAAAGGTATTGCCACAACAGCAACTTTGTTTTCAGGATCTAGTATTTCCAATTCCTTTGTTTCAGGGTCTACCATGTAGGCTGTTACATTGTTTTCCAAATCGTTCACATTGCCTGTTGGTACAGCCTCCATAGTCTTGCCAGTTTTTGGATCAATGACGGCAAATGGTACAATTCTTTCTACAATGGGCACCCTCCGAACAACAACAGGAGAAAGGTATGGTGTAGGTTGCTTGATGACATATTGGGTTTGATGATCCCCTCCACCTGGTGCATCCCCATCCTTTCCAGGTTGTCCAATGATGGAACTGGAGCCTGCTGGGCGAAGGACATATGCAGGTCCCCTGTCAGTGATAATTTGATATGGTACATCACTGTAAGGATCAGGTAACACTTTGGATAATTGAGCAGCACTTTTAGAATTCAGGGTATCCAAAGGTTTTTCAACAGAACCTGGTCTGGGTGTGGATGTGGCAAGAATTTTAGGTGACTGGTCAGGTTCACTATCATCAAAACATCTCTTGGTAGATTGAGTAGGAAATTTTGACATATCTTCATTTGAGTCCATCTCTTTGCCTTCTACTCCTGATATGGAAGGAAGTGCTAGTGAACTGTCAACATCGTCTCTGTGACATTCATCACCTACACCTGCCACTGAGGGGTCATCAGCAAACAGAACCTTTTTCTGTGGAGGCTGATCTTCAGTGACATCACTTTCACCAAGAGGTCTCTTTGATTCCAGTAATGAAGTCTGCATAGGTTCTGGAGAAAATGATCTCCATGGAGTCCTTATGGGTGAACCCCTCCTAACCAAGCGAGCACCTACACCAAACTCTGGAGTAGCAACCATAGGGGGACCAAGAGGAGTGAGGGCGGCAAGATATGTCTGCCTGAAGTCTGTCCTTCTAGTTGCTTCCTCCTGGAGTTCTTGAGTCTTGTTGTTAATTTCCTGAATCTCATTTTCATATCCTTGAATTTCGACTGCAAGCACCTGAAGTGAAAAATAATATAAATAGGTATGATATATCTGCTGCAAAATTACCCCAAAAGATGTTCCTGTTCTACAATTCAGTTTCAACATTCTCAAAGGAAGACATATTTCATTTACAATATCAACTTCTTAACCAACAGCTGGAAGAGAGCTCCACAATGGTTAACCTATAGGTAGGCTCAAAAAGAAATTTTGAAATATAGTACATGTTAAGCAATCATTCTCTCAATGCTTTCAACATCTGGGACTGAAGCTCGCACTAAGTTTGAATGAGTCATACACTGTAAGTATCAATCTTAAATGTACAGTAACATAAAGTATACTACTTCATTGTGTACATCAAACCAAAATATGAACTTTAAACAAGATTGTGATGTAAAAGTAGTAATTTTTTCAGATGGCTATGAATGAAGGAAATACAATGGAACAAGATCCTCTGCCAAAGAAGCATATATACCATTCTAACCAGCTTTTTTACAATCAATTTTAATATCAATAGTTTATGATAATATTTACCTCATGTTGTGCTAATTGTTTCTGGAGTTGCTCCATACTTGTAGGTTCTACTGGGGATGCCATTGTATCTTGTGCTGTCTGGAGCTGAGCTTCTAATAATTCCAATTGCTTCTCATATGCCTCCTGTATGAGAACATTAAAAACATAATGTCATTTTAAACACATATTGAGCCTTTTTTAATATTAAGAAGAAAACCCAGTTTTCTTAGGCTCAAAAATAAAACATGGGAAATAAAAAACTGTCTATGGCACTAATTGCGTTCAAGATTTATTTCAATAAAACACACACAAAAAATGAGAGAATACTGTTGATGAGGCCTCATGAAGTCGCAATTAAAATCCCTTTGATTTTTTTTTAAAATTTAACGTGCAAGAATGAGACAAAGTAATCATCTATTCTAATTTGTCTGGATTTAGATATGTACATGTACAATTGCCTTAACTGAAAGAACCCATTTGCATAGTCAACATCAAAACAAGGAGTTTTTTTTTTTTGGGGGGGGGGGGGGGGCTCACTGACCTGTTGTACAAGAGATTTCTGTAGGACTTCACCATGTTGTATGGCAACATCATTTATCCGGGAGATGTCTTCCTGTAAGCTCATCAACTGAGGATCTTTGACCCCCTTCTCAATGATATCATCCTCATCATCATCTCCATCTAGCTCACTTGTTTGATCAGCAGAGATGGGGGCCAGGAGTTTGTGGGCATCATTCAGGTCTGCTAGGTGCTTACTGGCAGCTTCTAACTTCTCAAGAACCTCCTAAGATTTACAAATAAATGGCACAAATGAATTCTCAAAATAATATCGAAAATGGCCAACGCCTTTAATAGAATTATTTATATCCTGCAAATTTGTGATCTTGTGATCAAAGTGGAGATATGCAATAAATTCTGATCCTATCAAATGTTATTAAATACAAGCCAGGTTATTCTCCTGTTCATTAGTCTATTAAAGGATCTTAAATGCAATCAGAAGTGAGATCTATTTAACCCTCAAAAGGATTGGTTATTTCTCTCAGCAATGGTAGGGCGGATTCCACCACCCAGGATCTCAACACGATCTACAGCACATGCATGTCCAATTTCCTGTATTTCAATTGGACCAATTTTCTACAAATAGTTTTAATCTGAAAAATCTTTAAATGTCAGTTACAATACAATACCTTCTGATTTTCAAGCTGTTGATTGAGAGTCATTTGATCCATGTCTGGTGAGAGCATCATATCCTTGGCATCGGCTATCCTTTGGAACAGATCCATGAGACCACCCTGATAGTTCTGCCATCTCCTTGTCTCATCCTCCAAGGTGTCCTTGCGTTCCTGGGCGGTACTAAGCATATCCTGGAAGTCTTTTTTCAGGTCATCTGCTTTTTCCTGGTGGATAGGGTCCTTCAGCACTTTGGCAAGAGCTGGACCAGAAGACATCAAGGCCTCTACACTTTCAATAGTGTCTGGGACATCTTCCAGTAATGCCTACATTTTGGCAGAAAAGAATAATAGTAATAATCTATGCACATTCTCCACTTCCTGGGGAGCATTCCAGCCAGGCGTCATTTTTACAATCTAACTTAATCTAATTTAATCATCTAACCACATTTACTGTCGCATCCTACCGGGTACCCATTTAATACCTGGGTGGAGAGTGGCAAATGTAGATCAATGTCTTGCCAAAGGACATACGTGCCGCCACCATGGACCTTGTGATCCACAGTCTGGTCACATATCCACTAGACCTCGACCCCTCAACAACACAAATTTAGGATTTTATTCTACTTCTGCAGTAGTATTAGTGGAATAATCAACAAGATAATTAACCTGATGAACCACTCCAGATGACATTTTAAGACGAATATTGTACTGGTATGTATACTTTCTGCTGTTGTTTTTTAGCATATATAGAATTTAAACTCAAAGAAGCAATCATGAAGTGTTTTATTGTACTTATACAGGCAATCTGTCAATGACTATCAACAAAATCAAATAAAATTAAATATTCCTGTAAAATGGAAGAGCTATGCTAATAACATCAACTAATAGCTAGAGTAAATGGGTTTAACATTTGAATAAAATGTAAACCACAGGATTGAAAAGGCAAGGGTAGATTCACTAACCCTGTGTTCCTGCAGTTGACGCAAGACCGTAGGCATATTACCCAGGCTCAAGGTAGGCTTCACCGTATCAACTCCTTGATCAAGCCACCTTTCCACTGCTTCCTTGGCACTTTGGTGCTGTTTCCACGGCTCCATGGCTTTGATCAGTTCATCAGTCATCTGGTCAGTGGTGTGAATGACCTCTGCTAGATTGGTCTGAAGGGATGCAATGGTAGTGATGATGGCACTGCGTTCGTCTGGTCTGTTGGTCTGGTCTGTCAGTTGCTGGGCGACGTACTGAACAGAGTGCATGACTAACTGAGCTGACTCCAACGAGTCCTGTAAATTCTGCCAATAGTGATCAACACAGAAATTCATTTCATATATGTCCTAATTTCTTTCAAAGAAAAACCAGACCCCTTCATTCCATGTCTGGTGAAACTGAGTTCCAGCTGTAGCAGTAGACTGCTGTCAGTGTTAATAAAAAAGCACTGTTTTCATAATCTGTCCTATATTTATTTTTCAGAGAAGAGCCGGACTCTGTCATTAAAGCATCTACATAAAGACCTCCAAACTAGGATTTCAATAAAGATTTAGCAGATAGTCTGATCAAATACATAGAATATTCTTTATGATTCTTGATCATTACACTAATGACCGCTAAATTACATTTTATAATATCAAATTATATCACTTATTCAAGATAACACAAACTGACACACAAATAATAATAATGATAATAATAATATTCTACTTTTATATAGCGCCCAATACATTGATACAACAATGTGCCTAAGCGCTTTACAGATATATTATTTACCTAGTCATCTGATTCAGGCTTACCAGCACACAATGTATGCACATTTTCCACTCCCTGGGGATCATTCCAGCCAGTCGCCTTTTTACAAGTGCACACTTGCTCATCCAACCACATGAAATTTTGCATCCTATCGGGCACCCATTTAACACCTGGGTGGAGAGTGGCAAGTGCAGGTAAATATCTTGCCAAAAGATATTAGAGCCGTGTCGGGATTCAAACCCTTGACCTTCGCATCTCCAGTCAAGCGCCTTAAACCACTCGACCACAACACTCCTGATATAGGAGAAATATAATAAAGCAAATGTTCGCTGAGATACTGTGATGAAGTGGATGAAAGCAGTTACTCTACAAGAATAGAAAGAGCAATTACCTCATGTTCCTTTTTAGCATCTGGCACATCAAAGATATGTTTGTTCAACAGCTCCTTTGCTTTGTCTACAGCTTGCTCTGTATTGCAAGTCTGTTGCTGGAATAAACACCTCATCTTCTTGGCCTCATTTAATTCCTGGATGGTGGAGTCTAGCTGGTTGTTCAGCTTTGATTTCTGTGATCGGAGATCTTCAAGTTTCTCTGAGATGCTAGATGGAGGCACTGAGTTAAGGTCTTTGTACTTCTGATGCTGCTCATTACACAACTCCTCTATGTGATCTAATTTGGGCAGGAGCTCTGACTTCACAGCCTTAAGTAAACAAGGAACATGTGTTAAATACATAAAGACTATTTCCTAGGCAACTTAATTCTTTTATAATAACGTGATAATAATCATTCCAAAGGGTAATGGGAATGACTTTGAAAGTGCTCCTCAGGTCAAGACTATACCCAATTTTAAATAAAATTACACCATTGTTAAATGGTTGTAAATAGATTACTTTAGAGAAAGAACCTTGCTCTTTTTCATATTGAATGTTTATTTTAAAAAAATATGTTTGTGATGTTTTTGTGGAAGTCTTTGCTAATATGTTTTGCAGGTATGATCCTTAAAACAAACAAAAACATAAACAAAACACATGTCAGGGATGCCAGCTAGAATTGATCAGAGGGCCTGAAAATCACCTAGAATGAGCTAGTTTGTACACAAAACAGCCTAAACTATGGCCTGAAAATAACTTGCCAGGGCCTGAATTCAGGCAATTGCCTGAAAACTGGCATCCCTGACATGTACATGTTAGACATTTTTTGTTTAACACCGTAATTACATATATATATATATATCACTAGCTACAGCACAGGTAGCTATTTTCATTATGCATTCAAGACAAACGGATCTTACTTCAAGTTGATTTATTCTCTCTTCTGCATCTGAAACAAGGGGTCCAATACTAGCAGTTTGTTCTTCCAGAGTTTCTCTGCCTTGAATAAAATCGGCTAATGATTCATCTGCCTCTGTTTCAAATGCTGCCCTCTCTGATAGTTCTTTCTCTATGTTGTCTTTAAGTCTAGCTGCAGAGTCATGTAACCTGTCAAATAGAAATAGTTACAAATGTTCAATTCAATTCAATTCATTTTATTCATTTCCATTTTCAATAAAAACAATACAAAGGTATATACAATTATAAGCATTTGCAATATATAAGAAAATGAAAATAGGGAACTAAAAAATAAGGCCAAATGGCCTTGTGGAGGCATAGTTCCCCGAACAGTAGTTAAGAGGATTACATATACAAACAAAACTAAAAAAGAAACATACATGACAAAACATGACAGGGACATCGTTCATGGCAGGTAATACAAGTGGAAAAAAATCATAGGTTCGAAAACAGTTATATGTAATGCTGTATAATAAGAATATGGGTACTAGAATTAATGATATTTCGATATAAGATGCTGCTTTAATTTTCTTTTAAATAATGTTAAAGACTTGCATGAGGATATTTCGGGAGGAATAGAGTTCCAAATAACAGGAAAATTGTTTCTTACAGATTTCAAATACATATTTGTCTTAGCTGGCCAAAAATGAAAAGAGTCTCACCCACGAGTATTATAATTATGAACATCATTATTTAAAGTGAACATTTTAGACATATTTTGCGGTAGTATATTTTGAAAATAAAAGAATCCAAGCAGGGCAATTGAGTAAATATATACGTCAAATATATTCAGTGTTTTCAATTTCATAAACAGCGGTGCAGAGTGAGTACAATAGTGACAGCCTAAGCATATCCTAAGGGCTTTCTTTTGTAGTTTAAATAATTTATCCAATTTTGTGTGATTACTAACCCCATACAACAATACAATAATTTAAATGTGACATCATAAATGCATTATATAACAGTATCAAAGAGGATGCAGGAATTGTATCTTTCAATCTATAGAGTATACCAATACATTTAGAAACTTTACCTATTAAATAATCTATGTGTGTATCCCAACGCATATTACTACTTATAAGTACACCAAGGAAATTAACAGTATCAATCTTAAGTAACGGAATATTATCAATTTTTAGAGTGAGACCACTTAATGTATTGGCTATTTTACAAGTCTTATTATGGAATGTTACACAATTTGTTTTACTAAGGTTTATCAATAGTCTATTTGATTTAAACCAGAAAGAAATCTTTTCTAATTCATCGTTTATATTACTTTTTAAATCAACAATATTTTGCTGCGTATAAATTAAAGTACATAGCTTTGACATATATATATTTATCTCATATTCATTCCTCAGAGTGAGGCGCGATAGCTCAGTCGGTAGAGCAGTGGTCTCGTGATCCGGTGACCCGGGTTTGAAACCAAGGCGATGCGCTAGTGCCCTTTGGTAAGGCATTAATCCTCACTACCAGGTCCCTCGAAGAGTACCTAAAGCTGTAGGCCGTCTGGTTGCTTACTTACAAGCATTTATGCTTTCTTAGCAGTCAGGTAAAATAACCATCACATTGATCTACATATATCATTCTTTCATGGTTTAGATTGAAGATGCATTCTAAATTATCAATTTTTCTTCACCACACCACTAAGAATAGTATAAGAAGCACCTTAATTTGAAGCATCTTTGTCTTACTTGTGATATCTATTCACTGACTCCTGTGTGTCTTTCTTCACTGGATGAGTTTCATCAGACTGGCCCAGCACACTCTCAAGTAACTCGTTTGATGCAACTGTTACCCTTGATGGTAGAGTCTCACCATTATCCAAAATTTCCTTGGCAGCCTGAATCAATAGATAAAGTATATTGCTTGTTAAGCCTTCTCGTCATGAATAAGCGACCAAAAGTACAAGCTTCAGTAAGAGTAAAACTCAGATCTCAAGTTTTTGCATGCACATCAATGATGGAGTTAAAAACATATAGATATCACCATTGCCACAAGTTATTTCTATCTTCATGTACAGTTTCATATGGTATTGCCTTCATGCATTTTAATCCTTAGCTTGCTAGTTTTTTAACAGTGAACTAAGACTAGCATTTAGCTACAGAAGAAACAAGATGGATCTTCGAAAAGGATGCCTCCGCCATAGAGCGATTTTACAAACCAGATGCAATTCTAAAAATTCAAGTTTGATTGTAATCCATTAACAGGTTCTCAGAATATTGTGATTACAAGCTATTTTTCATATACATGTATGACCTTTGACATTTGACCTCATTATCCCAAAATCTAATCAGTTCATTGGCTCTGCAAGATACATACATGTCTTGAGTTTGATGGTAATCCATCAATCGATTCTAATTTTAATGTGATCACAAGCCATTTTGCATACATAATGAGCCCTGTGACCTTTGACCTCTTGACCCCAAAATCTAATCAGTTGATTGGCTCTGCAAGATACATGCATGACCCAAGTATGGCGGTAATCCATCAATCAGTTCTTGAGGTAACGTGATCACAAGGACGGGAAGTAAGGACAACCCAAAAACATAATACTATGTTGCGGAGGCATATAAACAGAGACATAAATGAAAATCTACATGCAGAATACTTTGAACAAGCAGATATTTTTCCCATTAATATACTTTTGTGGATAACAAGAACAAATACATTTTTACAAATTGTTTGCGCAATAATTCAAACAAGCATTGTCAGCCCATTTTCGCATGTTTTAAATTTGAAACCATACAATTGTTAAAATTTCTGAAAAAGAATGGTTTTGTAAAAGCTTTTACAATTTCCATTAGTTGAGTATCAATTCACATTTCATCAAATGTCCCATTTGCAGGCCCCAAAAATGAAAAGGTTAAATTTCAACAGCATTTGAAAGATAATACTAATTTAGAACTTCCCTAAAAAAAAGTGGGGCTTGAAAATGTCTTTAACCCTTACTGTACTGGGGGGGGGGGGCCTGGGAGGCCCCCCCCCCTCAACATTTTCGGAGATTGCGCCGCAACCGCTAGGAATTTTGAATTGTCGTTTAATAATGGAACCTCATGAATTTGAAATGAAGGAAACATCTATTCAATACATTTTCAACATTCTTCACAAGTCTACAGACAAATATGTAGAGTTTTCTGTAAAATGCATAAAATTTGCATTTTGCATAATAATGACAAAAATTTGCATATTAAGATAAAACTAATAACACTATCTTGTTCCTTCGTAAATATCTACAAACATGCAAATTTTCGTGTTCATCGGACTTTCGACGGCCGAGATCATAGGGGGGGGGGGCCTCCCCCAGTCATGAGGTGCTCAAAATTGCCCAGTACAGTAAGGGTTAAGTGGGAAAATAACGACTATTAGTTGTTGAATTGACTATAGAGCCAGTAAGTAATAGTCTAATTTTCAGACTATTGTACCGAAAGGTCGTACCTTTTATGCTGCGCAAAGATTCAATCAGTTTAATATTGGCCATTACAAGAAGTGGGTTATTGATGTAGACACATGCTCATGTACCCTTTACAGCTCATTTTATGTATGTTCACTCAATAGTGTCTGACAGTGAAGTCTAGCAAGTAAACGGGTTTCCTTGCATAACTTGAATATTAGGACACTGCTAACGTTTAAATTTCACAGATAGGACATCCATGACATATTCAAAATTCCTGCAAAGTTCTACAGAATTTGATGTTGGCTGCAAAAGGGACATAGTACCTTTAACATGTATGTATTTTAATAATGAAGCACAAATACATATAATCAAATGATCAAAATGTGGACAGGAGGCATACCTTCACAGATGAAAGTTTTCCTTGGAGATCATTGATATCAGCTCCAAGTGAGACCGATACAGGCATTGCATCCTCCGCCTGACCTAGTACCTCTAGCAATTCTTGTCTCCTGTCATTGTAGTCTATCCAGACCTGTTCCTGGTCCTCAACCCTGGTCCTGTCACTCTCTACCTGTAGCTGCAGGGAATCAAAGAGGTCCTCCACAGATTGGATCAAGGAGGATACTGACTCCCGACCAGTAGGATTCCCCTCCTCCAGGATTGGTTGGGAGTAGGAATGCAGGAGCTTCAGCTGAGTCTCTTGAGATTGTAAAATGTTTTCAATCTCCTAGAAAGTGACAGTGGAATAATCAAAGATTGGAGAGGGGGAAAAAAGCATTACCATACATATTTGATTCAATCATTTATTACCAAAATCATTGTCACATAGATACACAACAAGTAAACAATGTTATATCGACATCTTTTGGTTAAAAAAAACTGACAATATAGTATATCAATGATCCAGGTTAAAGATACTATGTCCCTTTTGCAGCCAACTTCAAATTATGTAGAGCGTTGCAGGGATTATGAATATGTCATGTATATCCTATCTGTGAATAAGTGTAAAATGTAAACATAAAGAAGTGTCCTAGTATTCAAATTATCCAGGGAAACCTGTTTACCTTCTAGACTTCACTGTCAGACACTATTGAGTGACTGACCGACATCTTTTTTTTCTTTTGTAATAACATACAATAATGAGCTGTAACAGGTACATGAGCATTTGTCTACATCAATAACCTACTACGGTACTTGTAATGGCCAAATTTTAACTGATTTAATCTTTGTGTAGCACAAAACGTACGACCATTCGGTAAAAGGGTCTGAAAATCAGACTTACTTAAGCGATTGCAAGCGTAAATATTCATAAATGAATGGTACACGCCATTAAAACTAAAACAACAACAACACAACATGCAATCACGTAAGTCGATTCGACAACTAATGGTCATTATTTTCCCACTAAAAGACATTTTCAAGCCCTTTCGTTTTGAGGGAAGATCTAAATTAGTATTGTCTTCCAAATGCCATTGGAATTTAACCTTTTCATTTTTTGGGCTTGCAAATGGGACATAGTCAAATTATGGTATAGAGGGCGCTACACAAAATATTTTGTTGTGAGATAATGAAAAACTGAGTGTCAAATTTGAAGGAACATACAATTAAAAAGACAAAATCATCTTTGTTTCATCAAAATCGGTTTAGAGATGGCTGAAATATCCATAAAGTGGGGCTCCAATCACGTTTTAGGCCACCATGGACAAAACGAGACAACGCGGGGGGCGGAATGGACAAACGTGACAAATTTAGCCGTGATTGTCATGGATGCCGGGCCAGATTTTTTTTTAAAAATGCCACAGCAGTCCCGGTGCGGATGAGAAACCTAGTGAACGCAACAAAACGTGACAGTACATAATAAAAAAAACTTGGCAAGACCTAACAAAACTTGAATACATTAAAAATAATGGTCAAAACCCTACGGCGCACTACGTTTTGGGCAAACAGGGCTGCCATGGCCGCCGGGAACATACTGTAAACCTAGAAATAGGCACTTGGTAAAAGTAATGAAAAACGATGAGAATATTTTGTGCCAAATGTATTATTCTGAACAAACATACTTACCTTATTGAGTTGTTTATTATCCTGTGCTTGAGGTAAACTGGTTGGTGTTCCATACACTGCTCTCTCCTTGACAACATTTAAGGCCTTCTCCACATCATTCACTCCACTTAAAAGGTCCTGCCATTTTCCAAGAAATTTGTGCAGTTTTTCCTCATACTCCCTTGCTCCAAAATCCACAGATGAAAGCCTCGAGTTGAGATTGCTCAAATCAGCTTTCATCTCTTCTCGTACAGAGGGTGTCAGTGAAGAAGACAGGCGATCAGCAAGATCTACCAGGTCATCCATCTTGTTCTGGTACACTAGTTCCTGAGAGAAGAATTGCTGTTCAGGAAAATAATGTTTACAATTTTGGGTTATTCTACATAAAGTCTACGGGTGAGGTTGGTAGTGTGAGATTCATGACACCAAGGAATGAGTTGAGAATGAACTTTAAATATTCCATACTAATGTCAGAATATAAACATTGCTTCTTGTACTAAATTACAATGCATTCTTTCTTCTACTCTGTACTACATCATTTGATGTATTGAACATACCCTGTGCTGATGCAAATCCTGCTCTCCATGAGGATAATTGATTCCACCTTGAGCCTCTTTTAGCATTCCCTCTCCCTCCTCAAGCCATTTCTTGACCTCTGCCCTCTGACTCTGTAACTCTTCCCTCAGGTTGACAGCCTCTATCAGGTTGGTTACTCTGTTCCTGGAGGCCTGGAGAAGGTCTAGGTGAAGGGTGTCCAAGGTCTGAAGCTGATCCTGGAGCTTTGGAGTGATGGGTTCACCCAAGTCTGCAAACTTGGCATTGGCAGATATGATGAGGGCTTGGGCCTGCTCTAGAGTATGGTCCATCTTGGGTTGGTTGGTCTATATTACCAGGAACATAACAGTTTGTATTAAGGTACGGATATTATCATCATCTCAGCTCTGGTAATCTGCACATGATTACCTTCACCTGTTGATATCATTCATATTGTGCTTCTTTGGAAGAATACAACTTTGGAATGGGATGAGTACATGATGGATTCCCCAAACATAAAATAAATTGTCCATATTCTTTATTTTAATTGTATTTTCATTATTTCTGCATCTAATAGGCTCCTTAAGAGTAAAAGAAAGGTTTCTTACCTGATGTATACAGAGTGCCTCTTTAACTGGCTCCACCTCCAGCACAAAGATAACTGGCTCATTCACATCCTGGCTCCATCCTTTCAGCTCCTTTAAACACCTGTCCAGATCCTCCATCAAAGCCTCCTTGTCACTGAGTTTGCCTTCCAGTGACCTTTGTTTCTGCTCCAGATTGGCCTTGGCTGCCATCAGGTCAGAGGTCATCTTGTGGACAGTGGATTTCACTGTTCGTTGGTCAAGTTGATTGGCTGTCTTACATACTGCTTGGTACTGTTCCGGGAGTGAAGACATGACTTCTTCAAGGCAGGTGATTTCTTCAAGAGCAACCTGGAGAGAAAAGACAAATTACATCAAAGGAAATGATTAAGCAATTGCTACAGCTAATGCCATGATTACTTTCATGGCTTTTCCTTCCAATTTATACCGATGGCAATGAAACCCACCCAATTGATTCATTTATTGGTATGATTTAATATCAAAATCAAAGGGTGAGTGGACAGGCTGATAAATTAGAATATTTCCATATTATACAAATGCTTTTTCGTGCAATAGTCTTAGTAAATGAATCACACCTGACCGCGCATGACCAATCATTTGATTAGGATCTAGGAGTGAGTTGCATAAATATGCATATTTAATATGAAGGTGTTTTAGGGACATGATTGTACAGCTTGGACATATATTAAGATAAAATTTAACACATCTTTTGTCTTACAATTGTCTGAGATCTTATAGTAATATTTTAGTATATATTTCACATATTTCATCAATATGAGATACCTTGCATTTGCGAAGCTTAGTTTCCATATCCAGACCAAGTTGTTCTCTTGCAGGTTCTTCATTGTGATAATGCTCTAGACATTCCTGTATCTTGGTCATGCCATCTTCATACCCTTTCCTTGCATCCTGTGCATCTAATGAACTTTTGGTTTGGGTCTCTAATGCCTTCTTAAGTTCTTCGTTGAGTTGGTCGAGTCTGGCAATGTCTTGAACATGTGTCACCTGACCTTCTTTAGTCATGTGATCATATCCATCATTAAGTTTATTGAAAGGGGCCTGCAGGCAGTCAAGTTTGGCTTGAAGGTCCTTTATGTGATCAAATAATAACAGAAACAAAAATATCTAAGATTCCCTTTCAATGATTTTAAAATTGTAGCTTGGATATAGTTCAAGATGATAGTAGGAGGAGTGGGGGACTTTTCTGTACATTACAACCAAACTACAATTAAACTATTTTGGGTCCATGTGTTTTGATATGTTTTATTGAGGCAGTGGTGGGGTAGGTATAAACATCGGCATTGCCGTACTGTAATAGTAAGCATAACGAATGTGAATAACTAAAGCAAAGTGCAAAATATGTCTTTGAGTACTTCAGACAACAATACCGCAGCAATCAAATTAATAAGTACCATCTCCACATATAAATGACAGTTATTATCTTCCCAGGTCCCGATTAAAATAGATAAACCCCACTAATAAATGTAGAGCATTTACAAACACTATTTAAGGTGTGATACCTTGCATGTAGAGATTCGATGAGAGGCATCAACTGATGAAAGCCCTATGGGCTGATCAAGCTGGTCTACAGATGATTTCAAGTCCTGGAACTGTGCGTCACATTGACTAAGATCAGCCTCGAATGCCACTCTGTCATTGTAAGCTTTAGTTAGTCTAGCATACTTCTCACCAGTAGTATCCACAGTCCTGTTAGACAAATAATAAATATAAAAAGTATGGTTCTAGTATAGTTTAATTCTTACCTGACTTTAACAGAAAAAAATCAAGAGGTGATCTGCAGGATCTGCTGCAGATCACCTAATTAATCCCATTTGACCTCAAAGGTTGGAATTTCCTTGGTAGCAATTTTCCCATGGGAGTCGCCATTTAGATTAAAATAGTGATGTCAGAGTCATACAACTAGTGAGATACCCACTGACCTGTATTCTAGTTAAAATGAAGGATCTCACAATGGTTTCCAAATCATGAAGCTTTTTTGTTATGTATTCATAAGAATAGATGTTCTCTCATAACTTATGGGACAAGCTATTAGGTTCTAATGTTTTAAACAACTGGGCAGATTCTTTTGTTAAACAATATTTAGCATGCATAAATTGTTGATTGGTCATACAAACCTCCACTAATTGTTCAAAAGAGTGACAATGACATTCGTTTATCTGCTCAAAGGAATCCCCTGATTCAGATGCCAATGTAACAAGATGGCTGTTGTTTGGGTGTATAATACCTAGACATTATGCAACACCCTATCCACTTTATGCAGGTCAAAAGACCTGTACTACTCTAACACCACTGTTTTGATAAAAATGACAGCTCCCATAGGAAAATGGCTAGCAAGGAAACTGCAAACTTTAAAGAGATTGTTTTCCTTCCAATGTAATCAAATAGGAGTAATTTCAAGATAGTTTTAACTGGCTCGCAGTTTAGTTTTTAAACAGATTTTCAGGTAAAGTTTCTTGGGTTTCATTCTCCTTAATCTTTGCAGTTTGCGAAAGTTTCATGAAAATGGCCCTTAACGACAATTTGCGAATTATTCATGACAAAAAAAAATTTAGTTTTACAAATAAATGTACATAAAATATGCAAGAATTGATACTGCATTACTGCACTATTTACTTACACAAAGGTTTTAGATAAATGTCTAGGGATTAATGAAATATGCTGGCAATTGAATGGCATGTACAAATCTTTTACAAACATTTTCAACAAGATCAACAAAATTTAGTTCACAAAATTATTACAGTATTACAGAGAACTAAGTTCATATTCAGTGTATCCTCTCATTTGTAATTACAGCATAATACAGTCTTACCTATTGAATAAGGCTTGGATATTGTCAAGTTTGTAAGTGATCTGTTGCTTTTCATCCTCTCCCAATCTCTGTGCAAGACTCTCTCCATCTCTCATGAGATTCATTAGTAGAGGCTTGTGAGAAACAGAGCTGTCATTCACATTCTACAATAATGAAATGAAATATATGAGCTTATTGAATATGATCCAGATTACATACTTGACTAGAAAAAGTATAAGTACATTAGAAATATACAAATTCAACATTAACCATCTAAATCAATTGGTATGATAAACTTGTCATGAGAAACTGATATTTTCACCATTGGCACAGACAATGACTGATCATCTTTTTCACAGCTCTATGAAAACTACAAGTTTTCCTTACAAGTATCCAACAAAAGAAATAACATTTAGTAATATCATTATCATTGATAACGTGGGACAAGTTAATGTTTCCAAAATCAACTATCAGTAAATTTTATTTTAGACTATAGTAACAGAATAAACAATTACACAGAAGATTCTTCAATCAATTCACATACAGAATGGAAAAGAATGTGATACCATACCTTATGTTGAGAGATCTGATTGTGAATATCATTGAGTGAACATTGGAGAGTGATTGGCTGAGAAATAACTGACTGCTGTTCATCTAGCCAAGTCTTCATCTGTTTCATCTGATGTTCTAATTCCTTGACCCTAGTCAGACTGTCTGACATCAACTCAAATCTAGACACAGCTGCCTTCTCAGCTCTCTGGAAAGTCTTCTCTAAATCTGAGGAAATAAAACAAAGGTGTAACATGCAGCTATGATATATATCACTTTATTAATTATTCAACAATTAAATGATAGAGTGTAATGATATTATGATACTGAGAGCAGACAATACAAGGACAAAAACACATTATGAAAACCCCAGGCCCTGATCAGATCACTGGTCCTCACAGAGCAGATAACACGAAAAGTAATTTCGATTTCAACAGTACATATTGATAGATATGAATTATACAGAATGTTATAATGTAATTAGAACAAATTCCTGATTCTTTTGTACAGTTAGTCTGCTTTAACCAGGGTGTGTCAAACTTCTAATTCCGAAAATGTCTCGAAACTCTCCTCTTTGACCATGATCAACAACTTATTTGATAATAGCGCTGTGAAACAACAGTTAGTTTGTAAGAGTGCTATAGAAATGACTTTATTGTATCCTACTGTATTGTATTCTACTGTATACATGTAGTTGATTCAGCATGTGCAGTACTTCAAAACATTGTACCGTAGTTGCCGGCGATAAGGCAGCAATGCCGCATAAGCCGTACCCCCGACTTTGACATTTTATAGAGGGAAAAAAAAAAAGAGAAAAAATAAATAAATAAAAAATAATTGTAATTTTCTAGTAGAACACTCTATTTTTTTTACAAACTGATACCAAATTCATCAATATTCTTATAAATTTACAAGAAGTTTACCTAAAAAGTGATTGTAATTTAGTAGCAGATCTTCATCGATTTTTAAGCTAGTACTGTATCGCATGCAGATTTGGTATCCTACAATACCCCTACCACGATGTGCGGTGTAATCCGGAATTGCGTTTTCAACCTGCGAGGTTGCGTTGTGGAACATCTGCTAGCTCTGTAAGTAACGGTCTGACCCTTCTTTTACTTTTTTGGCGATGCAATGGTACGGACTTAGATCTAGATCTATCGGCAGATTTTTATTGGAAAAATAAGTTATGCTTTTTTTTTTCGTCTTCATGTCAACTATGCATCATAAAATTGTCGGTAAGTTGTGTGAGTTATTCTAGAATTGTCCTGTACCATCGTCTAGTCATCCTACCGTTCATAATCCCATATGTTCAAATGGATGTGCTGTTTTTACCGCTGAATTTTGTTGTTGTAGCGTAAAGGCCGCACCCCGACTTTTTGATATTTTTTCTTCCAAAAACACTGCGGCCTTATAGCCGGAAAATACGGTAATCATATATAACAGCAGAATGCATCTCACCTATGACTTTCTTCTGGACATCTTGGCTATCTTTCTCCCCAGCTCTTTGGCAGATGGGTTGACTACTGACTGACAACCATCGGACCTTGGAGTTATAGCTCTTCACCTGGTCTTGTAGTGCCTGTAAGATAAATACATTCTCTAAATCAAGTCAGTGATTAAATTGAAAATTTTGAAAAGCCTAAGGGCTGTTTTATAATGAGCCAATAGACAGGAAGCATGTTAATAATTTCCTAACAGTACATGTAGGAATAATAAGAAATGATACTTATACAGGACACTCACAAAATAGTACCCATTACATGTGCTTCAATAACGTTTACAAGAAAAGGGGCTGAATAGAAAATAAACTTCTAAAATTTAGAAATTCTTTGAACAACGACATTAGGCATGCAAAGCAAAAACATTTGTATAAGAAATTCCATACTTTAAAAAATGATATAAAAGAGACTTGGAAATATTTGAATGAAATCTTAAAGCAAAAAAGCAAAACAATAGTCCTGATTATATTATTAAAGATAATATAAAGATAACCAATAAACTTGAAATGTCAAAGGAATTTAATGAATATTCAGTACAATCGGCAGTTCTAGTGGGAATCAGTCGATACCTTTGCTGAGAACAGATTTTAAACATTTTCTCACAGGCAATTATATTAATTCTCTATTTCTTAAACATGTAACTGAATCAGAAATAATTGATTGTGCTAAAGAATTGAAAGTGGGTAAAAGTGTGGGATACGATAATATAGATCCAACATTTGTATTTTGTATTGTATGTATGTATTTTATTCTATGTATCTCCCTATGTTCTGCATTTGTGGAGAAATAAATTGAACTTGAAAAAAAAAGTAAGATTGAGAAATTGTTCTTACCTTTGATTCAAAGACTTGCTGTACTTGGTCTGGTATATCCAGCTTGGGAACTACTGAATCACTGAGATCTTCTTCTTTGATTTCTAGTCCTTTCAAGCACTCAGAATAGTACTTCCAGAATTCCTGCAGAAGAATAAATATAGATTGACAATATATATTACAATATGTTTACAAGGTTTATATCAACCCCTGTTAAATTGTCTGTGCTGCAAGAGGAAGCACATTGAGTTTGGTCATAAATATTAAATAGGACAAGTTGCATATTTCATTGCATAAGAAGTTTCTTTCAGAGTCAAAACTCTGATTGTGAGCTGAGGGGAATGCTTATTTACAATTCGCACTTCTTAATGCATCTAAAAAATTGTTGTCTGTGCCATGGAAGTAAATGGAGAGAAAGAGTAGAACCTACAAGAAACCTGTCTGCAATTACACTGTATGAGTAAAAAATAATATGCTCACTGTAGAGAGTCCAAGAGTTACTACTACTACTACTACTACTACAAACTACTACTACTACTACTACTACTACTAATACCACTACTTCTACTACTACCACGACTAACAATAATATTCTGGGTATACACATTGCTTAATACATCATCAGTACCTGTAAAATCTTTCAAGATACAGTCAAACTTGTCCATAGCGACCACCCAAGGAAAGACACAAATAGTGGCCCTTGTAGACAGGTATGCATTGGCGGCCATTTTGATTTTGAATAATCAAATAACAGCACTCGCAAGGCCTCTGCCAGTGGGCAAACAATTCTCTGTGGCTTTATTAAGGCACAGTTGGATGTAAACAAAGCGGAGAGCCGATCGATAAATCTAACAAACGCAAGTTTATTTTTAGGTGTTTGTAAATTAAATAAACAAAGAGTGGTACGGTTTTTACTCAAAATAAAACTACGAAATGATTTCTCTCTTAGAAATTGTCTGATATTTTATTTTTAATGCATATCAAAAAAAAATTAAAGAAATTATATGAACGAGCTTAAAAATTTGATTGACAGACAGGCCGCGCTCACTCACCTTGCCTATTGTAGGCTAGCTAGGCCAGCGGTGCCTGTACGTGCATGACGAACAAGTGAATCATCGATTGCGAAGTTAACTACATGAAATCTCACAGGGGAATTTAAGTGGTCGTTATGGACAGGTGGTCGTTACAGACAGGTGGTCGTTACAGACAGGTGTCGTTAACACAGGTTTGATTGTATATCATTACCCATTCATTGGATTCAGGCTTGCCCACACAAAATGTACGCACATTCTCCACTTCTTGGGGAGCATTAAAGCCAATTAATGCCAAATATTATGCAATCATTTATTATCAAACACTGTTTTTGACCAAGAATGGCTACATTTTTCTTCCTGCAGTTCAAACAGACATTCAATGTGAAGATCTTTTTTTATATATTATACTTCATGGCAATTTTAATGATGAAACTAGGTTTAAGTTAATACTCAAGTCTTGAAAATCAAATTATGACAGTTGCTTAAAAACATGGTGGCACAGAAAAGGTCAATTTTGCTTCTTGTCATACCTTCCTCTCATTTACACATGTCTGTAATTCATCATGAGTAGTAGTGACAGTATGTTCAAATTTGCTGAGTTGCTTGTCAATCTGCTGCAGATCATGTCGTACTCTCTGTCTCTCCATGGGACTTAATTCATCACATAGTGACTCCTCCTCACTCACAGCCTTGAACGTGGCTCGACGGCCTGCTAACTCCATGTTCAACCCCTGCATATAAAGCATGTGAATGTTAGTCGAGAACTACATTCAGTGGAATATTTTAGTACTCTCTATGTTTGGAATGATGAAAGAAGTAAAACAAAATAAATGGAAACCAGAGGTTCTGACTCTATGTTTGAATTAATGATATTCAGACAACAAAAATAAATTCTCATGTTTCCTCTGCTTTGTTAAGCTCATAAAAGGAATTCCTGACCTGTATTAAATACCTATTTATGATGGAAACCTATGACCTTAATAGTCTTTCCTGCAGTTTCCTCAAATGGGTTTTTCATCTTAGAGAACGCATGAAAGAGTCTCGCTAGACAGAAAATTTCACTGATGACATTCCCAGTATTCCTTTATTCAATGACTAAGATGATTATGTACCTGTATTTCTTGTAGAACCTTTGCAACCTCCTCTGTGTAAGGGCTGATAGTGGTTGGTTTGATGACTTTGGCCTGACATTGGTCTAACCAGAGGTGGAACTGATGAGCTTTCTCCAGCAAGGAATTAAAGTCCGATTCCAAACCTTCTAGCATGGTTTGTGTGCGCTGGATATGCATCTCACTGCCTTGCCATTCCTCACGGATCTCACTATTGATAGATTGATTGATATTCATTTATTTTCCATCATCACTTTTATATCACACATATATGAATGTTTAACATGACATACAGCTTGAACTGTCATCCTCGTCATAAGTAAAATGTTCATACAATAAATTTACGTACATTAACAATGCATGGGGGGAAACGAAACAAAACAAATGTCAAAGAAAAGGTTGAGTTCCGGCAAAGATGAACAAATCTGGTAAGAGCAATGTGTGAGCTTTTTCAATCTACTTATACCAATGTGGAAGAATATTGTAGGATGAATGTACAATGCAGAGGATTGCTCTTGGAGTGCTCTCATAGTGCAAATATGACTAGAATTGGTTCACTACTTCTGATCCCATTCTGATACCACATAAGTGAAGAGAGAGAGAGAGAGAAAGAGATGAATAATACTTACTTGAGATGTTTTCTGAGGGACTCTTCATCCAGAGAGCTAACCATCCTTCCAACCTCTCTGCTGGCTTCATCAACCTCATCAACATGTCTTCTCCTCTCTTCCATGGACAACCTCTGTTGGTGCGAGAGAAGAGAGAGAGAAGAGAGAGAGAGAGAGATGAAATTAAGAGATAAGAAAGAGAGAAGGGATGGAGAGATGAGAGAGAGTATGATTAAAAGATAAGATATAAAATAGTAACGTCCTTCTATGCCCTGATAGAAATTAGTATCAAGTGATTTAACATTTTAATTCAACTGTGTATCAAATTCAATTGTATCAAATTTAATTTAAAAATTCTTTATCCAATATGGGCATATGATTTACATCATGTTAGTTCACTACATGATCACAACACAAGACATGCTGTAAGGGATGCATTGTGTGTACCCAAATTTAGGACGGACACTTATAAAAATAGTCCTCTAATTTCTGGAATTAGAGTATGGAACCAACTTAAAAGTCCTGTCAAAATTTCACCTACTTTGAACAGTTTTTAACACGCTCTAAAAGCCCAGTTATCTGTAGATGACGTGTAAGTGAACTTTTGGTGGTTTCGTGCAAAGGTAACCATTTTTTTTTTCCTATTTGCAAATTATGAAATTTGGTTGACATGGTTATCGTTATATCATGTATTCATACATGTAATGTATCCATTTTCAGCTATCTTGTAAACAACCTAAGTGTATTAGTTAAAGAGCAATTGAATGTAAATATGTATATAACAATTTTGGTATCCCGTGCGTTAAGCTTTATCAGATTATTAAATGAACGTTTTTAAAAATTGTATTTAATTTGAAAATTCCATTTACCTATTTCTTGTAAATGATCAAGGATGATTCGTGAATGATCATTTATTTCAAGGGGTTACCAATTAATTTGTATTTTACCTTTTTATATGCTTGTGTATTTATCTATTTTGTTTTTTATGCTGTTATTTGTTTTTATTATTACCAAACAGGGCCTCATGGAAGACCACCAAATTGGTGATATGTGCCACCCTGTATAAATATCACAAATAAATAAATAAATAAAATAAATGGTATAAGATGTATCAAGAACCCATTTCACATCACCATTCTAACTGTTACACACTGGGATATATACATGACACGTAACTCTGAATCTAACATTAGCATGTAACTCTCATTACATTTAAAGATTAAACAGAACACCTTTCTTTTTTACATATACGTTCATGTTAAAAATAAGGTTCGTTATAATTTGTTCCCAAATACAAATTTACAAAGCTATGATATAATGTCATACTTTTCTTCATAGCCTTTTCTTTACACTTGAATAAACAAATCAACAAAAAATCAATGTGAGATCACGTCATCTACAGTACTGCATCTTTCCTTGGTTAACTCTTCAAACGATATCAATAGGACTAAACTGAGGTATACCAATCCGGTGTAATTACTGTGATAATCCTTTCATTCAATGGCTACTTGTTATTTGTAACTGTGAACAGTTACTTCAGGAAGGGGTGTTGAGAGAAAAGATCTATCTAATCGTGGGAAATTAGTAGTACATTTGATAAGCATTCTTCCAAATTGTTGTTTCATGTAATATTTTTGATATCCTCTGCAAGCATGACATAATATTAGACAAACAATAAAGCCAAATTTCAAGCGATTATATAGTCTCATACACATATATACATATGATCTTTTCATCATCTACAGATGATTCATAGTAAATACAGTGTAGGTTTTGAATACAAGTAATCTATATCACTGTACTCAGGACTTAAATGTAGTTTATCAACCCATTCTTAAATAAAGCTTAAAAACTTCTGATAATATTCATCAATAACCTCTGTGTGTTTCATATTGAAGCCAAAAATAATTTTAAAAATAATATAATTCCTTCAGACTTCACATGCCATCTTTTCAAGACAGCTGCTGTAAGCACAAATAATACCAAAAAAGCCATTACAGAAATTGATGTACATGTATTTTGGCGAAAGCCATCATAGATAAATTTCCAAATTGTGGCAACACAAAGGGAAATTGTGTAACAGGTAACATAAAAGAACGGAATGAAATAAATTATAGTTAGTTAATTACTTGACAGGCTTTCACTACCATATACAAATGCATTTAAGTAGGTACATTTTATGTACTACTAACCCTGAATTTAACATCACTCTTTGATAAACTACTACTCCTGAGTTGGCCAAGACTTCTCCTGGATGATGGTCTACCACACTGATCTACAAGAGGCTTGACTGTATAATCCACATTATTATTCCCAAGATCTTCCATGGAGGGGGATGTCCCCTCTCCATGGGACTGCTCTGACCCCATTGCACTGTGGAGTCTGTCCCTACGACCACTGCAGCAGTGATACCGTAGCATCTAATACTACCGGCAGTGTCAACAAGATGATTTAACCATAACAGCGCGCTTTCTCCTCTATTCATCTCTCTCTCTAGGACAACAGGGAATCTAGAGATTCTTTGTAGAGGCTGCTATTGTTTGTTCATCCAGTTAGAAGCAAGAGAGAGGATGCAAATAGGAGATTCCTGAGCCTGGATATCTGCCATGAAGGGACAGAGAAAGTCAACAAAGCAGGGACAGGGCTGAGGTATTGAATGAAAGTGCCCTCAGAAGGCGGCATATTGATTAGTACTTTGTCTAAATTTATGTTATTGATTCTCCATGTCTTTTCTGACAATGAAAACGATTTTCAAGTGTCCTGGCAGGGCACATTCCATTCTATTAACACTTTGGTTGCCTTTTTTACTCTCTGCACAAAAAAGTATGCACTATTTGACGGGAGGATTGCTTCGTGCAACACATTGGCATGGCAAAATAATCTTGAATCCTTTGGTATAATCAATCCCATGATAAATACAGTATGGACCTGGGAGGCAATTTATGTGGCATATAAATAGCCTTCTACAATAATAATTCATTGGTGTCTCATACTCCTTTTTCTAATATTGGAAAAATAATTGCTCACTTTTCATATGTTAAGAGATCTTTCTGGATATTTCTGTTTTCATTTGGCTAAAATAGCTCTCTCTCTCTCTCTCTCTCTCTCTCTCTCCCCCTCCCCCTCTCTCTCTCTCTCCCTCCCTCCATCCCTTCTACTCCCTCCCTCCCTCTTTGTCTTTACTAAAATATTCAAATTTATGGATGTTTTTTTCCTGGGGACCTAGTCATGAGTTATCCCATTAGCTTGTTATTAATGAATGAACTACAATACTTGTAGCTATGTCAGGCAAGCTTTGGACATGCTTTTGGGTTGTCAAGAACAAACTTTGTCTAAAAAGTATGCATAAAATGTGAACATGTTGGTAAACCAGTCTATTGTACAGACAGTAATATAGGGGCACATGTATTAGGGTCTAGTTTATACATCCTAAGAGTGTGGATCTGATGCTTATTAATGGTTTGAGTATCAGCTGTAGCACTAGTGTTCTCTGGAAAGAAGTTAATCTACATTTTCCATTCTTGACCCAGGTGTAGTAAATGTGTAAAGATGAGATCAAGTCATGTATTGCATGTACAATACAAAATATGACATAATAAATGTAAAAGAAAATATTACACTGACAGTATTCATTCTAATATTTTACTGCTCCCTGTGCTAAATAAAGGGCCAAAAGATACAAAAAAGAAAAATAAATAAAGGAGTACAAGGAGGATATGTGCAAGATGTTTAATTTGAATCTGAATTTGAATTTACAGTGCCAATCTTGAGAAGAAATATAAATTCATACACTTTCAGACAATCAGATGGAGAGAAAACTAGAAAAAAGCTGATGGAAATAGCAGAAAAGACTATCAAATTAAAACAAATATATTGCAACTAAATATATGTGTACAGGAAAGAACAAAAAAGAACTTGTGTTGTGTGACCTTTTGTTTTGAATGGCCTTTGAAAAGCTCTAAAGGCCTAAGCTCCCATTATCTCACTACATTGCCCTATTGATTGCACATCAAGTTAAGCTTTTGTGTGAATCTATCCATGGGTAAAACCTTGGATAAAGGTCTCATGTCCTCTTATTGTCTTATTACCTTAAGTTCTTGACCAATAAAAGTGCAATATTATGCTCTGGGTGAAAGTGTCATTATTCCGCTTATGTGGAAAAGAACACCTTTTATTAGATCAATGAGAATATTCAGCCTGAAGGCAAGTAGGCAATTAAAAGTAGTCTCATTACTCTACCTCAATGCAAACTAGATGGAACTTAGACTATACGCAATCAAAAATGATGCCTCCGCCATAGAGAAACATTTTTACTAACCAAAACAGAAGCAATTTTAAAAATTCAAGTCTGATTGTAATCTATTAACAGGTTCTCAGAATATCGTGATTACAAGCTTTTTCATATACATATATGACGAACCCGATTCAGAGAAGAACCAATTAACATTTAGGTGTGTACATTCATTTGGTAAAAATGATAAATATGTTAGCAATATGAACTGGGAGAGGAAAGTTGAAAAAAATTAATAATCTTAAGACGTGGACGACTGACCTGTTATGGAAAATAATAAATATAAAATGTTTGATAATCCCTCGGCTCGTTTATGTAGGCACAGCTGTCTCAATGCCTATTCATATATGCAAGGCTTTACATAGAACCATATATACATTTATATGGAATTCTAGACGTGAAAAAGTAAAAAGGAATGTTTGTATCAAATCAGAAAAGGAAGGGGGGGGGGCTTGGTATGGTTGATTTTATTTTGAAAGCTAATTCACTATTAAAGATTATCTTGGATATATAAGTTTTTCAATGCAGATGATGCAATGTGGAAGACATTGTTTTCATTTTGGACTGAAAGAGTTGGCGGGATGCTGTTATGTTTACAGTATAATTGTCATATTTAACACATGAAAATGATATGTAAAAATAGTAATATTGTAATTGATAATAAACCTCTGTATTTCCCGTCGTGGATAAAAGAAGGAATTTTCCAAATTAAACATGTTATAAATCAAGGTACATTGATAGATAACTCTCTATTCAATAAACAATTTGATGTAAAGAATCTCTTGTTTTTATTCAAAAAGTCAAAATTATGTGATGTGATGTGATGTGATGGTTAAAAAAAAGCATTCCCAAAATATTGGTCAAAAAATTTACATTTAAACAAAGCTTCAAGTCTAAATGAAACAATGTACCTTGAGACAACTTTAGATGTTATAAACACTGAATGTAATAAAGCGAAGAGTTACTATGATTTAATGCTAGAAAAGAAAAAAAAGAAAGTTGGATTCCATTTTTGGCAAAATATTTTAGACCTACCAGAAACATTTGTTTGGAAAGATGTATTTCAGTTCAAATTTAATAAGATAAGAGACAATAATATCAAACAATATAATTTCAAACTAATTCATAGGATACTGCCTTATAAAGACAATCTCTTAACATGGAAAACTGTGGAGTCTAACGAATGTGAAATTTGTCAAGAAAGAGAAACTATTCAGCATTTTATATTTCGTTGCAAGAAATCAACAGTTTTCTGGAAAATTATCTCAAGAATTATATATTTCATCTTTAAAATAGAAATTGAAATTGACATGAATATGTTATTGATTGGATATAAAATAAATAACAGAATATTTACTTTACTTAATTTTTTGATAAATTATGCACAACTGGTAGTATACAAAGATTACGTAAAGCGGAACTTTGGGGAAGTACCAACCAATCCAAAGAGGTTGATAAATGATTTTATTTCATCATTGAGATGTTATTTGAAATACAAAGAAAATATAATATACTTCGATAATGAAGAAGTTAAGAAAGTTTTAGAAATGTTATAATGATCATTTTAAGAGATTATGTTGATCTTGTATATAATTCATATGTTTCATTTTACTTGTTTTGTAAAAAGTCTATATGTATTTTGAAATGGAATTATAAAGTCCCTAAAATTGAATCAGTTCATTGGCTCTGCAAGATACATACATGTCCTGAGTTTTATAGTAATCTATTCGTCGGTTCTATTGACAATGTGTTCACGAGCTTTTTTTGCATACATAATGTTCCCCATGACCTTTGACCTCATGACCCCAAAATCTAATCAGTTCATTGGCTCTACAAGATACATGCATGACCCAAGTGTGGCAGTAATCCATTAATTGGTTCTTGAGATGAGCTATTTTTGCATACATAATGAGCTGTGACCTTTGACCTCGTGACCCAAAAATCTAATCAGTTCATTGGCTCTGCAAGATACATACATGACTCAAGTTTGGCGGGTTTGATCGGTTCTTGATATAATGTGATCACGAGCTATTTTTACATACATAATGAGCCGTGACCTTTGACCTCATGACCCAAAAATCTAATCAGTTCATTGGCTCTGCAAGATACATACAGTTTGAGTTTGAAGTTAATTATCCAAACAAAAGTACATCATCAATATAACAATGAAATGTGAATGGTTATCATTGAAAGGATAAATGGGACCAGAAAATAGCATTTAATGCTAATCGTGTCTGGTACCACTAACACACAAAAGTATCACAGCAATGAATGAGAATGTAATGAATAAATACATGTATGAATAACTATGAATACATACTTAAGCTACAAGCTATTCTACATCTAGGGTAAATATGTTTTGTGATTAAATACAAAGTTTTGGTATTTTACACTAAATAAAAGATAAAGAATTATATAACATAATATTTACAAAAAGACAAGAACCTTCCTTCAAAGTTAAAAACAATTATTCTATTAACATTTGTGATATTAGAGACTAAAGTTTGGCGGGAATCTATCAATCGGCTCTTGAGATAACGCAATCATGACAACGAGACATACGGACATAAGTACGGACGGACTGACAACCCGAAAGCATAATGCCTCTGGCTACTTTGGAGGCATAAAACATCGCTGCTAATTAGATGAGAATATTCAGCTTCTAAGGAGTTCAAAGAAAATTAAGTAGTTTCAGTGTATTCAACCTCAATGTGAAAAAGATCACCTCTTAATATATTACTGAGAATATTCAGTATCAAAGCAAGAAGGCGATGAAGGTTAAAAGTCTCAGTATCTTGCCTCAGAACAAAATGACACTGAAAGAAGTGTCAACATCAAGCCTTATAGCTGCAACAACAACCACATGAAAACAGGGGGTTTCTTTCAGAAGATCAACAAGACGATTCTCCTTATCTGGCCTTCAAATAACAAGGCGATGAAAGTAATATCATTATTCAGCTAAAAAAAAAATATTAAAAAAACATCTTGAAAGATCAATGTAAATAGTCTCATAATTCAGCCTTAAATAAAATGTCTGTTTCACTGGATCAATGACAGAGTCTATTACACACTATAAAAAAGACAAGATTACATTTTATTAGATCACATGAGAAAAAACTTATTATTTTTAAAAAAGGCAATTAATTGTTAATTCCAAATAAAGCAATGAGAGTCCAGATTTTTCCAAAGAGGGGAGTTCCATATTATTTCATTAGTACATAATGCTGGAAAGCTCAACAACACTTTAACATCGAAGACACTTATGGGCTAGCTGCACAATGTATCAGGTATATCAGGTAACCTAAACTTATATCGAACAAGAATGTTACAAAATTTCCCCATGAGTACCTTAAAATAATGATTGTAAGCATTTGGATGGCAATCTGTTTCCTCCCAAGAATGATTGAAGTTAAACAATAGAAACTCATAGGAAAATGTGGTCTTACACGAAGATACTTAATCAAAGTTGAGTTTTTAGGTCATAGCTCACCTGTAGTGTTTCAATCTTCTCTCTGCAGGTGTGGACTCTATCACTTTCCACCTTCTCCACAGCCTCGTTGACCTCAGCAAGCTGATCTTTGACCTTTGACACTGCTTCATCTAGTCTCTTGGAATCAGCCAATTGCTTGGTGCGTACAGCCTTCAGGTCATTGGCTGACCCTAAGATGTTGTCTATATCGGTGGCCAGTGGCTCAAGGTCAGGATCTGATTGATCACATAGGTCTGCACTGTGTCTGGTTACGTTTTTCATGTCTGTCTGATGAGACTGGATGTCATCAATAAAGGCCTGGTGATTAAAATTGAATATATTATTTACAGTTAGTGCAACAAACTAATAATAATAATAATAACTAGACTTTAATTCGTCACTTAGACGAATTAGGTGATACGTATGATAATGGTTTACATAACGAATAATGCATTACACGATATATTATTTTGCTTCTCCCATTCATATGCTTCTCCCATTATGATCTATTCATATGTCAAGATTAAATTGTGTCTCCTTGATCATCATGGATCTAGGGAAGATAGATTGAAACAATATATGACCTTTGACCCTGTGCAGTAACCAGTTACACATTTGACTCTAATTTACATCATGAAGAACACCTTTTGACGATTTTATCTTATTCAAAGAAATGAAAATGTAATTGATAAATGATTAGCATCATTATGATAATGATGATCGTGATGATCATGATCATGATCATGAGCGCGATCATGACATCTTATTGAAAAAATGAGGGTTGATTTAGATAGCATATAATCTCAGCTACAACATACTCAAAAATCAACAAAATCCAAGCCGAAATAACGGCGATATTGCTCGAAAAAGACAGGAATGTAGACTCCAGATTTGAGAAAAAGTCATTTCCCATAGGGATTACACGCAAAAAGTAATGGATTAAGTGAAAATAGGGTAATAATAAAGTAAAAAGGGTTATTTATGACATTATTTGCGAATCTACGTGTTTAAATAATCAAAGGAGATGTTACAGTGAAGGTCAAAAGGAAAAAAAAGTGAAAAAAAAAGTGTTGGAGACACCCAGACTCGAACCAGGGATCTCGAGGTTGGAAGTCAAGTGCGTTACCGATATACCAAAACATCTCCCATAGCGATTACACGTAAACAGGAAATGGAATTCAGAAATCCTACTTTGCAAGTGAAATATGAGCATGATCCCGGCATCTAATCGAAAAATAAAGGGCACACTTGTGATAGCTCATTGTCTCAGCTACAACATATCCGAAGCTCAGCGAAAACGAAGCTAAAACAACGGAGATTTTGCTCGCGAAAGACAGGAGTGTAGAATCCAGTTTTGAGAAAAAGTCATGTCCCATAGAGAATACACGCAAAATGCGAAAAATTGACATGCCTCCTTTAATCGCAAAAATACACCATGATACTTTTGTCAAAAATAAAAATTGTGAACATTACATTTGTAGAAAATTGTCTCAGCTAGAACATATCAAAATTAAAAAGAAAATTGATCCATATTTACAGAGATACAATCAATTTTCCAAAAATATGCTGACGTCATAATATGCAAATTAAAATTTTGAGTTTGGAGGCCATTATGATGACGTCATGAGTTAATTGAGGATCAAATGAGACATGAAATCATATCTCCGACTCATAATCTATCCAAATATGACAAAATATTAGGAGTTTCTATCTATTCTAAAGAGTTACAATGAATTTTATATAGGCATGTTTTTGCCCATGTATTGTGGATAAAGATAACGCAAATCCGCGCGTGCTGTCAACTTTGACGGACGCTCATTGCGTTAATAAAAGGTGAACAAATTATCAAAATGCTTGGAAAAATGTACCGAATATGATGACAGAAAAAAATCGGCGATTCTATGTTGCAAAATGCCAGTACGCGCGAAAACGCGCGCGCATGCGCGTGTGCATAATTTTTTTATCAAATGCTCCATATGGCCTGAAACGTATGCAAAAAAAATTTGGGATGATTTAGAGCATTTTTAATTTTTGCGCGCGCGTAAACGCGCGGACGAGCGCGCACGCGCGCATTTACGCACGTCTATTGACCTCAACTTGACCGGACGGATATTGATCTTAATCATGATAAATATGAATGAAAAATTATTATTCGTTATAAAGATATGATCATTAGTTGATTTTCACAAAATGGCGCCTGGATGACGTCACGATGACTTTGAGTCTTTGAAAAGTCACGCAGTTCTAAGTTAGACTAAGATCTATCATCATTGAAAGATTCATAACAATGGCTTCGTTCAGTCTTGAGATATCCTGCGAACAAATTCGAGGAAGAATAATAATAAATAAATAAATAATAATAATAAAAATCTTGACGAAATCAAAAGGTGATACGTCTACGTACGTATCACCTAATAATAGTAAAAATAATAACAAAAACATCAACAATAGTAATAAAAACAATAATAATAACAACAACAACAGTGACGACTACGACGACAATGATAACAACACCACCACCACCACCACCACCACCACCACTACTACTACTGATACTAATAATACTACTATATACTACTACAACTACCCAACTACCTCCCCAATCCTCCCCCTCTCTCACGTTGTGCAACAAATAAGCCTACTGTATATCTACATCACCATGCAAGCCGATACTTAAACGCAGCATCTAACATTCAGGATAACTTACATGTGAAGTTTTCAAAAGTTTGTTGGCTTCTGTTGGTTGGACTTGTGCTGGTATCTCTTGTTCTAGAGCCAGTGATTTCTGAGTCTGTTCCAGCCACTGTGCCAGGTCCTTCTTAGTCTTCTCAACTTGGGACCATCTACCAACTAGCTCCTCTGTCTGACCAAGCTGACTTTCAGTCTAAGGTGAAAATATACAAAATAAACCATCATTACCAGCATCTTGTTAAGCAAGTGACCAATGTCTTCTTTAAAAGCTGTGTAGTTCAAATTGGGGGCCAAAATGTGCCTACTTTACAGGGGAGCCCATCATTCTACCATTCTTTTACATAAAAAAGGGTAAAATAATTTATTAACTTCAATTTTAATAAAAACATTTAAAATTTTTGTATCCTGGTTCCTTCTTTGACAGTTAAATTATTGAACAAGCAAGTATTTACATAAAGTGTAGTCAAAGAAAAATACCTTTTCATATTCTGCCACCATAATGGTTAGAAATTATACTTTATATTTATCTAAGATAGTAAGATAGCAACACTCTTACTTTAGGCAGGAAAGTGCTCAAAAATAAGTAGCAAAGCAAAAAATCAGAACAGTAACAAAATGGTTCTAGCAGTTAGTAATTTTTTTACATTTTTTATGTACAATATCCCGTAAGACTTTGAATGAGGCACTCATTACCTGTTCTATGATTTGCTCTATCTCATCGTTTACTTTGGTTGCTAAGGTAGCAGTAGTCAAGTCTCCTGGTCTCTCTTCTACTCTCTCTTCTGCTGCTTGGACAAGCTGACGATGCATTAGTGAGGTGTCCAAGATACCCTACATATCCATACAGCAGTAAAATCAATAAATTAGATATCTAGATATTGTATATACACAAAAACATCAATGAATTATGAGGTGCCTGACACAATACTCTGATGAAAGGCTTATTGACCTATGATCCCCTCTATTTCACTATGGCTTCTAACCACCACCCCCCCCCCCCCTCCCCATTCCCCGGCCACTTTCTGGTCCTTTTTCTACACATTACAACAGTGCACTGTCCTCTTTCAACTTTGTAAGAGATCCTGTCTTTGGTGGGAGAGTCACAAAAGAATTGTTTTGTTTTAATTTCTTTCTCTTTTTTGCACTCTCCTCTGAAGACACAGTATTCTGAGTAGTAATATCTACTTTGTATAAATATACATGTATTGATTAAAGATGCTTAAGAACAGAAAAATGTAACACATCCCATGAATAACAAGTTGAATTACAACAAAGCATGGTCTACTTCTTCATTAATAACAGAGCTTATATTTTTTGCAACATTTGTCAATGAGCAACAAACTTTCATCATTCTTTTGTTCTTCTGCCATACAGCATACTTGCTACACCGCTTTTCTCTCTGGTGTGTGATGAATGTCTAAAATTCTACACATACCAGTATTTCATTCATTTATTCTTAATGCTGATGATAAAAACTATTCACTCTCAGACCAAACCAAAAATGACACATGCAAAGACTTTTCACAGCAACACCAGTGTATTAAAAAATGTTTTTAAAAAAAGATCATATGAAGCATACCCCATCTCATATCAACACAATACCGGTAGACATTTTTTAACATTCACTTTTGTTAAATACCCCCAAAAATTGTTTTAGAATTGTGATTGTCACTTTTCAAATATCCATACTACTGCAATACTCACTATTACCAATATATTAAAAAATAGTTCAGGTCCCATTTCAATTGCACTCTGGGATAGTTAGGTGACCAAGTTGCTTCTGGTATATTTTTGTGCAGCTGCGCTGTGCATGCCATCATTGATGGGGTATGTGTACTTAATTTTCTGACAGTAATCAGAGTGATTTATTATGATTTTCAAGTGATTTCAAGAGTGGATCATTACAAAAAATGTATGATAATATAGTTAAACATACTAATAATAAAATATTTGTATGTAGAAACATAAAAATAATTACGTCAACTTTCCTTGGTTGAGTTCATTGGCAGATGCAAAAAATCTCCTAAAATAACTGACTGATAGGACAACGAGGGTTTGTTGGCTCGTTGGATGATCAACGGACATACTACGTTTTGGAGGGGTATATTGGTGATAGCAAGAATTATCATAGTAATGAACAACTTATTTTTGGTCATGTACTTCTGTCCTTCAAGTTCACATGCCCTTTTTTCATTTAGATGAAGTTAGATGAAGCAAGAGTTTAAAACTTTGGCTTCTAAGACTTAACAAAAATTGGCTTTGAATTGCATTCTGAAACCATCACAAGTTGCAATTTATTGAGCATTTCATATATTTCTGATCTGGTTTCATAAGATATGCTTGAATTTCACAATATTTTGTTGACAAGTATAAGAAAGGCAACCATGGCAGCTAATCACCTTGAGAACTTCAACTTGACGTTCTGCATCTTCCAGGCTGTTAGTCTTGACCTTTGACCCTAGCGACATTGCTGGCATTTTCCCCCAAGCCTGTAAGAGCCAATCATGACATGACTGAAGAGTGTCAAGGTATTTCTGTTGCTGCTGTACAGCCACCTGTAACCGTGCCTGGATCTTTCTAGCTGTCTGATCCAGGTCTTCTAGCCCTTCTTCTAGCTGGGTTAGTTGCCCTTTCACTTGCCCAGACAGCTTGGGGTTGGTGTTAGTACTGGTAGGATCGACAAGAAGGGTTTGGCCCTTGGTGCGGGCATTATCCAGTTTGGAGGAGCAGGTTGCTAGTTCACGCATGAGACTCTGAGATGATGGTTTAGTTAGTGAGTAAAGAGGTGGTAGAGAGCACAAGGCACCATACACCAATGTTAATAAAGCAGGCATGAATTATAATGAACAATACAAAAGTAACATTTTTTTAGGAGATTAATAAAACCACCTTCCTGTTCTGTTCTGAGTTCACAAGTCCAAGGTATTTGGTTGCTTCGTGTCCCATACATTACCAAGTATTGAAGAGTTACAGACATCAAATGTAACATTTTAATTCATAATATGTTTACTGTTTTAAGTTGATAGCGACACGGATGTTAACCAAATACAGTCATCGGATTTACTAAAATCTCGGACGTGGTAAGTAATCAATGGGGCAAATAGCTTGGCCTTCCCACTATGTTAGGAAATTACATGTGACTAAAACTGGCGGTCGAGGATGATCAGTCCTAAATACCGGAAATTGTACGAGAGTAACCAGGAGGCTTTGGGTAATAAATAACTGCATTAGAATGCAACTGTCAAAATATGAAAAATACACATGGAAGTCATATAGCTTTTAACAGGGAAGACCACTTGAGGACTCTTATAGAAAATCCATAAGTAGTGACTGTTAGTTTTGTCTCCGGTTAGCCATCAAAATATAAATCAATAAACAAAACGAAAGCAGATGTCATGTTGAGATATCTTACCCTCAAATCCCAAACATGGGATTAAGAATTTCAATGTGCGTGGATTTAAAAAGCTTTTAGTTACTGTCATGATCTACATGCATACAGGGATTAAAAAGGGTGTTAATATAGGAACAAATTGTCCATTTGTAATAAATAATTTAATTTTTCTTTAAAGTTTTAATATCAATAATATACAAGTATATGTTGTAATTTAAATGCAGACAGTTAAGCAAATTAGGCACAAAAGCAAATACACCCCAAGACCTTGCAAATAATGAAGTGATGTGATAAATAAGACTACTTTTATTTTTCCATAGGTTGCTAGACCAGCTGCAGTAATTTAATTTCATTGTACTTCCTCTTCATGCATGTTAGGAAACATTTCTAATATAATAAGGAATTGTCTGTTCAGAGCCAGAAGGACGTTAACTCAGTCTTAAGTTTATGAGTTAATGCCCTTCTGGCTCCATAAAGGCACACTATAACATGAATCTGTTAATAATTTTTACAGGCAAGCACTTCATTTCCCTGATAATACAATAGAAGTGTCATCACTACATGAGATAAGCTATCTCTATATTAAAATATTCTGTATAATTTTCCAGCAGTCAGAGTGAAATACCATCTTATAAATAAAATTCACGTAGTTAGCATAAAATATGTATCAAACATCTTATAAAATGAAGGTACATGCAGGAACAAGAAAACAGATTCACAGCAATATAACTCACACACACAAAATATGTGAGAGTTGTAAATGATTTAATACTAGACTTGAAGTGTTAATATCTTGACACTATTCTTAAAATGAAATGTAATAAATCACAGCTAACAGTATATATCTGACATGACTTCACTTCCTAATATAACTGATCTTTGGAAATTACAACAAATTTGTTACATTTTATTGAAGAACAAAATTGTCAAAAGCCTTAATTGACAGAGTATAAGCTAGTTGGTTCCATATTAAGGATGTAACTCCTTCCTAATTTTCCTACTTTTACCTTTTTTTAAATGAATTATTCTTACTGGTCCCAAAGGATAAAGCACTAACCTGCTGTTTTGCCAGTTGTTCTGGTTCTTTGTTCTCCTCACCTATGGCCCCCTGGGAAGCAACATGCTGTGATACCTGTAACAGTGCCCTCTCAGCATCTCGTAAGGCTTCTTCATACTCCTGGTGCTTGCTCACATTAGATGCTAGCTCTGCACACATGCTCTGAGTAGACAATTCAGTAGTCACATATGTACTTTTATTGATTGTATCACAAAATTCTGTACGATTTGTTTATTTTTCAAATAAATGTTCTTACAAATTTGCGGCATTCGCTATAATAACCCCCTTGCAAAAATGAAGGCTTATTCAATACTATCTCAAAACATGATGTGTCCAAAGTGTAGTCAGTTTCATTTCCTGCACATTACCAATAATTTATCAAATAAATCTGTCAAAGTACGTGTATACCAATTCCAGAACAAAGCTAATTTCTGGCTCAACTTCAGCAAGCAAGTCAATTTACATCCCCTCAGTCTTTGAACTGTACCACAACCTGATTTTGTTTAATTGGATTGCATGATTTCTTTAGTGGATAAGTGGCCTTGACTGTTCCAAATGAGTTAACTCTTCTCTAGCTCACCTGGGCTTTCTTTAGGAGGTTTGCATATCTTTGTGCCAGTCTCCTTGAATCCCCAAGCACATCTTTGGGTTGTATGTTGTGTTCCAAGAGTGGCTTGGCTCTAGACTCCACCTCTTCCAGATTACTTGCATGAGAGATTATCTCCCTCTCTAAGGTCTGCATGCATCAAAAGACACATATTACTAACTCCACATCAAAAACATTATGATAGCATGAAAAGAATTTTTTTCTTGTAAAAATGCTGTTTACAAGAATTAGTGCCACTATTTATACAAGGTTAAATAAATGCACAAGGCTCACAGCTTTTAAGATTATGAAAGCTTGCAGCAGAATTTTACCAAGACCAAATTTCAGCAATCCATGGGGAATATACCCCAAGTACACTATTGTTTCTCTTCTCAAGCCAATCCAAGAATATCATCTTTTCATCTCACAGTTACCCCTATGTACGGCTTATTACACTCTCTGACATTAAACTATGACCCACATCTCAGACCTTTCCCTGCATCTAATATGACAAACTTGTTTATTATTTATCTTTCATAGATATGGTCAGTTATCAACAAACCTGGAACAAAATAAAGGAACAACCTACTTCAATCATCATAACAATGATAGAAAGCTAAGACAAACCTTTCTTTTCTCCAGCTCAGTGACTTTATCACTTAGCTCCATCATCTGCCCCATATCCATGGCAACAGTCCTCTCAGCATCATCCAACCACACCCCAAACGCAGCCTCTGACTCCTCATACTGTTCCCATTGGGTCATCTTCTCCCTCAGGTCATGATTAGTAGATTTCAACACTGATTCCAGGGAGCTCAAAGACTGCATTATCTCATCCAGCTGCTCTCTGATGACTTCTTGACCTGGGGCTGATGTATGGGTTACAACCTTTTGACCTTGATTGTGTGCCTCTTTGACCTTGCTTCTGATTTCATTCATAGAGTCCAGTACAGGCTGCAGGAATAAAACAGATTTTTAACACATTTGTGTATTTGAAATTTGTGTTCATCTGCAATGTCACATTCAATATTTACAATACATAATAAGCAGTTTTAAAAAGAAGTTGAGACAAAGTGTCATATTATCACCCCAACTTAAGCTGAGATGCCATAAGTCACTAAAACATTCAAGGAAATTCTTCCTACCATATTCCTAAAACCAGGAAGAAGACTAAAAAAACACAGAGTATTGCATTGTCAAAGGAAATAATTCCTGTGACACAAACCTTGAGATCCAGTCTGTGACTTACCCACTAGACCACAACACCTCTTTATATAAATTATCCCCCTTTTTCCCTATATTCAAAGCCTATTTTCTCTGATCAGATGTTTTTGATTGCTGCTCACATAAATTTGTTTGACTGGGTTCTAGTGATGTTCACTTGAAAAATGAAACATCATTATGAAGCTGCAACTCTTCAGTTTAAGAAAATGAACATAGTTGAACTTTTGACCTATTGGTGGTTTTGACGCAGTGTATATCTGTTTCCTACCTTCAATGCATCTAGTTTGAGTTGTACAGAGTGTTTGTCGCCAGTGACGTCTTGTAATTCCTTCACTGTCATGGTGTTGGTTTGTAAGAATGCTATAGTCTTGGCTACCTGGTAGTCCAGAGTCTCATGATCAGCAACATCTTCCTCTGATCTCTTCACAACATCCTGCATACACAATTACATGGGGAAATATTCATAATTAACTCTTCTATTGCTTTCTTCACATCCCTGCGTGGTCACTCGTTTGCTAGAAGTGCAGTTTTGCACAAAACAATATACATCAATAGACTGAAGGATTGCTTTGTGCAACCCTCGAGAAAGAAATGTGTGTCTAAATTGGTGTATTTTGTGAATATGAGGATGATAATTTATGAACTACTCAAGAAATGTCTTCTGTAGAACCTATCTAAAAAAAACCACCTGTCTACAAAGGACACTTTTTTCTGTTTTCCTTAAAAGACCTTAAAGACCATGTCGAGGTGAAAAATGAAATAGATAAATTATATATTTGTTATATTTTATTATTTTTTTAGCTTCTGAGCACAATGCAAATCACTGTTGTTAATAAACTGTAGACTTGTGCCATTAATAAATTCTATATTACAACAACGAAACAGACCCAAGCCTTCTGTAGAAGTGACTGATAGCGAGCAGTCAGGTCGGCTAACTGAGAGGTGAGGCTGAAGCTGGGATGATTCTTCTCAAGGATGGGTTGGGATGCTTTCAACAAGTTGTCAAGCATTTCCTTCTTACTTCTTACTCTAGCCACAGATTCCTGTAGAATAATCATAGATGCAAAATTACTTTTAATGTACCCTAAAATAAAGTGTAAACGATATCAATATTGTAAGAATGTTCTACAAGATTTGTAAACCTTTATTTCATGTCCAATTACAAATCAAATCTAAGATTTAAGTATACTTGTTGTTTGAAATTGATGGTATGGTGTGGATATGTCCAGATATCAAGTCAAATTGCAAATTATATTTAAATGCTTAACATACGTTATCAGACACCATACTAATTTTTCATAAAATAATCATGATGTATTACTACTATAAGTCACCTAGTTTCTGTAAAATGTAAGAAAATGTTTATGTTCGGCAGCACTGACAATCAATAAATGGAAGCATCAAAGTGTGGTTATCTCCAGAACTGGAAGCAGCATTTTATCAGAAGTGGATGTCATCATCATCATCAGCATTTAAAGTCCATTTGTCCCACTTTGTGGGGTCGGACATTTCATTTATTAATGGCTGCTTTCCAAGCTTTCCTGTCTGTGGGATCCATATGACTAATACCAGATGTTTTGGCGTCTTCTGCTATGGTTTCCCTCCAAGTTGTCCTGGGTCTCCCGCAAGGTCTTCTTCCAGTGACCGAAACGTTTAGAGCCCTCTGGAGCCAGTGTGTTGCCTCTCTTCTTGCCACATTTCCAAACCATCTAAGTCTATTTATCCTCATAATCTGTGCCACCCCCATCAATCACATTGATTGAAGAAGGACTATGGTTCTTCCTTCTCTCGTGAAGTGATACCCTGCGCATCCACCTCACCATCCTCATCTCAGCTTTCTCCATGCTCAGGTTTCGCTCCTGTACGTCATGCATTTTCTTACACAAGCATCGTACATCTTCCCTTTCACTCTTAAAGGGGTCGCCCTTGAGACAAGGAAAGGAGAGAGCTCATCAAACTTTTTCCAAGCAGTTTGGATTCTTGCAGTCACAACTGCTGTCTCTCCTCCTCTGACAGCCAACATGTCTCCCAGGTAGCAGAACTTCTCCACCTTATCACACATCGTTCCATGCAGATCCAAACCTGTCACATTGTCACTAGTACATTTCTGTGAGATTGTGCCTAAGCATCTTTTACAGATGAATGTTTTACTTGCTGCTTGCAGGCTACCACTCATTCCATTGCATCTGCGATAAACCCAGCTCCTGCATGTGGTGCATCTAATTGAGTTTGCTCCAACACGTATATCGCAAACTCCGCAGTCTGCACAAAGTACACTTTATTGCTTGAACTTGGAATGATGCAGATATAAAACTCTTATAGTTGGAAAGTTTTCCCCAGTACAGGGTATATATACTTATCCATTCAAAAATAGAATCACTGATTTTTATACTCAAATCTCAAGCCAAATGAGTGTCTTACCTGATCACCCTCCATCTGTGTTGTTTTTTCTTCAAGCTTTGACATCAGTTCTCGATCTTTAGATATTGTGTGTTCAGCATTATTCAACCACAAACAGAACTGGTCCTGCAGATCACTTACATTATTCCACTCCTCAATGGTGTCCTGAAGCAAAGTATGGACTCCTTTCATATCTACAGAAGATATGGACAAAGATTTTCTATAAAGCCTTATTCACACATGTGTAGCGGTTGCTATTTTACCTGACTGCTAAAAAAGCTAGTAAGCAACCAGAGGACCAATGACTTTAAGTCCTCTCAGAGAGACCTGGTAATGAGGATTAATGCCTTACCAAAGGGCACTAGCGCATCGCCTTGGTTTCAAACCCAGGTCGCCGGATTACGAGACCAATGCTCTACCAAATGAGCTATCGTGCCTCCTGTAACAGTTAGCTGCCTCAAAGACCATAATGATGTGGCAAAATATTCCTATTTTACAAGTAAATGAATGATAAGTGTGGGTTAAGAAGGTAGATAACAAAGGCCCCTGAGCTTACAAACCTATCAGTGTGTTACCAGATACATAAATGATATGTGCACTGGGCTATAAATTCATTTTCTCACATTTTTTTTGAGTCAGTCTTTGCATCATGTGTGAAAAAAGTTTCAGACTTCATTCAACTTTCCCATTCTTTATTCATTTGTGACAAGAAAAAATCATACTGTTATAATCAACAGATTGCAAAAAATCAAGAGTGGGAAATTACAATAGCCTTGCCAATTTCCCTCTGGAAAATGTGCAAACTTTACAAAGATGTATTTGATCATCTGAATGTACCACTCATCCTCTCCAACTTCTCATTAGAACTATTAGCTCAAGAAAGATTGCCAACAGTCCTTTTCAGGACTACACACACTCAAGGAAGAAAAATTACTGGCAGTCCTTTTCAGGACTCCCCAAATTTCTACAGCCATAACAAAGTTTATTTTTGAAGGTCTTTTGATCATGTATTTGGCATCACTTGTGCATTGGAGGTAAAGTCACCTTAAACACAATGACCCTCAGGTCGCACCTCCTGGGATATCTGATTAGGATGTGCGGACATACCCCTAAGAGTGTACACTCTAGTATTTTATGCCAGTACGATAGTCCACTGCAATCCATTTTCGCTCACCTTCATTTAAAGCACCCCACATCTGCTGTAATCTCTGCACTTCACTATCAATAATCACATGACCTTCTTCTGATGTCTCTGGTCCAATCAGCTGCCTCAGATTCATCACCTGACCCAACTGACTCTTTCCTTTTGGAAGAGTGTCATTGAGGGTTTGAAGGTCAAGAAGTTTTTTGTTGACCGTTTCCCTCTGACCCTCAGGGTTACATAGATCAGTGAGAGATTGTTTGTTAGAGTCCAACCATTCTTGAACTTTAACAACATCTGTGTTGAATGCAATGTGGTTTGACGTTCTGGTTTCGGCCGATATCACATTATCCTGAAAAAGAATTAGAAAACATGCATAAAAATACAAAATATACAAATAATAAGATTTTCATGGTATATACCAATTTGATTTTGTTCAAAAATGTATTATATATGTACCCAAGAGCAAATTTTAAAAAGACTTGAGCCTTTACTGACCCTTATATTTTTATATCCTATTAACATTCTGTAATGTTGCTTGGAGAAAAATACAAATGTTACAGCAGGTCCTGATGTTGGCAACACAATTTACACTTGTGGTGGTTAAACAAAAGGATTAATGTGATTGGACATGAGGCAGTGTTTCAAAAAACTGTCATAAGTTCGCTACCAACCCATGAAAACGTGTGTATTAAATATAATGTGTGTATTAAATTTAACACATGCTTTAATTGGATGTCAGTGAAGTTGTACCTACGACTGCGTCGTGAAATGATGCCCAGATATCTAGAACTAAGCATGCAAGTATGCTCAAGAATATTTCTTGTTGTTGATAGTAGTCATACCTGGCATTTCTGTTGTAAATTGTCATAGGTCTGAGTAATATGCTGCATCTGATCACTGAATGGACTATGTTCTGTCTGCTCAACCAGAGATCTCAGCTTTTTCTTGAGATGCGATATGGCAGGTTTCTTCTCATTCACCATACACTCAATGCTCTGATCAACCAGATAATAAAACAATACATTATTTCATGAATATTTTGTAGTAACAAAAAATGACCAAATTAAACTTTAGATACATAATGATTTAAGATCAGGATTACATGAATTACCGAGTATATTACATACCATTCATTTACTCGATAACATGGAATGTGTTTATAAGAAAATGGAAAATTTTGTACATTAAATTCAAATTAAATGAGATTACAAACAAAAAACGTTTAGGTACAATTGACATAGGCAAATCCAAGAATTTTTTCCCCTCACTATGTTACCATCAACATCACAGAGTTTAGTGTACAGTATATCTCTTCATTTAATTGACTTAATAGCCATATTTCTGCTTAAATCAGAAATGACACATTTAATGTCCATTTCATTTACTCAGAACTCTACATTACTTGGACATGTTTGGAACACCAAATTACCAAATACCTTGGACCTACACCTTGCGAAGGTGTTGTGGTCTAGTGGATAAGTCTCCGGACTGTGATACACAAGGGATGGGGTTTGAATCCCGTCACAGTTCTAATGTCCTTGGGCACACTCCACGCAGGTGAGGTAAATGGGTACGTGAAAGGTATTATTAATTCCTTAAAATGCTCGAGCGCAGTAATGGCAGCCATGCTAAAACCCGGGTCATAATAGTATAGCACAAGGAGTGGTAATGTGCCGGCTATGAGCGCCATATGAAACTCCACTATAATTATTATTATGATCATCCACATGGAGACTTAGTCTGATGTACATGTGGTTTTAGAAAGAGATTCTCACCTTACAATGGTCGACTTGTTGTTGCTTTGTATTGACTGTACTCATGAGAGGAAGGTGACAAGTCTTTTCTTCCATGTCCTTCAACCAATTGCACATGTCTTCATAATCTCTCTCAGCCTGATCCCATAGTGCCAAACATACCTGTATATCAGTATCAATATGTAATACTACTCTCATATCCATCATACTTGAGAATATTATTACTAGTATAACTTATGATGCATTTAATTTATGGTTGAACATTTTTCACCAAGTTAACATTATGTTGTGTATACCTGTTTGTTAGATCATCCTATGTTTGTATCTTGTATTATACTGTTCATATCATCTTTGTTAATTTAGTGGGCCTTCTTGTAGAACATTGTCAAAATCACCCTGGTAAAAGAAGGCTTAATAAATAAATAATAGAATTAATATATGTGTTGATGAAAGGGTGGTAACAAAAAAAACAAAAGTAATGATAACAATAATGATAACAATATTCATCATCATCATTGTAATCATCACCAATAACATAATTATCTTATTCTCTCTCTCTCACTATCTCTTCTTTCAGCTCTTTGTTTCTTCTTACCTGTACATCACTCACTACATCACTCATTCACTAGGGTCCATATTACTGTATACTAAATTACTAAACAAACTAACGAGTCCAAGCTTGGTCTAAAATCAAGTTAGACAAGGGGAGTTACCTAAGGTCTAATTTTGCTCTTTGTTTGGCATCATATCAGTCTTCACATTGGGTGTAATTGAATTAGTATTATGCTGACCAAAGTGCTTCTTTTTACCCATACCTGGCAATCATGGAGTGCTTTATTGAGTGAGTCCTTATACTCTTCGAGTTGTTTTCTGGCTCTTTCCAGGCTAGCCCTGATCAGGTCTTGACCTTCAGGGGTGGTATTGTGAATGGCTTTCTCAGCTTTCTCTTCTAATGTACTCAGCCTCAAAGCTCCAATACTCTCACATTTCTGTAATTCCTGTGAATTAACAAATTTATACATTTTGTAACATTTCAGCAACTTGTGATCCAATATTTATTCCAGCGACAAATGTTCTGGGCTGCACTTTATGAAAGAAAGAGTTAGATTGTGGGTTGCAATGGGTTCATGGTTACAGATAGGCATATCATTTGGTCAAGAGATGAGGTTAGGATTTTAGTTTAGTTTAGCGTAGGATATCAACTGCCGACCAATTGTTTCCAGAGTATATGTCCTACATCCCAACAACTGTATATACCATCTGCCTAAGAGCTACAAGGGTCTAAACACATAATTTTTCAACAAAGGTCCTACCCATGCTCGTTTACCTGTGTGTTATGAGGTACTAATGTGAAGAGCATTGTGCTTAGAAAACTGCAGCATATGGGAACAAGCCGTTAATTTTGGACACCAACTGAAACAGGGTGGCAGCAGTGGGATACGATCCAACCACCAAAATGACTCATGACTGACCACGGAATATTTGTGTAGAAATTTCAAATCATTCAAACATCTACATCTGCAATCTTCCTTTGAGATCACAGGATCACCTAGAAGTGATTTTTGTTGCTGTTGCAAGTGCACAATATATACATGTAGTCTCATGGGAGCCAGAAGCGTATCACCTCACATACTTTAACACAGAGTTAAAGCCCTTCTGGCTCTGAATAGACAAGATTTTAATACAGCATTTTTTTTCCTTCATTTTAAAGATATTCCTAGTGAATGTGATTAGGAAGTGTTGAATTTACCTTGAGTTTAATGCATCTCTCTGCAAGAGTGTCTTTATCACCAGCCAGACTTTGACAAAACTCCTGTTTATCTAGCCAATCTGAGAAGGTGGATTGGGCGGCCAAGTACTGCTCATGTTCTCTCGCTATACATTCACTCAGCTTCACAGCATCCTTTTAAAAAAAATCAAATACATCATGAAATGTTAGCACATGGCTTGAGTGGTTCAGATTTACAACAGGTTCATGGCCAGAAGCGATTGAAATAAAACTGATACATCAATGCACTTTTACGATCAGCAAATTTGTTGAAGCAAAGATTTCTGGTTTTACAGTTTGCGTTTCTAAATGAAACCAATCTAGTTTTGTTTGCAGTAGCTTACATTTTGTTACAGAGAAACTGAGTGCATCTGAGCTCACTCTTAAACACCACTTAAATCGAATTTGAGGGCTGTAAAATGAATGGCATCATCAACTTTTAACCACATATTTAAATACATCCCATCTAGTATCTCACTGAAATGATTTAACAAAAATGACTAACATTATTTTCACTGCTGGTACAAAAGCTGGAAACTTCCTTACCTTGTTTTTGAGTAATATCATCTGGTATTCTGATGTGATTCTTGTAGCTTCACTCACAACCCCAACGTTACCCATACTGCTGTCCAGTAAGGCTTGTGCAGCAGAGGATACTGCTTCAATGCATACTCTTTGACTAGTTAGCTCATCATGCACACCCTGAAAATGATTCAGAAAAATCTCATTTAAATATAGAGTGAAACCTGCTTTGGCAACCACCTGCATATATTTCTCATTTCCCTCGACCAGTCTTTCTTATTGAAACCTGAATTAAAGGAACCTATGAATAAAGACTGATCTGACTATAAAGACCACTTTTCTTGTCTTTCTTGAGCGGTTTTTATTACACTGGTTTGACTATACTAGGTTTAAAAGTAAATTCTTATTGAGAACCTTTATGACAGGATTATATCTGACAGAAAGAAGAAGTGAAATCACATTTTTCTATAACCACATGCCTAAAATTCATCATTCAATAAACCCAAAATGTTATTGCTTGGTGTTGTATTAACCATGTTATATACCCCATGTGATTTAAATGACCATACCTTGAACTTCCTAAGGTGGTCTTGCTTAGCTGGCAGGTCTACCTGAGGTTGAGCACCTTGCTGATATCCCTCTCTAGCTTGCTGGATACCTGACTCAATCTCAGTTTTTCTGGCCTGATACGCTTGCCACCTCTCTACACATTCCTGTAGCCTCTCACTGGATTTGTGCATGCTGCTATCAAGGGCTGCAAGGTCTTCACCGCATTTCTCCACCTGCTGATGGATAGTTTCCTGTCCTGCAAGTGAAGTGGATTCTTTCACATTCTCCCCCAAAGCAGAGAGTGACTCGAGCAGCTCAGCAGATGCTGCCTTTCCAATTTGGAGATCCTAAGAAGGTAAGGTAGCATATGGAAGCAGATAGTTTGACAAAAATTAGTGGCAATTTATATACAGATACATACCAGTATCTGAAAAGGGGCATTTAAAGTAGACATTCATTGATTTTAAATATTGATTTAATTTGTATTGCGATATTGAATAAGAAAAGGTTAGATCAAACCAGGTTATAAAAATTCCCTGCTTGGAAACATTCAAAGTAACGATTATTATCAACACTGCTGAGATTTGTGACGTCACACAAGGGACCAAATTCGCATAAGCAGACGATGTCCCATTACAATGCACACAGTTTTAGTGCTTGTCTCTTTTTCACTTATTCAAAAGCGGGCTGATAATTCAGTAATTTCTTCAATCAATCATTTATCCTTGCCCTGAATGTTTCTTAGCAAAAGGTTATAATTATCAGCATCAGCATCACTTCCCTTTTAAATTGGTGTGAAATATGTTCATGTTTAAAATCAATCAGATTCTTATTATTGAAAAATAATTGCACTGACAATATGTTCATTCGTTATAGCGCGTCGTATGCAGGATCGGTCAAAACATCACTACATTTTCTGGTGAACTGCTCGTATATCCCAAATTCTGAGAGGTGATTTTTCTAAATCATCTGATATGCAGTTGACCTAAAACTTATATGATTGTCATATGTAAGCTTCCTTGTTTCTAATGATACACTATTGGCTATATTCGTGATTTTCTTAGAATGTCTTTTTTAAAGAGTGAAACTAGATATGAGAAATGTAAAGCCCCGAGGAAGAAACTCAAAGAACTTGAATATGACTGGAGGTAAATAAAAGAAAACAGAATGATCATGGGTGAAAGAAAAGGAGAGAGCCTGAAAAAGACTGAAAATGAATGAAAGTAACTGAATGTGACTGAAGGAAATCAAAAGAAATTAAAATTGACTGACAGAGCTTGAGAATGACTGAAATATGAGAAAAGTGACTGAAGGCAATTTAAAGATAATAGAAGATGGCTGAAAAGAACTAAATAAGGCAGATATTGGCTGAATGAGACTGAAAGGGAAGAGAAAAAGACTGACATTAATGCAAAGAATTAAAGTATCTGAAATGAACAAGAAAGAGGAGAGAGGAAACATTTCAAAGAAGGAAAACAAAACGATGATATGAGTAGAACCTTCAAAGTAGTTATCTTGTTTTGTATGGATTCCATGTTGCCTGATGGATCTGCCTTGGTGGATAGCTGGTGTTTCAGGTCTCTCAGTTGCTGAGTGTAAACTTTCTGTGTTTGCTGGAATGCTTGGTGTTCTTGAATCATATCCGACTGTTTACATGCACACTCCTGTTCCAAACAAACATGGGTAGGCAACAAATATGGGTAAACAACAACTTATTTTTTAAAGGAAATAATTGCAGATAAGATGTTGTCATTTGTTGGTCTGGTACTCCTTAGACTTATGCTGAATTTTTTGGTTCATTCACCAGAGTCGATCATATGGCTAATCTTTTCTTCAGCTGTTACTATTCTGAGCCTTACGTTGCATGTTTCATTGCCTTTCAAGTCCTTCTTAGATGTTTAGACATCATTCCATGTCAATGTCTACTTCTTGCTTATTTGCCTTTTCTGTTCCTTAATATATATGTAAGCTTGTTTCCTCTAAGGTGTTTCCTATACAAACATGTCCATGCAATGCACATAGTGTAGCTTTTTGTAATTCTACAGTGAAGTCTTGAGGAATGATGATACAAGAAACCCCAAACATACAGAGTAAAACATTAAGAAGATCGATTCCTTCAAAACAAGATATTATGTAAGTACCATTTAATTAGAGTGCATTCCATAGCCCATGTATAAACTTGAAAAGGGTATTGTTGATGTTAAATAAATATCAACATACCAACAACGATTTTGGTAAACTGCAAACAACAGATGATCCCTGTGTCTTACCTGGCAATCTGTTTCAATCTTCTCAAATCTCTTCACTAGCTCTGCAAGAGGTACTTTGATTGATTCATTATTGGGACTCTCCTCTTCTAGCTTCTGAGCATGCTCAGTGACCTTTTCAAGATCATGACGTTGTCTCTCAATATCTTGCTGAATACACTGAGATATTAAAGATATAAAAAAATATCAACTTGGTTACATTTCTTCAGTCTCAAAAAGCCATAATTATCATTTGATTTCCTCCTTAGATACATTGCAGAAAAACATCTTTATGCAAAATGTTTATCATCCTCAAAACAATTAAATTCGAATTTGGAAACTGATAATACTGCAGTAAATTAACATTTCATTCACATTTCCTTCACTTTAATGTGGAAAAAAGCTAAAAATTTATAAGTAAAAAAGAGAACACAAACTTAGAGCACCACACATTACTGTTTCCTACATCATACAGGGCATTTTCTGTGTGCAGTTTTTTAACAAAATATTATGTAGTTTGAATCAATTTTAGGTGGTTTACAAAGTAGAGTCTGAGTGAAGAGTACCAATATATCATGGTATTATACCTTGCATCTATCCAGTTGCGCTTTCTTTTCTATCAGAGTTGCTTTTGGTTGTTGAGCATCTGATAGCTGGGAACAGGCTTCCTGCAACCATCTAGACAGTTTGTCTTTTCCAGCATCGAAACTCTCCCATTCTTTTAAATTGATCTATAATTGAATACATAAACAAATACATTTGCATAAAATCAAGCCATTCTGTAAGCGGGCACCCGGTGCCTTTTGGCGCCCAGAAAAACAAAAAAAGTGAGTCCCAGGCACCGGTCTTTTTTTATTTTTTGCGCCCAGTCTTGGAGAATAAACTTTTCCTCTTTCAGAAACTTCACATCGCCGGCACTAAATATTCACAAATCTGACAAAAAACTTACTGGACACAAGTTAAATGTGGACTGAATGAGCCCTAACAAATCATTTTACAATGAGAATCCTAAAATCCTTCCGTTATTGAATTCATAGACCACTTAATTCCGCACTTTTGCATGTTGTTTTTGTCTCTGTCTGTGGTTTGTTTACATCTCGACATAAACTGTACATATGTGTATTTTCGTATATATATTCTCTCAGCAGGGAAAGAAATACACTGGGGTGGCGGACGATTTCACCCCTGAAATAACATAAAGAGCCGCTTAAACAGGCCAAAAATGTGATTTCGGGGGGCGACTTAAAAAAGAAAGAAAATGGTCCCAAATCGCCCCAGAAACAATTGCAACTATCTCCTATCGCGACCGCTACAGCGCCCGGCCAGCCTGCAAAGCGGAGATTGAGAACCGCGAGCAACACTCTCACATCGTCTCAAAGTTAGACTTGGTTGTGAAAACTTTACTTTGAAAAAAGATTATCAAAATTCAGTATAAATGGCCGGAATAATCACAATCCTAGCCTTTATTTCACACCTCTATTCATGAAAACTATATTAAATTTGCGGCAATCATGACAAACAAACAAAAAAAAATGAGAGAAAAATAAAGATTAATGTTGAAACACTTTCTTTCGTCGGTCTTGTTTGCGCTTTCATTTAATAAATCATCTAGTTTCAGTTTATGATCCATCAAAACAAATTTGACAGCTAAAAAACTCGGTCCTTTTCGTGCCTGCAAAATTTTACGGGTTTTTACGTATCCACGATATGGTAAGGTATGGATTGAGTTATTTACGATCGAATTTGTGTCTACGATTTTTAGATTTTAAAGAAATGCACACAGTGAATACGAAGTGGCTGAACACTAGGATTGATCTACAGTTGCACATATCAAACAAATATGATTTCAAAATGATATACAGTTGGACATATAATCTATGTGTTTAAACTTTATGTTTTGCATTGTTTAGAATATGGTGGATTAACAATTCACAGTGCCATCTAGCTACACCCCATTGAAGTCTAAATGTTTGTTTTACATGTATATGTTATGCTTTTATATGAGAATATGTAAATAAGGTTTTGAGCTTTGAAAATAAACCTCTTGCAATAATCTATTGTCAAACATATATAATAAAAATAACTATGACATCCTTTCCTTTCTCAAGTATGAGCGGAAATTGGAACAATGAATTACACTTCCACTATTAAGGCACTCACCCACCATTGACATTTTCAAAAAGAATCTTTACCCATTGTCTACTGAATTCATTCATTCCCATAAGCTTCATACAGTAGTCACCCAGTTCCCGTAGGCAAAGGGTTAAAACTTATCTATTTAAAAAAAAACGACCTGAATAACTATAAAATAAGCTCAAATAAGTATTACAATGCCTTCATTATGTCTTTTTAAATTATTGCTATTATTGATACACATGTAATGATATTATATGTTAATTTTGTTAGTAATGTTTGTAATTTTTGATCTTCTTGGTAATTTAGGTAATGTTAATTTGTTAAGTTATATTAGTAATATTTGATCTTCTTGGTAATTTAAGCAATATCAATTTGTTAAGTTATGTTAGTAATATTTAGTTTTCCTGGTAATTTGAGTGATGTTAATTCCATTAGTAATATTGATTTTTCTTGAAGTAATTTTGATTTGTGTACAGCGCTCTGAAGCTTTTATGTCACAAGCGCTATATAATTTTTTTTGTATTATTATTATTATTATTTTGTAATTCACAAGTTCAGTTCATGAAGAAGTATAATTAAGAAAATTAAATTATAGAAAATTATACAATACTAATGATCAGTTACACAATACTCTTTATTCATTCTAAGTTCTCACCTGCAGTTTGTCTTTAGTACTGTTCATTTTCTGCACCAGTTCATTGTAGTTCAATGTCATTCCTTTGACCTCTGCTTCCATCAAGTCTTGACCATTAGGAGCTGTGTGCTGTTGAGCTTTCTCTGCCTTACTGACCATTGCATGTACAAGACTCTGACCACGATGTCTGCTCGACATCAATTCCTATGGAAACAAACAAGGACAATCGTCAACAAGCTAATAATGTGTTGAGAAATAAAAGCAAAGGATTGCTTGGCCAACAAGAGAAGTGACATGTGAGCAATTTAGATGAAAATAAAAATGTTTGATTCCTTTCATTATAAATGTAAGTCCAAATAAAACATAATTTCAAATTAGAGGACTTAAATCCGTCAGATCCCTGCTTGCTTTTACTTACAAGCATACACATGCTTTCTTGGCAGTCAGGTAAATTAAACAAAAGCCGTAAGTCCTCTTGGAGGGACTTGGTGATGAGGAATAATGTCTTACAAAATAGCACTCGTTTGTTCATGTCTCCTTAGATCAAGATTAATGTATCTTGATCTTCGGCAACCAGCCGTGTTAGACACGTTGCCCCGGGGTGCGAGATAGGACTCTTGTAGCGTGCCCCCATTTAACACAATCATACAATAACAATTAACATTACATTTAATAAAAAGGGCACTAGCGCATTGACTTGGCTTCAAACCCGGAACCTCCCAGCTACCACACTACTGCTGTACCGCTGAGCCATCACGCCTCCTTCGTAATAGTGAAGGCACAATTTGGAAATCAAAATTCAAGATTCAATGGTCAAGGTTCATTTATTTTCACATAGATAACAATTCAGAGGCATACCTGTACAACTTGTAGTCTGTTCTGTATATCAGTTTTGCTTCCTGTGAGGTCATCACATACATCTAACTTTTCACTTGCTGCTTTCTGCCAATCCTTGCAATCTTTGCTTGCTATCTGATATTTGTTTTCATCTTCAACTGACCGCTCAAGATGATGCTCCAGTTCCTACAACGGATCAGCAAGAAATAAAAAAAAAATGTTTAACCCCTTGACTGTCATCATGCTTATGGACAATTGCCATCCATAAACTTGCCTTAAATTTTGACTTACAATGTATATTGCTGTTTTTTTTATAAATATCATACATGAAATATCTTCCACAAGAACAAACTGACATATTCTGTTCTGTTTGAAGAAAAATAAAATTATTTCTTGTCTGTACACATTGTACAAAACTCCAATTCTAGGGCCACCCAAGACACAGAAATAGTTAATTACAACTCCTCTTGGTCCTTATCTGGATACACTGAGGAGTACTCAAGTCTTAATTGCATTAAAAGAAGACATTTAAAGGAAATTTATAGTATAGAGAAAGTACAAACTCATGACAGCCCTATTTTTGACAAATATAGTATTCTTTCCTAGAACACTTGAGGTAGTTTGTTGAATACAATATGCAATAGTTCTGAGCCCGGTTTAACAATTATAATTGATATTAAGCTACTGAAAACATTGCACTTGATTGGCTAAAACAGGAATCAATCTAACTTTTTTGTGAAGAGGTCTAGATTAACTTTTTTGTGAAGAGGTCTAGATTCAGATTTGTAAGGTCTGTTTACACAAGTCCAATAATAACAATTTTGAAATGTTTGGGGTCTGGATCTAAAGGGGAGAGGAGGCCGAATGTCTGGGCACCTGTTCTAAGTGTTGAGCCCTGGCTATGGGCAATGTTGTCATAAAGCTGTGGTATATTATGTTGAAATTAAAGATAACAAGTTTTATGAAATGGGCCAAGACTTACTTTGAGTGTCATATGTAGAGTCTGGTACTGTACTGCTAACTTAGTGGCCTCACTGCTAATGTGAGCAACGTTAGGGTTAAAGGTTATGTGACCCTGACCTAACAAGGTCACTTCTTCTCTTAAAGGCTGCTTGTCCTCACTCTCCATTATCAGTTCCTACAAATTTGAAAAACAAAAGATGAATTATAATAATAATAATTATAATAATAATCATAATAATCATAATAATAGCAAAATAGCAATAATAAATAGTGATAAATTATTCTCACATTATGATACAACGTTCCTAGGTGCTTACAAAGAAGTTTGGATATTATTACCCTAGCTTTAGCTCTGGCAGCCATAAACAGGGCGGTCCATTTGAAGGAATAAATCCTGCCAGGTAACCGTTTAATATTTGGATGGAGAGTGGAAAATGTGGATCAATGTCTTGCCAAAAAAGTATGTATGTAAGGAAAAAATGTATATTTACTTTAACTTTTTGTAGCTTTTCCTTCTTCTCCTTCAGGTTCTCACTTTCTCCTTCTATGTTGCCTACATCCTTTTTGACTCCCTCCATCCAAGATGACAAGCGCCTTGCTTTCTCTTGAAACTCTCTCCAAAGTGATGCATACTGCTCTAGGTTAGAGCAGGAGTCCTGGGCTAGCATTCTAAGAGCCTCCAGCTCATGGTCCAGGGACTGAACCTGTCTTGTGATGCGGTCCTGGCCTGGTCTAGCACTGGTGTCAGGTAGAACCTGATCCGAGTGAGATGTGACTTGGTCTAAAAGAGCATCCCCTTCTGGTAGAGATGCCAAGATGGCCTGCCAAAAAATAATAATTACAATGAATCAAGGTAGAAATACATGTGCAGATATGACATGTATGGAGATGGAAGATTGGGTGATGTGGAATTGTCTACAGATTTAGATGAAGAATGGTATTTAAAAAAAGACTGCATACTCTCTCATTCTCCTTGCATCCTCCCCACCAAAGAGACTCAAAAGTAGATAATGATGATGATAATGTAGATGATGATAGTGTAGATGATGATGATATTTGTGGGGATAAAGAAGATGAGGAGGAAGATTACCATGATGGTGATCCTGCTGGTGATACTCACCTTGACCATATCAAGCCTGGCTTGGTTCATCTCCATATCAGATGCTACTTTACAGCAAGGTTCCATCTCTTTGGTCTTACTCTGTATCCAGGATGATAGCACTGCCAGCTCATCATCCAGCTTTGCATGGTCATCAGCTATCCTCTCTAAATTACACTTAGCATCCTGGAAAGAATTAACCCATGTTATATTACATTTACAATAACGGCAAAATATTCCATCTCACAAGTAACCATAACAAGCATTGCTTTTTATTGGACCCCTCTGTTTCTAATATGTATTCCTAAATTTGTTGTAAATGTTTATACCAGTAATTGATTTGTAATGTTTTGTTAAAAACATAAATAAATTGAATTGAATTGAATAACCCTAATCTTGACACTTAGCTTGACCCTGAACCTAACAATAAACCTAACAAATGACACTAACTCTACTTTCCTAACTCTTACCATAATGGAAATGGCAGGGTGTTTTGCAGTTAAGCCCATGTACATATTTAAAGATGCCCACATTCGAAGGCATATGTTTCGATCACCAAATGTAGAAAAAAGGTAAATTGGAGATAATACTTGTAATGTAATATGCAATGTACTTGTAATAATGTAATAAATGTAATACAGTTAAACCTGTCTAAGCGACCATCTTTCTGAAATGACCACCTGTCCATAACGACCACTTAAAGTCCCCAGTGAGATTTCATGTAGTTAAGAACCTGTACACATGCAACGACCACCTGCCTAACGCGACCAGCAACCACCAAAAATGCCCCCACAATGACCTAGTGCCAGCCATGTAGCGACCAGCAACAGCAATGCAGCACTTGAGCAAATCATTCGCAGCTAGGCAATTGGCGACACAGCGGCAGCCTGTTAAGCTAGATCTAACATCATTTACACCAAACAGACTATTTACCCCCAAGCTTTTATTAAAGCTTCAATCAAAACATTTAATTACCGACAGGATGTGGTTTCTTGCACATTTCATTATGGGCTAGCTGTGCCTATTAAAAATATAACAATACAGTGGCATTATCATAAACTTGGCCTCACTTGTTGGCGCACAGGCTGGCCTGGTGAGTGGGCGGGGCGCTGTCTGTCAATCAGTTATTCAGACTCGTTTTTATTTCTTTTAAATAATTTTTAATATGCTTTTTTTTTAAATGCCGGACAAATAAAAATATGTTAAATCATTTCATATCTTTATTTTGACTAAAAACAGTACACTCTTTGTTTATTAAATTTTAAACAACAACAAATTAAATTTGCGTTGAACAATTTATCCATCGGCTCTCTCTGCCTCATTTTCGCTCGACGGAGCCCTTATAAAGTCACAGAATATTGTTCGCGCACATGCAGGTTTGCAAGAGGCCTTGCGAGTGGGCGGCGCGCAGTCAATCAATTCTTCAAAATCAAAATGGCCGCTAAAGCCAATCTGTCTACATCGGCCACTATTTGTGTTTCCCTTGGGCGGTAGCTACAGACAGGTTTGACTGTACCACGGAATGAATGAAGATACCATCTCAGGGGCCATTTGAAGTGGTCCGTCACACGCCTCCCCCAACAGATTTCACAGATAGGACATATGACATATTCATAATTCCTGCAAAGTTCTACAGAATTTGATGTTGGCTGCAAAAGGGACATAGTATCTTTATAGTGAAACCTGATGGAACATCACAAATTACATCAACTGCCTACTTAAATATTATTGAGCCTTGTCATAAATGAATTTTCATCAAAGTATCAGTTGGAAGAGCAAAGTAATTCAAGAGTCAGTACATACCTGTGCCTTTTTGTGAAGGTCAGCATACATATCGGTTAACTTGCTGACCTGCCCTTTAACCTCTGGGTTACTGATCCCATCATTACCTAGAAGATCACTCTGTTGATTGACTGATTCCACCATGGGCTGATGGTCTCTCAGTGATTCACAAAGAGTCTGCATATGAAATGGAAAAAAAAACAATTAATTTAATGATCCAGACAAAATGACTTCATGTACATGTGCAGATTACAGTGGCGTTCAAGCTTAAAACATTACTTCAGTTAATTATTTCACTGCTATCATTTACACTTCTACATGTCCATATACATGTTCTACTCATATATCAATGACTTTTCATGCCTCGCTACAAAGTAGCCGGAGGCATTATTTTTTCTGGTTGTCCGTCCGTCCATACGTCCCATTTTGTGATCACGTTATCTGCTGAACCGACTGATGGATTACCGCCAAACGTGGGTCATGTATGTATCTTGCAGAGCTAATGAATTAATTCGATTTTGGGGGTCACGAGGTCAAAGGTCAAAGGTCACAGGGCTCATTATGTATGCAAAAATAGCTTGTGATCGCATTACCTCAAGAACCGATTGATGGATTACCGCCAAATTTGGATAATATATGTATCTTGCAGAGCCAATGAACTGATTATATTTTGGGGTCATGAGGTCAAAGATCAATAGTCAGGGGTGATAGTGAGCACTAAAAAAAAAATAGGTTTTTTGTTTTCCCGTCAACCACGCCCCCCTTGAGTAAAAAAAAAAAAGAGGATTCGCGGGGAAAAAACGGCATCTAACAACATTCCCCCCTTTCGAGTAAGAAAATTGGGACAAAATTAGGGAAAAAAAAGGGCAAAATAGGGAAGAATAGATAAAATAAGAGGGAAATCGGGAAACCAGGATAAAATAGGGAAGAAGAAAAAAAATTGGTAAAAAAAAAAAAAAAAAAAAAAAAAATCTGGATTTTTTTTTTTTTTTTTTTTTTTTTTTTTTTTTTAAATCGGGAAGAAAAAAAAAATCGGGAAAAAATCGGGAAAAATAAAAAAAAATCGGGAAACCGATTTAAATCGGGTTTTTATCAGGCCTAAATAGTCTAGGGCTCATTATGTATGCAAAACTATACTGTGAATGCATTGTCAATAATGACGGATAAATTACTATCAAACTCGGGAAAGCTTGCAGAGCAAATGAACTGATAAGATTTTAGGGTCATGAGGTCAAAGTTCAAAGGGTCATACATGTATATGAAAAATAGCTTGTAATCACGATATTCTGAGAACATGTAAATGGATTACAATTAAACTTAAATTTGAAAAATTGCTTCTGTTTGGTTCTGTTGTGAAATCGCTCTATGGCGGAGGCATCATTTTCTACTGCGTGCAGTTGCAGTTCCATCTAGTTGCTAATACAACCTGTAATAATGCCACTTCTTTATTCCATTTTACAAGTAAAATTATCAAATACCCAATCCCAGTATGCAAATCTATGTATTTTGTATACTTTAGTCTATGCTTGTACGTCGGTACACAAAACAAGTGATAAATTATTACTTACCTCTCATCATAATTAGCAGTATTATAACAATAATGTAATTACAAATTTACAATGACTTACCTCAAATTCATCAGCTAGAGCTCTCTTTTCCACAGGTGTTGATTGGAGTTGACCTCCTTTCTGAATGACATCATCCGTCACTTTCAACCACTGCTCGAGCTCCTCACAGTCCTGATCAAGCTTGTTCCATTGATCCAACACCAACTTCAATGCTCCAAGAGAATCAGAGATTTCACTTCTCAATGACGACAAGGTGTCCTACACAAATTAAAGACAAATGGAAACACTCTAATGATTTTAGATAACCTTTGTGTATTTGGATTTTGATTTTAGAAGAGAATGGATGTACGATACCTGCTCTGGCAACTATTCACTCCACAGTCAAATTATATCTCACCAAATTTCTTAACTTCAACACTGAACCAAACACTACACCTAACCCTAACAATAAACCTAACCTAAAATCCAAAGGAAATTGTAACTCAAAACCTATATCTAAGATGAAATAAAAATTGGAGGAATTGCAACATCCTCTTCAGGGATTTAAAGGTAGTTGTCTCAAGTCTCTGAAAGAATACCTTTAGTTGAGTAATTTCTTTATCGACTTGAGCCTGGCCATTGGCGGACGTGAACTGCTTGACCTGATGAGCCTTCTGAGTGGTTAAATCTACGATCGCATCCTTTTCAATGAGCTCCTTCTTCAAGTTTCCAAGTGCACCCAGCTTCTGCTCCAGCTCTGCCTTGCTGACTGATATCAATGAAGCTTGCTTGACCTTTGACCCAAGAGAGTCCAGCCAATCAGTAGCATCCTTGAGACCAGCTTGATACTTCTCATGATTTAATATAGCTTTCTGCAGAATTTCATCAGCATTCTGAAATATATCAGGAACAAAATAATTGTCAAGTTTGTTTAGGTAACTATTCAAGTAAAATGATACGGTACATAAAGCAAAGATCATAAGATGTTGATGATATTGTGTAATTTGTCATATTTGAATGACAGCTTCAAACTATTATAAGCCTACCAAAGGTAGCAGTATTCGGTGGCCTTATGTATATGTATCGCTCTTCTCCTTGTTCACTTTCTGACTGACATTGTGTAGGTTCTGCATCGTCCTGCATCGCTATCTGCATCGTTAATGATCCAGTCCCATCTGATCATTTCGCATTACCGAATGAGCAAAAGAAACCTTTTTGTTTGGTATCTCTACACGCATGACTGAACAACAATGTTTAGGAGACTGCAAAATTCCTGCTTGCGCTAAGTGGATGCTTGTGTGAATACGTAGACCTGGGGCTCTTTTCACAAAACCGTCATAAGTACATCTCAACGCTGCTGCTTGATTTGTGTTTCACTAAACCGTCTTTGCAAAGATGAGCAACAACTTCCCTGACAAAGAGACTTATCGTGACTCCAAAACTGTCATATCTCTTAAGAATGTCAACTAAAGTCAACTTTAATTTAGTCAACGGCAGCCCCCCTAAAAAATTAATTTTAAAACTTATTTCTTGATCTTCAAACTCTTATTTTACTGATCAGTTCTTATTGGTATTTATGTTCTTACAAACTGTTCTTATAACGTTTCAACGCCTTAATGAGTAAATAAGATAATTGTTATTTCCATAGATCAGTCTACCATAGAAACGTCATCAAAGATTGAACAGTCTCCAACACATTGTCTGTTGAGCAGTCAATTGTGCAAAAATACCAAACAAAAATGATACTACATGTTCTTTGTTACCAGTACTCACTCAGTCGAGTCAGAGGCAACTGAAGTCAGTTGCTACAGCAATACAATTGCATCAAATGAGTATGCAAACAATGATACGAGCATGGTCTGACTGATCTTGAAAAATAGTTGGCAACCACATAAACAAATAATAATAAAATTCCTACTAATTATTGAGGTTAGGAATCTAACACCTTCCCACATTAATCTGAATTAAAATTGAGGTTAGAATGGTTAGCATGACCAAGTTTATTCCTTACGTTTGTTATATTTTGGAGTTGAAAGAATTTGGTATTAAGCCGATTTGCATGGGTGAGTTGTGTCTCATTGCCAAGGTGGTGGCCTTTCTTCTCGAGGAATCTCGCCTGGGGTTCATGTTGGAGAAATTCAGCTTTCAAGATCTGAAAACCAAAGAAAACGGGCATATATTAGAAGCATGACAAAATACAACAGGATGTAGATTTCATAACTGTCATAAGAATTAAGTTTCTTCACTTTTAGAAGTGTCAAATTATTCATGTTTTTGCAGTTTTACAAGCCTGTTATTTCTCATGTTGCAATGTCACAAACATGTTTTTGTTCCAAATACAAGTGCACTTGATAACACACATGGGCAGCAAATTTTCATCCCATCTTTTCCAACTGTGTTTCACAATCTTTTTCTTCTCTTCCTTCTTCTTCTTCCTTTTCATTTTCATCTACTTGATTTTTTCTTCGTATTATTATTATTGTTCCTTCTCCTTATTGTTTCTTCCTCTTCTTCAACTTACCGGTATTCTTTTTTCTGCTTTTTCTTCTTCTTCATGAGCAAAATTATCACCTAGTTGTTTATTCTGTACATTTTTGTATAGAAAATTACAATACATTGATAGAAAGACAAAGAAAAATATAGACCTTGCACTGGTCAAGGACTTGTAGCTTTCCTTCGAGGTCATCTTGAGGTTGTTGAATCTCTTCCACAGCTTTCTCAGCTTTTCTCACCCAGTCTTCTAATCCCTCCATCAACCCCATGAACTCCTTCCAACCTGCCAGCTTCTCTAATAGCTTAGACTCATCACCAGTCATTTGAGTAACCGTCTGGTTCCAATTGTCCCTTACTGCTGTGACTTTGTCCTTGATGGCCTGCTCACCAGGGGCTTTGGTGGAGGCCAGTGTACTTTGGGCACCTTCATCAATGGCATGAAGTAAAGCTTGGCCAATGGGGATTTGAGCTCGCAGAGCCTGAAGAAAGAGTTATCAATTTGCAAAGATCTAAAATTGCATTAAAAGTTAAATAAATGTGTCACATTATAAGAGATACATAAAAACAAGAGGTCAGTGGACTTTTGCTCACATGAGCCGTTGAAAGTAAGGGCCTTGCAATAAGGGACCAAGCTCCCATCCCTTTTTGCTCCAGGAACATAAGATTTATTGGAGCAGTGGGGCAATGTAGGGGTGCTGTTCCCAAGTCTTCTGCAAGGGCAGGTATCCCATTCAAACATATTCAGGTCTTTTTCTCTTAAAAATGATTCCTACATTGTTTAGCCAGAATCAATACCAACATTTTGGTATGAAATCATATCTACATATCTACAAAAGACAATGCTAATTTACCTGGACTTTCTGCAATGCTGTTTCCAGACCTTCCATGTCAGATGTGTGTTCCTTGGTATCTGCTAGACCCTCGCTGATATTATCTATCAGACATTCCAAGTCTTTCATTGCTGAATCAAAGTTAGCACGGTCCTGGCAAGCTCTCTCTTGGTTACCAATGATGTCCTGCAAAATGAGTCAAAAAAACCGATTGCATTAGATCATTATGGACTAATTTGCTCTTTATTTTTTATCAATCTTCATTTTTCAAAATTGGGATGTCGCTGTCACTGAAGTTTTCACTGGAAACAAATCTCCCTAGTTTACTGATCCATCAATTTATAGAGCTGCAGCCAGTCTAGAGCACTCAAGAACAAAGATAAAGAATGTACTGTGTTGTTGGTTCTCTTTTGCATTTGTCTTTTTTTGGGGGGGGGGCAGGGGGCTCGAAATATTTGTGGAGGCCTTGAGCTCATCCCCCTTATAACCACATTTGCTGTTACATAATACTTCTTCATTTGTTATTTTGACAACGCATACCTTCAACCTGTCCACTGCAGAAAGGTATCTGTTATCAGTTTGGGCTAACTGACTGTCAACTTGTTCCTCAACATCAGGACTATTTGAGTATGTGACATCCTTAGCCCTGTCTGTCAGCTCTTGTACGATGCTAGCTTCAGAGTTAAGGCGATCCTGTAGTATCTACATGTATATAACCACACAACAGAAAACAACAGATAGGAGTTAATAAACTCAAATGTTCTGGGTGTACATACTGTTTCAAAACACAACATTTGTGATTGTATTGTATGATCAGATCCTTTTAATACATAAACAGTTGTGATAAAAGGTTCGCAGATAATATTTACATATACTTATATAAAGTATTAAATCATTCAAGGTCTTCTTATCTTGAATATGCATGACAATAGTCAGAAGTGATAGCACTATTCAATATTTATCTCATCCAGAAATGTAGTTTCTTTTCTATTCTAAAATGACTAGAAGTTTTCAGGTAGCATGACATGTGTAAAAAGGTTTTAACGCCCATCTTTATACACCAATTAGGGGAAACATGTTGAAGGGACAGCATGATTTTTTTTTATTAAAAAAGAAATTGGGAGAGTGCCAACAAAAAATTAAAAAATTGAGTTCTAGTCCAGAATATAGACAGGTAAATTCATACTGATTCAATAATGTAAATAGATGTGGTAGGTAAAGGTAATACCTTTGACTGTTCAAGGTGTTTAACTTTGTCATCTAAGGTGTTCCTTAGTTCAGCTGCTTCATCCACTGCCTCATCTATCCTGTCCAACCATTGGCTAACTCTAGCATGACATGCCTCATACTCTGACCAATCAGACATGCTCTTTAAAACATCACGTCTGCCTTGTTTCAGCTGTTCTGAAAGAGTGTCTATCTCCCTCTTTAATGTAGAGAGTTGTCCATTGATGGTATCTTGGGTAGCAGGGGTAGTGAATGGCAAGAGACTGGGGAGGATGCTCTGTGCTTGAATCAGCTTCTCCTGACACTTTTCTTGTTCATCTTCCAATGACTGTAAAAGAAAAATACATTTCATTTCATTTCATTTCATTCGTCATATAAAAAACATACATGATTATAACATCAATATTTACAGCTAAGAATGATTGAATGATGACATGAGCAATTACTCGCATCATATTTGGATTTAGTTTAACTTACAAATATAACTGTAATATTTTTAACATTGGCAATCAAACAATAAAATAAGATACATGATCCTTCATTCCATCAATGACAAGTTAAATTTATCAGAGTAGCATTCAATGTTGGTTACATAATATTCATCCAAGACTCCATTAATAAAGAAAAATGACTAGCACTACAAATTTTTTTAATGTGTTTCATTCTGATGAGTGAAAGAGGAAAAGCTAAAATCTGTAATCATAATTATTCTTCATTTTCATTAATACTGAAATTACCTTTATAGCTTGCAATTTATCCTCACACACATTCCTATCTCCAGTAGGATCAACACAGCTGCTAATTAACTGTTCAGACTTCTCCAGCTTCTGTCTTACATCATCTAGATCACAGTGTAGCTGCTTCTCAGCATCTACACTGCCTTCAAGTTGGAGTTGAAGTTCCTGCAGAACAACCACAAACATAATAATGTAAGTTCTAGATGGTAAGCAGCACACACACACACAATAATATATGTGTTAGAGCAAAATAATTAGGCTCCATTCCTTTCCACATGCAGACACAATGAAGCACACACAAAGCAGCCCATCCCAATAAGAAAAAGGTTAAGTCATATCGTGAAGGTTCTCAAAGGCTTTATGTACGGTATCGACTTTCATTTCTAATGCAAAAATATTTGCAGGGCATCATTCCATTAGGTGTTCAATGTTCATTTTATCACCAATTTCCGATCATTTCCCATACCAACCAATTTGTGCTTACATTAACGCTATCAGAGGACATTGTTAGTATTGCACAATTTCCCTTCAGATTTTTCAATTAAAAGAAGGTACTGACTGTAAGTATACCTCTAAATTCTTGAGCAGATTTTGATGACTTTGTTTGATTTGTTGAGTGTGAAGTGGGGCCGAAGAATTCTCTATTGTTTGACACACAGCATCAGTCTTGTCTTGTAGCTCTTCTACATGAACACCTTTCATCACTTCCAGCAATGACTAAAAAATAATGAAATATTCATGAATAGTAGATGATTTACAAAACCTGTCTTTCAAATCAATAACATTGAAGCCAACTGTGCTAATCTGTAGAATTTAATGATCTATTACACTTTAAACCCACAATCATTTTAAAATATAGGTTAATCATTTATTAAGAAATTAATCTGTAAGTTTTAAAAGCTTTATCCCACACACATGAACTATATAGGCTAATAATGTCTTCCCTTGTTAAGTCATTGATTAAATTTACAAGGTGCACAGTATATCAAAAGGTAAAAACATGAATTAAATTTAAAGCAGATATAGTGCTACTAAAAATAAAAATAAAATAATGGCTATTTATACAGCGCCATTATCGGCAAGGTACTGACACCTGTGACACTCTACAAAAAAATTATCTTTAACAAAAGTTTAAGTACATCATACAAATAATACATTTCCAATCTTAAGTACAAACACCAAGTAAACAATCTTAATCACCAGATAAAAAACAGGTAAATAACAAGAAAACTAAACATTTTTTTTCATACCTCAACTGCAGTGAGTTGTTTCTGAGTATCCTTGCATGGTTTCACCAACTCTTTGGTCTGTTCTTCTACTTGAACCAACTGATCATTGATCTCCCTGGCACTATTCTCATACCGTTCCAATACCTCTACACAATGACCAAGTTCCTCCTCCTTGACTGGACACTCACTGGTCAGCAACCTGTAGCGGTCATCAAGGGCTGCTATGGTTTCATTGTGAGCAGTCAGCTGATCATCAAGAAGGATTTGAGCAAGATGAGACCCTTTGGTTTTCATTCCTTTCCACAGAAGCTCACCTTCTGGCATCTTTGATTGTAAGTCCTGTGACAAATTAGACATGGTAATGGTAGTCAATGCTACAATCAGACATGGTAATGGTAGTCAATGCTATAATCAGACATGGTAATGGTAGTCAATGCTATAATCAGACATGGTAATGGTAGTCAATGCTATAATCAGACATGGTAATGGTAGCCAATGCTACAATTTGTGCTTTATATTGGGCTAATCTAAGCTATTTCATCCATAAGTTACCTACTACCTTTAATTTTGCAGCATATCTGATCATCGTGTTAATTCAATAGCTCAAATATGGAATATGAAGTGAAGTGATGATACACATAGCTTTAACTCATATTCAGCACTTAGAGACATTTGTATTAAGCGCTATAAAAAAATTAAATATTATTATTATTATTAAACACCAATTAACCAAATACCTCGGATATACCCTGTTAATAAACCTAATCCATACCAAGTATTTTTGTTTTCTTTAAACATCATATATGAAAATCATATGTTACCTGCCCTTTTTCACATAGATAAGATTTTTTTCTCTACAAATCAACTCTACATAATTTTCTGTGATAATATAGTGATCTGGACAAAATATAAATGATGCAGATTCATTGGTAAAAGATTTTTTGGCATATCATACTCACAGGTATAATGCATTAAGTATAAGTAACTCTCATATCATTCATACTAAAGTTTTATAGCATTAGGTAAGTCTCAATTGAACTTTCTATACCAACTGCTTTCGCTACATAAGATGTATTAGCTAATGCCTAGTCACATTGCCAAACTAAGTGCTGACCAACAAATAATCAACACAATATTGGCTATTAGGGGTAATTTAATTTGTTTGTTTAGTCTGTTGCCATTATTGTTGGTGTGGCTGTGTTTAATATCATCATGTCATCAAAATTATTCTTATACAAAATTATAAGCAAAATGAAAAGAATGGTAAAATGTCCTACCTTGATAGCGTTGTGTCTCTCCTTGATGTCATCTAGACAGCCCTCTGTGGATGATGATTGCTTGAGAGACGTCTCTGCTGAATCCAACCAAGAGGACATAGCTTTGTTGGCTTTGATGGTCTCTTCCTGAAGTACTGATGATATTTTCTCTAGGACCTGGAAAGGATTGTCAAACAAGAGTAATCAAGGCTTCTATTTCTTTATATTCTTATCTCACAACTGGGACAAAATGGAGAAAAAAAATGTCTGAAATACTTCAAATCTTCTGAGATTTTTTGTTATTTACAATTCATAAACTGCTATCTTTATGGTACTCAATTAACACCAACAGGTTTTATTTAGATCTGTACTGAGGAAGCAATTGATAGAGGGAAACCTGAATAAAACACTCACACTATGGATTACAATACATTGACACTTTGTATTCTTATTTAGCTAACTATCTGATCATTCAACAAGGTAGCATCAGTAGGATATGAACTCATGCCATCAAAATGACTTGTGACTCTTTCATTACAGATATGTTAGCAGCAGGGGCATACAAGCCCATGTCATAGAAATGACTTGTGACTCTTTCATTACAGATATGTTAGCAGCAGGGGCATACAAGCCCATGTCATAGAAATGACTTGTGACTCTTTCATTACAGACATGTTAGCAGCAGGGGCATACAAGCCCATGTCATAGAAATGACTTGTGACTCTTTCATTACAGATATGTTAGCAGCAGGGGCATACAAGCCCATGTCATAGAACTGACTGGTGACTCTTTCATTACTGATATGGTGGCAGCAGTGTGGTATAAACCTCATGATATTGAAATTAATCATGACTCGTTCCTTACTGACTTGTTAGCAGCAGCGGCATACAAGCCCATGCCATAAAAATGACTGGTGACTCTTTCACTACTGACATGGTGCCAACAATAGGATATGAACCCATGCTATCAAATTGTCTGGTGACTCTTTCATTAATGACATAGTGGCAGCAGTGGGATATGACCGTATGCCAAAGCGACGACCGTAGTGTAAGACCATGATGATAAAGGAATCAATGTTTAATTACTTTGACAAAAACAAAAAACTCTCTTAATAAAAAATTAATTGTTAAATAGAACTTAGAATGATTCTTGCCTGTGTGCATGATTCTAGTGAGATATGATACTGGTTGTGTACCGAATCAAGTTCCTTCTCAATGGATGCAGTATGAGCCTTGGGAAACCTCTCCTTCATAGAATTCACCTGCTGACTCAAGCTATCAACTGCAGCTCTTTTACCAACAACGTTTGCCTCTATGTCCTATCATCAAAGAAAAAAAGTGGTGATGATAATGACATTCAACAATTCTACAATGAGCTACCAAAGCAAAAGAATACCTGGTACTACTTTGATATTAATTGAAACTATATAAATTGTAACTTTTTAGATATAACAATGTGAAATATGATTGAAGTTTGCTAAAAACAAAATTTGTAAACTTTGTTCATTTTATTGAAATATTATCATCAACTGGAAATTAGAGTGAAACTGATATCAAGCAGATGCAAAATCAAGATTAATATTTACTCACCACATGTGTGTAGCTTCAGGAGCAAATAGTTAGTGTGAAAAGAATTTACACAGAGAATAATATCGACTTGAAAGTATGTGTAATTGAAAAAAAATTCAAAGTAAAGTTTCTCATCACTTCAGAATATATCGAAGCAATAAGCCAGTTCGTAAGCCAGTTCGTAACTAGCTTCAGAAGGCATGACCCCCAAATATCCACAGATCTTTACACTATGGAAACGTCCCACTTGTGCATTTTAGAATAATCACTGTCGAAGTGATGGAGGTGCTTCATGAATACCTTTTGTTTGCCCTCTTGAGAAGAATACTTCCACCTGTATATCAGATAAATGTACTGTCGGTACATAAATGAATACTAATTACATAACTTTCATGAGCACGATACAAGTATTCGTCTCAAGGGTTTTACAATTTGGGAACGAATGACCTTTATCTGCACATGCGCAAATCCTAATTACGAACTTGCTTATTACAGAAGTTTGCCTTAAACACTCAATGTGATGACTGTTTAGCCCTTGAAAAAAGTGTGTAGCATCATCATCATAACTCTGTTTTATTTGTACACAACGAACTTCCTACCTGACATCGTTTGTGGTTAGAGGCCAGTTTCTCCCCATCAAGAAACATATCCTTGCATCTTGCAACAGTAGTTTCTTGGTCCTGTAACCATGACATCAGCTCAGATAGCTGCCCTCTCAGAGTAGCAATTTGAGAAGTGAATTCACTGAGGTTGCTTTCAGTTTCAAGAGCAGTCTGCACACATAGACAAAACCAGGATAATCAAACACTGATGCCTAGAAACACATTACTGATGCCTAGAAACATATTACTAAGTACAATAAATGTGCATTACTGTTTAGCATTAAACTCTTTATTACATCATACAAATGTGTATTGCCTTTTAAAGCTGAACATAATACATTACAGTATACTCTACATGTGCAGGTTTATAATAGTATTGATTTGTTCATCATAAGACACACTATAGCTTTAATCATCCGGTATATTATATTTCAAATTCTTTGATTGATAATACAAGGACACCAACAAACCTGTTTGGCTTGAACAAAGTCCGCTTCAACTTTCCTGAAAGTCTCTTCTACCTCAGGGATTGTTTGATCAGGGTTAAAAGACTTCAGTTCAGCCAGGCTAGCTGCCAGCTGCTGTAGCTCACTCTCATGGTCTACTGCTTCATCCTAACAATTGAAAATATCAAATGAGCAAGCCATGATGTGTATGAACATGTATATCTGCAAACAACATGTTTCATTCTTTTTTAGAAAGGCATTAATCAGTTCTCATCATATTGCTTAAATGGGACTGATCGTAGCTCAACTGTCTGACAGGAATTAAATGCTTTCAGTAACAAACCAAAAGTGTATTAGGGGGTGCATCTAAGATGAGAAACTTTAATAGAAATTCTAACCTAGAAATAACTAATTGTAAAACAAGAAACTGTTGTGACATGGAATGCTCACAAACCGGAAATATAATGCCATCATTTGCATATTGCAAAAACTCTGCATTCTTTCTATATTACTTTATGGCATGAAATTTTCACGAAAAAAAGTTTTATGCAAGAGAAAGTTCAGGCCTTAAAGTTTTAAGAGAGTCATAATTTTACCTTGAACTGCTGTAGTTTGATTTTGCCATCATCTCTCTCACTGTCATCCATGGTGCTAGATATCTCATCAAGATTCATCTTAGAAACACCTAACCATGAATGAAGTACCTTCTCTCGTTCTACCACTGAATCCCACAACTCTCTCCCTCTTCTTAGCTTCATCAACCTCTCGTCCAGCATGGCTGATACCTCATCCAGTCTCCCAGGAAGCTCCTGGCACTGTTGTAGCATTGCACCTTCTGCTGGAGCAGAGGTAACTGCAGGGGTGTTGGTGATTATTGGTAGGAGATTCTGGATCTGATGTGATGATTCTGCATAACAACTAGCTGGGTGTTTAGCTGTTTCAACATCTAACGAGGCAGCCTTTACAGAAAGAGATAATACAATGCAATATTTTAAGTCAATTTTGTGATAACATTAGTGTGGTAAACTAGTATTTATGTCAATTTTGGACCCATCAATACATACTATTTACACAAGTTACCCCGTCAGTGGTCTTAAACTGAGAGCTGTGAGAGGAAGTAATAGCATTTTAAAACTACACCAGACTCTTGAAAATAACCACACTTCTATTTTCCAATTTGTTAAACAATATCACACATAAATGTAAAACACTTTGAGGAGTACTTATGCTCTCCGTTTCCCTTTTCCAATAAAAAGTATGTATGAGAACACACAGATGAGCAAAGGAATCAAGCATCTTTCTCATATATTTTTTATTTTTGCACATGTAATTCAAAAATATCACGATTTATCATATGTCACTTTTAAATTCAAGAGACCGAAACAAATATCTGTTTTTTCATTCCTTCTAACTCCTTAATTTTGTTTTAATGATGTCGAGCCTTGTCTAGACATGTTAAGTGTCATGCAGGGTTAGATACTATATGTGTCATTTTCTGGTAATGATATTGCACTTGCATTGTAAATAAATATATCAAATACATGTATTTCCATACCTCATGTGACTTAAGTAGTTTTTCTGTCTCTTCTCTGTTACTACATTGGATTGGTTCTTGGCATACATCTTGTGCCTTTGCCAAAGTCAAATGTAGCTTTGTTTGTGAATGATCAATCTCTGTCCACAGCTTGATAGTGGTATGAACACATTTGGTTGCCATGGAGACTCTTTCATCCATTTTATTCCAATCCTCCCTCAATTTATCCACCTGTAAGAACACAACCAACAAAATTAAAATATAATTTTTTTATCATCATTCTTATGTGAATTAGATTTTGAATTGTATAAAGGATTTGAATAACAGATACATATATGAGATTTTCCAGGGATGCTTGTATCAAAGCATTATTGAGACAACATGTGCAATTGGGCAAAAAAAATCAGCTGAACAGAATATCAGGGTCTTATCACATTGGCAGACAGAATATTCTATTGTAATGTAAAACCAATTTCTGATGTCATTGGTGTTTTATCTGAAACTACAAACGAGCTTGGCAAACAATAGTAGCAATATTAAAAGCATGAATACAGAGCTCACCTTTGGTTCAATGACTGGAATGAGTCTAGGATCTTGTTCCAGGATTTCCACTCCCAGTCTGGTCAATCTATCAAGATCTGTTTGATTCCTGGCTAATTCTTTCTGAGCCTCCTGTGAAGACAATAGTACATGATTATTACTGACAATTTACAGGTTCCTGGTGAGCTACACAAATAACTTTTGCCAATTCCATTTGAATATGAGAGTTAATTGTCAAAGGAAAAAAGATGAATGGAAAAATATCACTTTTTTTATTGGCACTACACTACTAAAGTTTTCTACCTGATCTCTACAGGCACATTGCCATTTATAATGCTATATTTATTGCTATTTGAATAGCTTTAATAATTGCAAGGGCCAGTACCTCAAAAGACTGAGCAATTGGAGGGAGATCACTCAATTGTCCCACGTCTTTCACTGTGGACATTGTCCTCTCCAAGTCTTCCAGACACTGTTTAAGGTTCTTCTGCTTAGCCTCAAACTCTTCCAGCTTCCTGTGGACATTGACCATCTTGTCCAGCCTTGATCGGAGTCCCCTGGTCAGGTAAGAGTGAGTGGACACCATTTGACCATGGTCTAAACTGGTCAAAGACTCGGTTCTCTGTTTAGGCAGATCCTGGGGGTCTTGGCTAGCAGGAGCTCTGATGGTGAGTTGAGAGTCTTTGGCAAGTTGGTCCATATTTTGAGTCTTGTTTTTCCACTCCTCTAGGACTGGTTCTACGGCTTCAAGATGTTCTAGCTCTTGAATAAGTTCAGAATCTGTTGCATCTTCCTTGTCAAGAACAGGTTTAGCTTCTTGAAATCTACAGAAAGATGAATAATGCTTATGACCATCTTATGACAAACTTGACTGTACTTGACTGTATTTGTATTTTCGCATAGGTTCATACCCATATACTTACTTTAACTTCAATCATAGACTTATACTTACAGCAAATTCAATCAACAACGTTTTTTACCATTAACCACTTGTGTATTTAAGTCTGTCCGTTATCCTGGGGCTTTCTACATGTATCTAGTATTCATATATGCTATAAATTAAGTAATTACTAGATGGATCTTCGACTGTGCGCATTTGAAAATGATGCCTCTGCCATAGAGCGATTTTACAAACCAATACAGAAGGAATTTTTCATAAACATGCATGACCCTTTGATCTTTGACCTCATGACCCTAAAATATAATCAAATCATTGGCTCTGCAAGATACATACATGTTTATGTTTGATAGTAATCCATCCATCAGTTCGAATGAGAATGTGTTCACAAGCTATTTGTGCATACATAATGAGCCCTGTGACCTTTGACCTTGTGACCTAAAAATCTAATCAGTTCATTGGCTCTGCAAGATACATACATGACCCAAGTTTAGCGATAATCCATCAATCGGTTCTTGAGATAACGCTATTACGAGACCGGGATGTACGGACAGACAACCCGAAAACATTATGTCGCCAGTACTTCATAACAGAGACATAAAAAGATTAAGTATCCCCAGAAACCCATTATCCGTGAAAAAAATAATAAAATGTGTGTCAGTACCTGCCAAGAACTTTATATTGGATGTCTTCAAACTGAATGAAGAACTGTACATATGTGATTCTCTTTGTGATAATCTCTTGCACCTTCTCCAGTTTCTTGTTGAGACCTGTTACTTGATGGGAGTAGGTGAGGGTTTCACCAGAGTCACAGTGCCTACAGATGGGTTCCAGCTCAGATTCCAAGGACTTCAAATCTTGAGATGCTTCCGCAAGGACAGAGTCTTGTTTCTGGACAAAACATAACAATTCTCAGCAACTTAGAGACTTTTTCAGGATAAAAAATTAAGTATTTATAAGCACCTTAAAGTCTTATTTAAAACAAATAAAACAGTACAATAACAAGCATCCTACAGTCTTGTTTCTGGTTTCATCTTTGCTTCAGGACATATCGACCATCAACATAATCAGCATTAGTCTAACTTGTGGTTTTATATCACAATTATGACAATTATCAGACATCGACATTGTCACAGGCTGACAAAGAACTAATTCCTTAAGTTTTACATCTATACCATCCTGAGTAACTTATTATAGTTATTTTTTAAATGTGACATCAAAACATTTCAATTCAAACCTTGATTGCAACAAGGCGGTCTTTCAATTCATCTCTTCCTAGTTCTTTCTGATTCTCTATCGCTACTTCCTGCTGATGAAGCACATCTAACAGTGTTCCCACGTCGTCTCTAAACCTCTGCCTCTGAGCCAGCACTTCATCTAGACGTGATATGGCAGTGTTTTGTAGTGCCTGTAGTCTACTGTACTCTGAAGACACATGGTTTGCTTCTGTTCCTAGTCTCTCCTTGCCTGCTGTGGAACAGTGCTGACGTAGGGTTTGATTCAAGGCCAAGACCTCATTTATCTCGGCACTCTGACTTTGGCAATCATCTTTCATATTCTTTAAGATACAAAAAGAGAAGATATTGTGTATGTACATATCAATGTTAATGGAGCCTGACTTACAAAATACTATTCCTATTGGCTAGAGAGCTATCATGTAACTTGTTATTCACCTCCTAATCATATGTATGACTTTCCCCTTCTGCAATTGGATTTCAACTTTGGCCTACAGCCTTGACAACATACAACATCACTTAGAAAATACTGAAGTGGTCTATGCATATTTCAATATATTGAACTCTGAAGCATGTAATGCTATATAATAATAATTAGAGTTGAATACAAATATGCTTCATCTACACTAACTTGACAATTGAATTCATACATTTCAAGCATTTAATAATTCTATTTATTCTATTTATACTGCTGACAGAGAAGTGTAAAAATATCATCTGTTTGCTGTTTTAGTTGAATAAAGTCTACCTGTAAAAGCTGATGTCTCCTGTTGAGTTGATCTGTGTTTCCAACAACTTCACCACTCTCTTTTTCCAACCTCCTGCTCATATCCTCCATCCATGTCTCTGTCTTCTTAGATAAACGATGGTACTCCTCCCAGGAGGATACCAGCTTCTCAATTTGAGCATGGGTCTTAAGGATCGTATCATCCAGGGTGTTCCAACGGTGCTCCAACTCTTTATCTTCACTGGATTCAGGCCAGCACTCTCGAATTGTTAGCATTATTGCTTGTTTCTCTTCAAACTGTTCCCTTATAATCTATCAAATAATGCAGGAGAGGAAGTAATTATCAACATTAAATTCATCTTTCATAAATGCCAGGGGTGATAGTGAGCACTAAAAAAAAAAGTTTTTTTTTCCCTCAACCACGCCGATTCAGGGGGGAAATGGCATCTAACAACATTCCCCTCTTTTGAGTAAGAAAATTGGGAAATATAGGGGGAAATAGGGGAAAATAGGGAAGAATAGCGAAAATAAGGGGGAAATCAGGATAAAATCAGGAAGAAAAAAATCTGGAAAAAATAAAAAATTGAGAAACCGATATAAATCAGGTTTTTATCAGGCCTGAAATACTCAACATCTGAAATGCTAACACCATCTCTAATTTAGCTATTCATTTCAATGGATTAATAAATTCTGCAAATTATATAGCATTATGAACTATGGATTAATAACATAATGCAGTGGACCAGATGTCTTTGAACAGCTAAGGTAGCTAAGTGAAATGTGGTGGCACAAAAAGCACTTTTGGGACACAAAATGTGTGATAGGTAGTAATGTCTGTTAATCAAAATTTAAATTTTTGTTTACATATCAGAATGAAAGGTTAAATAACATTAAGCCTGATCAAGATGATATTTACATTTATTATCTCCATATTCTAATGATGAGGTTATACCTCTGTGTGATAATATTTTGATTTTCAACAATTATGCAGTTGCATTCTGGATGTGTCTTTTCCTGCCACTGCATTTTGCTAAGCTACCTACATGTATCTAGAACAGAATAAGTGGTCTCACTGTGACCCAAGATCAAACAGACTGTCATCCCAGCAGCCCCCAGCTATATGACACAGATACAGAGATATTAAATCTCACCTGAACCTGTGCATTGCACTGCTGAACATCTTGGAGTGTATCACAGGCCTGATCAGAGATATTCTTCAGTCTCTTTTCTGCTTCACTCAGCCAGGTTGAGATCTCCTGCACAGATTTCTGATACAGATTCCACTGGGACACCTGCTCCGACAATGTAAGATCAAGAGCCTTGGCCCTATCAGAGAGCTCCTCCAATTGGCTATGGAGACTGGCTACATCTGATTCCAGAACAAGGATGGCGACAGAGCGAGGGTATGGGGAGGTCAATTCACACAGGCACTTTTCAAGGTCTTTAAGGCATAGGTACTTGGCATCTATTTCAGAAAATAGGTCCTGTTTCATACAAAGTGGTAAAGGAAAACAATCAAGGTACATTAAATGGAAATTTAAAAAATGAGCAGTAGACTAGCGGTACATTTTCTGTGAATATACATGTTCAATTTATTTATCTAAGTGCTACTTTGAGGACATTGAATCTTAATATAAGAAGACAAATGCAACTGTGTCTTTTTCGGATGGTGACGGTAAAGGTTGGTCCCCAGAGGTAAATAATCATATCTGATTGATAAACGTCTGTAAAAACCCAATTACACACACACACACTCACATTGTGTCTCTTATAAGCCTGTAAGGAAATGGATGGAATTACTTACGACATATCATGATGCAAACATAAAAGCCTATAATTAAATGTCAACTGACGACTATGATCTTGACCTACTAGCCCCAAAATGTAATTGGATAATCTTCCTATTGTAATACTATCACCATGTTTAAAGCTCATGCATACCTCAAAAAGTTCTTGACATATTGTGATAACAAGGGTATTTTTTTTAGTACCTCTTATTTCAAAAATTGGCCTCTATGACCTTTGACCTTTAGTCTACTTGCCCTAAAGTCTTTTTAGATCGTCTTCCTATGGTAATACAATCTATCTTAATTTCCAAAGCTCATATCTCTAGTTGTTCTTGAGATATTGCAATATCAAAGCTGATACCTGTAATTTCAGCCATTGACATCTATGGCCTTTGATCCACTTACTCTAAAATCTAATCAGATGGTCTTCCTATGGTGACACACACTGTCACCAAGTTTGAAGTTCAAATCATGATAACAAGGATAAAACCTGTTATTTCAGAAATTAACCTCTCAAGACCTTTGAATATTGACCTACTTTCCCAAAATCTTATCCTCTAAAAATAATATCTCATTATTCACAAATATCATAGATGCATGAACAGAGCAACCAAAAAAATCTGTGTAAAGTACTTACATACATGTATCTCATTGCTTTTTATTAACATTGTGATCCATGAAGTGATATTGCACAGAAATAGAAATAACACTCTTTTGAAGAATTAATTCATTAACTTTAAGTCATAATTTTTAACTTCAGCATGCGTATGCAGTGTATGTAATTCAATCATTTAATTTTAACGTACCATATAACATGTACAATGAAAATAAAATGCAAAAATACATGTACACTTAAACATCTATTGCTTAGAGAAAAAAACATTTTATAAATGGGAAAATTTGTAAAATCAAGTACAAATTTACCTTTGCTGAAGAGTATATCTCATCAGGGTGTTCAAGTGATGTTTCTACTTCATTGAGTCTGTTTCCATACATCTCCAACCATTCTACAAACTCTGCTTTTCTTGAGTCCAGACTATCCCAGTCACCTGACAACTGCTTTAGGCTGCATACATATAATGATGAAAGGTTAACCAATTAAAAAGTATCCACGGTGAAGAAAGATAAATTGATAAAGGGTGACAAATGAAATAATAATTATTATCTTGTTTTCCTAATGCTGGCTTCCTTCTTGTTCCAATATACATATAAAACGTGTTATATTATATGTCTACAATTTACTCTTTCTCACTCACAGCTCTCTTTCTCCTCACCTTTAATTTTTTTCTCTCCTTTAGTATTTACTTCATTATATCCCCTCTTTCCTTTCCATTATTTCTCACACAGGTTAGTTTTTTACCATTGCATTCACTGTTTATGGGGCTTTCACATATACACCCCGGGGCACATACAGCTAGTAAAAACAGATATTTTTAAAATCTTTGGGCGGTATTCGGCCAGCTCAAAAATCTGCAGACTTTGCCTATTCTTCCATTATAGAACAAATGATGCTTTGCAGCATACAGTATTAATGTGGCTGCGCAGGGACAGATGGTTGTCCAGAATAACACCAAACTGTATTGGAAAAATGAACCAGTGTATTTAATTTGCTTGTCTAAATTTAGAAGACAGATATAGAATTTCTATTTTACTATCGTTTAAGGAGAGATAATTATGTTGTATCCAAGAACAGATTTCTGGAAGACATATATCCAGTTCCTGTGTGATGTGGTTGATTTCACTAGGTTTAACAGTGATGTATAGTTGCGTGTCATCTGCATACATCATTGAAGAGAAGCCATGGGAGTGGATAATGTCCTGAATGGGAGTTGTGTAACAGATGAAAAGCAGAGGGCCAATAACACAGACCCTTGAGGTACACTCCATTCAAGCAGGGTAGGATCAGAAGTAATGCAGTCAAGGATAGCTTGCTGCTTCCTTCCATTGGGGCACGACTCAAACCATTTGGCTGCAGTACCCAAGATACCAAAGCGTTGGAGATCTACCCTGTCAAAAGCAGAGGTTAGGTCGAGAAGGACAAGAAGCGCTTCGTTTCCAGAGTCAAGGGATAGCAATAAGTCATTCTGAACTCGTAATAGAGCTGTCTCTATGCTGTGATTCTCTCTACACGCAGACTGTCTTGGAGCAAGAAGAGAGTTATTGGCAATATGGGTCATGAGTTGAGTTCAGACTACCCGCTCTATCACCTTGCCAATGAAGAACAAGTTAGAAATTGGTCGATAGTTCTTTAAATTCACTGGTTGCAGGGATGATTTCTTTAACGTCGGGATGATGAGAGCAGTTTTGAGAGGTTCAGGAAAGACACAAGTTTTCAAAGAGTCATTTGTAATATCAGGAGACAGTTAATACATCGACTGAAGACAGATGCTGGGAGAGGTTCAAGAGAACTAGATTTAATCTTGTGAGATCTGATGGCTTTCAATACAATTGTTTCGGAAACGATTGGAAACTTCTCAAGATGACAGTTTGTTGTCTACTTAGAAGTAAGCCAGAATGATGGTGTGAAAAAAACTTTTTAGTCGGCACATTTTGTCTTCGAAGAATGAAGAAAACCTAAGAACCATATCTGACTTTGACTTGTGTGTTGGTAATAATTCTTTGGCTTTCTCTATGGTCATTTTGTCATTTTCTTTGTACAGTTCTTGTGTGCTAGCACTGAAAATAGTTTGATGATAGTGTCTCTTCTGAATCTTTTCAACGTGCTGAAGTACTCCTTTGTAGAATTCTGAAGTTTTCCTTCATGAAAGCAGAGCGATGCTTGGATTTTCTCCAGATTTTGTCCTTGGCACAAAGATTTTGTTTTAACTCTTTGAGTATATCATTATACCACGGGGCATGAGGACACATTTGTACATTCTGCCTCATTTTAGGGCATGATGATCAAGAAAGGAGGACAGAGTTTTGTTATACATGTCTACCTTCTGATTAACATCCATCTCATCTGAGTTTGCTTGACTTGCAAATGACTGCATAATGTCTGACTCAAAGTTGTCACAATTAATGTGTCTGAGCTTTCCCACTTGAAAACGTTTGACAGTAGATGGAGGTTGTGAAATACAAAGTGTGTATGTTATTGCTGCATGGTCTGATGGCCTAGAATGAATAACTTTCACCTCTTTGACAGACTCATCATCTTCTTGTACGATTACAGATCTAAAGTTATTTACATGTATGTTGAAATCGCCACACAATACTACATGGGTCATGAGTAAGTTTGCAGATTCGAGGAGTTTGGAAAACTCTGTGAAGAAATGGCTAGCCGGAATACCACAAATGGGAGGTCGATAGATGGCAAAGAGAGATACAATAGAGGTTGCAAAGAATCGCACAAATTCCACCTTCTCTTTTCCCTTTACGGGGTGGATTAAGAAACTTGCTGTCACTGATTAACTACGCCTCCGTGATGGTGAAGACATCAAGATTTTCAGTAATGATGAAGTCTGAGATCTTTCTCATCATGGAGCGTGCATTCCATACTCCCACTCTACACTTCCTGTAAACTACAAACTCATTTAGCATAAATAATAATAACAAACATAATGAACACAAGGTGATTAATGCAGTTTACCTTGTTAGTCTCTTATGAAGCCCCAGTTTGACATTTGAACACTTGGTCTGCTTGTCAATGATGTCCTGTTGAATAGTCTCACAAACAGGTGTAGGCGCTACAGGAGAAAGCTGCTGTGAGAGTTGGTTCAGCATGGCAAGAATCGGCTTACAAGTGTCATGAGATGTGGAGATTTCCTAGGGGAAAAACAAATTAAAACAAGTTATTAACTCAACATATTTACGGGCATTCAGATTTTGAGTATCACTTGTATTGTTGTTCTTCATATCTGGGAAGCAGACTTGTATAGGCTATCTCAAATCCTTCTTGCCTTCCCTGTGTATGTTTTATATTGTCTGAATAAATCCAATCCAACTTACCTGACATTTGGAGACCTCTTCTTGTACAGCCTGTTTGCCAGGTGTAGGGGGTGGGATTGATTTACTGATCTCAGCTTCAAAGTCACACATCATTTCATCAAAATGCTTCCTCTCTTCCTCATACTTAGGAAACACTGTAGAACATACCTATTGAATTAAGAAAAATATGAAATTTGGTTTATCAGATTTGTTAATAGTATAAATATATTGACTGCTATGAGAGACATAGCTGTTTCTAACTTCCCCGAGAGCCAGTATAGAAACAGCTATAATAATAATAATTAAAGCAGTACATACATCTTTTATATACAGAAATCCCAAAATAGTCTGAATTCTTGCCTTATTTTTCGTGAGTAAAGATTGGTTAAAACATCACAGATAATCTGAGACACTGTCTGTTAATCTACGTTAGAAATTTTGCCTGAATTTTACGATCATTAAGGAATCAAAGACACACTGTATGGTATCCACACTCGCACAAAGAAACTATGAGCATCTTTGTCATTAACTATTGCTCGTTACCCGGGCCAACGGGCATAGTTCTGTTTCTCTACAGGCATGGCTAAAATCACGACTCCAATTTTGACCAATCGGAAGACTAGATTCATTCAACATACTACAGATAGGTATGTAATTATTACAAGATAAGATGAGTTATCAAGCTCTAAATAGTAACTGAATTTAATTCCTTATTACAAATGTTCATAATAGCATTTTACTTCCAATGGGTTTAGTGCCAAGTAGTGCCAAGCTTGATATTTGATTGATCACATGTACTAAAGCATAAGTAGGGCTCAAAACAAGGAGTTTCCCCACTTGCCACTGACTACCTAAGATCTTACCAGGAAATCTACAAGCCCTATCTTTGTTGCCCGGGTTACAACTACAAAATGCCACCTTTCTTATTTGTTTCATGTGATTCGAAGCAGTTCAAGGTAACTGACAATTAAACATTGAATTACCCTGCTGGCAAGCCAAATAAAAAGTTAAGCAATAGCCCTGATATTAAACACATATTTCATTATATTTTTTCAACATAACCCAAAATAAGTGATGTGAATACCTTGAGTTTGTGTGATTGCTGCTTAGTTTCCTCGATGGTTTGTGTCCACTCTCTGTCCAGTGTGATGGTCAGCTCAGTGATATACTTTGGACACTCTGGCTCTCTCTGGAATGATCGTCCATTCTGAAGTTGTCTTTCCACTTCTGGTTTTAAACCTTTCATTGTGTCTTCTAAAGCCTGCAATCAATCATAGATTCCAACTCTTTACATTTTTTCAGAAGTTTGCAATCAAACATAGTAATCTTCACAATCATGAAAAAAGTCATTCAAACTGTCTAATGAAGCAGATATTATTAGTATGGTACTTACAATTATTCATTCCAAACTTTTGGGTGTATTAAAGCCTGGAATAAATCAAGCAATCATTCACTTGATTTGCAATGGTACTGTGGTTTGTTCATTTGATTTTCAGTCAACCGGTTGAGGCTCTGAATCCAAACCAGCACTAAATGTCATTTGGCAAGACTTTAATCTCCATTTGCCACTCTCCACCCCAGTGTTAATGGTACTCGATATGCTGGAGTCCTACCTATTTGGCTGCTTAGCAATCTATAATAATCTTATAATATATTAAACAATAATGAATATTATATTTACTTACTTTTTTAGTAGGGACCAACAAATTAAATAGGAAAACCAGTATACAATATAGTGTCACACATACCTCCTGCCTCTTACAGCAATCGTCTAACGTGAGGACACCATGCCAAGTGTTAGTTTCTCTCACTTGCTTGCTAACATCCTCCACTTCTTTCCTTAATACCTGACCACTATCCCTGTACTCAAGCCAAATCTTCTTTGAAGACACCCTACACGAAGCATTCTCTAGCGATGTCTGCTGGGTGACGAGCTCAGATGACAAATGATCCAACCTTCCTTGGTGCTCCTGGGCTTTCTCTCTTGGTATATCTTCACTTAACTCTGCTAGATCTCCTTGGAGTTGAGCAAGAATGTCTTGAGATATGAGACTGGCATCAAGAAGGTCCTGGTATTAAAAGAGGATCAAGTTGATAATATTTGTACAAATAACTAAAATGATGGTAAAAATATTCAAAATCATATATTTAAAACTTCCCAATGGACTAAAGTAATACCTGGGATTTTTTGCAACATAAATCCTTCACAAAGTGTACACAGCAGTGATCTACATTGCAAGAAACTTCAGCAAATTCTAAAATTCAATGTTGTGCCAGTTGTGTTTCAAGTACTTTGCAGCAATAAATGTTCATGAATATGTTAGTCACTCATGCTATTTGCATATATTTAATGCATGCATAAGTTCTGGTTTTACAGTATTACTTGAAAGTCAAACCTAGTAATTCTCATTTCTAATAATTAAACATTAGCCCTCATAACAAAATGTTCAACAAGGGATACAAGGTAGATAAATATTCAAAAATGTCTCTGAATGCTTTGACTCATTGAGGACTTTACCTGAATGTTAGTTGCTGCTTGTTCTATGTCATCTACAGTGTCTGCCTCTTCCAAAGCCTGTAAGGTGAGTCTCATTTCATCATTACAGCTTATCACTCTCACAATGCTGGAACAAGGAAAGAAATCAGGATTAAATAATACATTCAGTACTATATGTAACACATTTGAAGACATTTACTGTACAACCACAAATGATGGACATGAAATGTTCACATATTTCTTGAGTGGTTAAGTTTTGCAAAAGCTACATGCTGGGAAGTAATTAAATATTACATTTCAAAAAAGCATCTTGCCATGAAAATGACTGTAGTTCAAAATTTGTGAAATGTTCATGTTTTGGAAGTCTCCGTTATTATAGTACAGAATTATCCAAATATAACATTGGTTACTACGCTTTCATGTGAGAACAAAAATTCAACCATTACTCATTCCTTAATGGTCATATCAACAACAAGAGACAAATTAACATCTTACTCTTCTTCATACTGACACCATCTCTTGGGTGCTTGCATAAGTCTCTTCTCCAGACCTTCAGCTTTATCTAGCACTTGTTCGTATCTCTGTTTATTGTGAGTGAAGACCTGAACCATCTGTACAGCCTGTTGAGGGTCTGACTTTGCCATCTGAGCCTGCAGAGTATCCAAGACATGCACCCTCCCAGCTATGGCTGTCAACAAGTGGGATTCTTGAAAGAACTCCTACATGCCAAAGAAATAATAATACTGATAATAATAAAACTAACAACAACGGTATTAAAATGGAAATAAATGTCTTTTCAAAGGATATGAGGGCCTCACAAGGTCTTGAAACCCATGACCTTTGCCTCTCAAGGAGAGTGTTTAACCCACTCCATGAGAACATCAATTCATTTCAGAGATATTTTTTCATCAAACAACTACACAGAAAATAAAATTGTATTACTCTTGTAAGGTGTGTTCAAGCTTAAAAACCAATCATCCTGTTTGCTTGTAAAGGTAATACAACCTCATCTTGACAATAAAATATATCTTACTAGATGTCTAAAACTCAGAAGCAAAATAACAAACTTAGTATTCAGACCGAGAGGTTACCTGATGTTGCTGAAGAACTTTCTGAAGAGGCTGATCCGCTTTTAGAGCTTGTCTCTCAAGATGAAGCTGTTTCTCAGCAGCATCAAACTGGTCTTTAAGCTCACTACAAACATCTTCAAATTGCAGCTCATTCATTCTCCTTTGGGCTTCCTTGTGCACAGACTGTGTGAAGTAAAGGAGCCAAATAAATACATTTTCATGAATTTTTAGAAAATAACTTTTGTTTAAAAGTGACATGGTGATAATAACTGCTAGTATGTAACTATTTTCTAAATTGTTATTGAAAACTTGTGTACTGCTTTGTGTCGAGGATACAAGTTATGACAAATATCATGATTGTACCACTAAATCAACTAGTCAAACCTGTCTACAGTGACCGCCCAAGGGAAACACAAAAAGTGGTCTTTGTAGACAAGTTCCTTTAGTACATGTTTCAATGAGAAACCATTTTCAAGGGAAACAAGAAATGTGCTTGTTGTAGACAGGTGGTCTTTGTAGACAGGTGGTCACCAAAGCAGGTTTGACTGTATCACCCAATTCTTTCAGCAACTAAATAGCAAAAATTTGACAACTGGCAACATGTAGAAAATTGTAAACCATGGTATTTCACAAATTTATCTTCTCCATCTGTGGACATTTTTTAGTAATACATTTTTTATTAGAAAAATGAAGCAAAGAGGAGAAAAACACCAAGGTAACCAATGCAGACTTATCTAAATTTGAAAGCAGAGCAAGTGAGCAAAAAAAGTAAAATACCTGTGTTGCTTATTTGAAATTGCCCAAATGTACAGTATCTAGGAAGATTTGAAAGCAGACAAACCTGATATCTCTCTTGAAGTAAATTCATCCTTGCCTCCACCTCCTTCCTGTTCTCAGCAGGTAAATCATGGAATAGATTCTGACAGACCTCTAGGAACTTGGTCATCACTTGGGGTTCAGCATCCACAAACATAGCCTTCAAACAACAATCACAAACACTATCAGTGACCCGTCATATCACAATAAGACACAAGTCACATTTTTTCAAATTCTATGTCACGAATGATTATGATTATCCATTTCATAAGCTTTGATTTGATATATAGCTCAACTGTGGAAAGGGAGTATTGGTGGAGATAATAGCTTGTAGACTATGAGAAAAACTAGCGTTTTAAAAAGTATGTTTACAGAAAAACACTTCAAAAGTTTGACTTTGAGCAAGAGTGTTTCTTATTTTGGAAAAGGCCTAGAAACCACTTATAAATTTCAAAAACACCTAGTTTATCTGTTTCTTTAGGATCTCTTGTCATTAAAATCCTAAAATCTAATTTATTTTAGTCATGAATTCAAACACTTTTTGGGGTATCAAAGCTAGTTGTTTTACAGCACTAAAAAGGGTTCCCATAACGTGTAAGATAAACATGCCCCTGACATTATTCTCTCAAGGCCTTTTGAAAGTAAAAAGAGCAATGTAGATTTTTGTTAAAGACTCCTTATAGATCCAAGAATAAAACACAAAGACTGCGCCTCGATCTCCCCCTCCTCTGCAGCTGATCAGACTACCCAAAGGTAGCATACTTACCTTATGTTGTTCCATTTGTTGACTTGGTGTACCCTGTCTGATCTGTAGCTGTTTCTCAGCTAAAAGCAGCCAGTTCTTTAACTCGGTCTCATTAGCTTCAAATCTACACCAGCTCTCCATATCCCTTGCAAGCTGACTCTCAAAATCTTCTTCTTTCCTTAGACAGTCCTATAAAGCACCATTCATGTATTAACAATACAATTTACAATCAACTATTTTACTCCTGAAATTAATCTAAGCCCCTCAAAAAAAGTTTGGAAACTATCTTGTCATGGCATAATTGCTTTGTTTAATTATCATTAGAAAGTATGTTTCCACTCTTCAAAGAAAGAAGAATGCACAGCTGAACAAGAGCAGTGCATTTGGCAACTTTTCACTTGTGACCTTGCCCTATATTTTAATGTACTGCATATTCCCATAATAAATGGGTATCATTTTAAATAGAAATAAACACACTTTATAATGATACTAAACATAGAGATGGTTATGATATGACAGGACATGAGATCTACAATCAAACATACTTAGTTTCCAAATGCTTTTGAGATGTTTACATCTTTACTTACTAATGTTAAGAATCTGTCATTTAATTCGACAGATGGTGATTTTGGGGTGGCCCTGTTAAAAATAAATAGGGGAAACGCTCTTGGCGGTCTAGCCTGCATTTCGCCATTCGATATTGTGGGGCTCAGTTTTATGTGAGCCAGCATGGGTTCTTTTCCACAACAGAAAGGAGGAAGTGAGAAGGCGATGTTTGCTGTTTGGTAGCTCTGGTTCAGAATGCCCCTCTGCTCAGAAGCTCTAAGTTTATTCTCTGCTATTTCCAACATGCATGCATATGTATCAACTTAGCAACTAAGTATAACAATAACATCCTCATCAATATTCGAAAGGAAGTCAGTCATGTGACTACATACTAAATATTCAACGAAAGTGGGCCAATCAAAAGAGAGGATGAGGTGTGTCATGTGACCGTTATGGAGGGAAGAGTGGTCAGGTGACAAAAGAGAGAGAGGGATTTCTTGTAACTGGGTGCTAGAGTGAACAAAGGAAGTAAATGCCTGTGGTATATGGGGCATGTGAACATGAACAGAAGAACATACAGTACTTGGTGGAGAATAGGGACACAGAGTCTATAGAAATTAAAGAGGCTAATTAAAGGAAAACTTTTAAGAAACCAAAGAGACCTACAAAGGTTAACTTAAGGTACAATATAAAGCCCTACAATATGATGAAAAATTGAGGTTGGGACATTATTTATAGGCAGGGTGGCCCATTAGCAGGCCCCCACAAAATGAAATACTCTGAATATGATCAGCATTTTGAAGAGAATATTGACTAAGAATCATCAGAAGAATTATTTACTCTTATTTGTACCAAGATTGATAACTTTCATGAAATATGAACATATAACAAAAAATGATTTATTAATTCTCATATAAAGTTGTGAAAACATAAACCAAGTCTACTGACCTAAAATGACCTTTGACCTTGACTTTGTGACCTGAAATTCTACTCACATGATTTGAGTACGACATAATCCCTATGTTCAAGTTACAAAAAAGAGGAATGTGTACTTTCAAAATTATGTTAAAAATTCAAAATAATAACCTTAAGTTAAGTTTTTGATGTTGATGCCACAACATAGTCTAAGTTCATTGACCTGAAATTACCTTTGACATTGACTTAGTGACCTAAAATTCATGATTGGGGATACTTGATAACCCTTTAGTCTAATTTTCATTGAATAAGAACTTATGCTTTCAAAATTATATTAAAAATTCAAAATCATAACCTTAATTAAAGTTTTTGATGTTGATGACAGCTTTTGCTATGCGGGCAAGACAAAAATCAGGCCTTTCATAATGCTTTTCACTTTAATTTTTGCATACATGTACAAACTGTTATACTTTTGCTGATTGTTGCTCTTACATTTCTTTTAATTTATCTTTGTTTGCTCTCACTTAGACTCTTTATCTCTCTATGACATCAATTTTTGACATTTTATCTCTTGTCATCTATCTTCTTTTTGTATTCAATGTCTTTGATAATGCTCAAATTATAAAAAAAAGGAACATAAAGCAAGACATGTTCTTAAACATACAAGGGTATTTAACAAACAAAATTCAAGTTGCCCAACAAGGGCAACCATTCTCCTTACATTTTGAGTATTTGGTTGCCCTATAGAGCAATTTGGTAATCCAAGGCCACTACAAATGTCAAGCCTTGGTATACATCATATGTAAATACATTTTCTCTCTTTCTCTTTGCTCATTCATTCTTTCTCTCTTTTATACTTTTCTAAATTTACACTTCATCGCATATTTTGAGAAATAAAAGGTTACATAGTTCTAAAACTTTCTAGAGTTCCATAAGATCATGAAATATCACTTTGACTTACCTGCACTCTGAGATTGAGGTTTGACACAGTGGACTCCAAGATGGTTGTATCAATGCGAGTACATTTCAGGTTGATAATGTAGGTTACAATGTGACTCTTCTCTTTTAGTTTAACCTGTACAAGAGGTAACTTGGCAAAATGGTCCTAAATGAGATAAAAAGAAATCAAAAACAATTACACCATTGCATTTACCTGTTTTATAATTATATTTCCCTTCAACGATCATTTCCTTAGGCCTCATCCAGAATCATTTCTGACATATTTGTTCAACAGATTACAAGGGACTACTTATAACAAGTCAACGCAAAGCCTATATTTAATCATTTTTGCACATTAATGAGCTGTGGCCTTTGACCTTTGATGTGGCCTACATACTCAATAACATTACGTACGTTATTGAATGAAAACCACATTTTTGCATTTTTTAATGAGCTTAGGCTGTATTTTGATACCATGTACCTTCATATCAAATTTCATTAAAATCTGTCAAACGTTACTAAAGTTGTCGATGGATACCAAATTTTCTAATAACTGGCTTTTTTACACATATTCAATGAGCTATGAACTTTGACCTACATACTCTGAAATCGAACTCAGGCTGTGTTTTAATACCATGTACCTTCATATCAAATTTCATTAAAAAATCTGTCAAACATAACTAAAGTTATCGATCAGAAACCAGATTTCTTACGTACGGAGGGACAGACGTAAGGTAACGTTACTATATCCCCTCCGACTTCGTAGGCAAGGGAATAATAATCTAATAAAAGCAACTGAAAACAATTAATAATCAAACATCAAAAGGTAGTAAGTCGAAAATGACTTACTTTGTGCTCTTTGAGAGTGATGTTCATAGTTGAGACATGTTGAATTGGTTCATTTAGTAATCTTTCAGCTTCTTGAATCCAATTTTCTATAGCTCCCATTCCATCTTCAAACTGGCTCATCAGTTTCACAATTTCTAGTATCACTCTCTTCATCTCAGGCATTGACTCTCTGTTCAGAGACAGAAAAGACATATTCTTTAGATGGGAATCATTATTTTTTTAATTTTTATGAACAAATTGGCAACTCTATCTACGAGCAGTCTGCCAGTAGACTGGGAATGGTGCACAGGATAGTCTATGGTCTCTCCGCCATTCCCTTGAAAGCACTATTCTCCTTCAATAAATCATGAACATTGAAGAATTATGACATGTCCCTCTAGATGCGCCAAGCCAGAAGAGACATAGACAAGTTTGCATTTCCCCCGACACGCTATCCCTAAAAGTAATAGCCTTCCATCAAATGTAGTGCACGTTGATAGTCAAGAGAACTTCTAGGTACTACTCCTGAGGCATCTGTGTGTGTAATTGGCTTTAACAGACATGTATCAATCAGATATGATTATTTACGTCTGGGACCGACCTTTAACGTCACCATCCAAAAGACGTGACTCAGTTTCGAACCTGCGTCCTCTGCACGCCATAACGCCCACCACAATGCCCCGTCCTAGAATATCTAATGCCCTTATCCCATTAAGAATCATTTCTCTTCCTCACACAGCTTGTAATCTTTAGTTCATCTTCATGGTAGGCTGCATAGCCCTTTGAAGATTACCAGAAGAGGGAGAAGAAGAAGAAGCTGATTATTCAGATCCTTTGAAATTCTGAACCTGTATGTATTGGTTGTGCCTTGAACTTACTTGATGTCTTTGAGATTTTGCTTGACATGCCTGAGTGCGGCCAGTATTTGAGTAGCTTGTTGTTGAGAGCAGGATTTCACCATCTCTTGGGCTAACTCAGACAGGTGTTTGAAGGATCGCTCTTGACCTGATACTTTCCCTATCGCTTCCTGTGGGTCAACACGTTACAATTGCAGCATACAGATTACAACAATACATAAGTTTTATAACATAAATGTTTGCATGAGAGGTGTCGTGGTCCAGTGGATATGTCACCAAAATATGGATCACAAGGTCCGCAGTTCGAGTACCGCCGCGGCACTAATGTCCTTTGGCAAGACATTAATCTACATTTGCCACACTCAACCCAGGTGAGGTAAATGGGTACTTGGTAGGATTATTCCTTAAAATGCACTGTGGGCTGATAACGGCTGCCGGAGCTAAAGCTAGGGTTATAATTTCCAAAGCTCTTTGAAAGCGCATAGAAACATTATTTCATAATGTATTATGCGCTATACAAGAACTGAATATTAGTAGTAGTAGTAGTAAGAATTACCCACAGGTTGCATCTTTGGAACGGTCCACCATCCGAGCCAAAAATGGAGTGTTTTGGATTGTTTCAGAAGTTTCACGGGAGGATAGTTATACCAATGTTCATGTAGAGCACTTTTCCCAATTTACAATTGATAGAAGCAATTCACAATTTATTATTGCTAAGATCATTCACAGTAATTTTACCATCCCGCTTCTTTGTATTGTATTGTTTTTAAGCCCCAACTTGGTCCTAAGGAGTTGTTATTAACCGGTACCACTGTACATGCACCTCATCTTTATGTGCTGAATATAGATAGAAGATCAAACTTACATCCAATTCCGTTAGATTGGCAAGTAATGCCTGCTTTGTACATGGGAGGACGTTCTTGGAAGTCTTGGTGGTGAGTTCAAGCCAGGCATTCACTGTGAACAGCTCACTGTCAAACTCTTTTCTCATCTTGTCACCTTCTCCAGTCTGCATGTACATCTGAAAGAAATACAGTAAGACCAGTGTATAAGGACTGCTCCAGGGAGCCAAGAAATGTGGTCTTCATAGGCAGATGGTCTTTAAAGGATAAGTCCACTCCAAAAATAACTTTCTTTCAATAAAAGCAGAAAAATCAGACAAACCATTCAAAAAAAGTTTGAGCGAAATCGGATCACTAATAAGAAAGTTATGAATTTTTGAAAAAGTATGTAAAACTATGGAACAATGAGAATCACAGCACAATTTGCCAAGATGGTTATCAGTTTGTGACGTCATGTCCTCACAACTTATCAATAGCTTTATATAGTTTAATCCCATTAATATCCCTTTTTATCCCCCAAAACTTGATTTCCCCATGCCTTTGCCCAGGTTATATGATTTGTATCATATTGCGTGCATGACATTTCCCAAAAACTTTTATAAATTTTGAAGAATTTATACTTTTTTCTGAATATTGTATTTCATAATTATTGATTTTTATATAAATAGTTTATCAAAATTCAATTTTTCATGATTTAACTAAACAAAAATTACTCTGTATTTGTGCATCCACACAAAAACATATTACTAACAATCTAACTTGGATGCTGGTGAGAAGAAATAAGATTCTTAGGGTGAAAATAGGAAATTTATATTATCAATATAAAGAAAATAATTAGTGGATAGTGAGGACCATACGTCACAGATTCATGAGTGAGTTGCCAATTTGTGTAGTGTTCATGTCATTAAAAATTCATAACTTTGTTATTAGTTATCCGATTTTGCTCAAACTTTTTTTGATTGGTTTGTCTGATTTTTCTGGTTCTATTGAAAGTAAGTTATTTTTGGAGTGGACTTGGGCTTTAAGCACAAGTAACTTTCATACGCATTTCAGTTAGAAATACAGTTCAAGGAGAGCAAAAAAAAATTGAGTCTTTTTAGACAGGTGGTTTTTGTGTACAAGTGACTGTTAAAGCACGTTTTACTATATAACATTTCCTTTTTAGAATATCGTAACCAGATAAATTGCATGAAACGCAATTATAGCATCCAGCATTCCTCTGAATATATGAAGAGTTTTATTCCAGCATTTTTTGAGTAAATCAAGGATTGTTAATTTACTACTCCCATTTGTAAGTTATCACTTATTTTTGTTGGTGTATATATGGTAGGGATATTGCCTTACATCATTTTCATGATCTTTAAAAAAAAATCTAGCAATAAATTGTGTTTTTTCATGAATTTCTCAAATTTAAATTTGGTAGATATAGCCCTTTTCGAAAATGCGGTTAGTTGTCTCTTTTAGCTCATTTAAACCATTCAAATTAAATGTGAAACACATCAATACTGCTACCACACAATATTTTATCATTTTTTACAATGTTTCAGGGGTGATAGTGAGCACTAAAAAAAAAATAGGTTTTTTGTTTTCCCCTCAACCACGCCCTCCTGAGTAAAAAAAAAAAAAAAGAGGATTCGCGGTGAAAAAACAGCATCTAACAACATTCCCTCCTTTCGAGTAAGAAAATTGGGAAAAATAGGGCAGAATAGGGAAGAATAGAGAAATAAGGGGGAAATCGGGAAACCAGGATAAAATCGGGAAGAAAAAATAATCTGGATTTTTTTTTTTTTAATCGGGAAGAAAAAAAAAATCGGGAAAAAATCGGGGAAATAAAATAAAATCAGGAAACCGATTTAAATCAGGTTTTTATCAGGTCTGAATGTTTATTGCTCTAGAAACAATGGTTCTAAATGTTTCATTTCATAAGGAGTTAAATCCAAATATATTTATTAAAATAATCTGATAGCGTTATATTAATTGAAGCTTTGTACTGATCATCTAGACTAGTAACTGTACCGAATACAACAAAAAATATTAAATCTTAGCTTTAAGAAACATGGTTCAAATGAACAAATTTTTAATTGCCACAGTGGATTACACCTTTTGGAATGAAACAAAATTTGTAATCGAAATTTTGTGATAGAAATTGTCTATATTTTGAAAAATATCATTCAAATGCAAGACAGTTCTCTTTTCTTTTTCTTTTTTGGTGTCAGATGCACAATATTCATCTAAAACTTCAATTTTGGTCAATAGTGGATTTAACCCCCTTTTGGAATTAAGCTCTATATATACCGGTACTCTTAAAATGATCGGGTTTATTGCTTCTCTTCTTTTTTTAGGTTTGTGAGAGAAGAAAGCACGGATAACATTGCAATGAAAAATAGTAGATTCACACTGTATCACTTTAATGCAAATTCAAATACTTCTAATATAATTTATATAGATGCAGTACAACAAACTCTTTGCTCTATATTCTACAACAGTTTCAGTCTAAACCAGGATTTCGTTTTTTAGTGGATGAAAGTCAAGTATATCAAAGGAATTTAAACCAATTTCTCCTATGTTAGACGTGACTTGGATCGAGTATCTGGTTTTATCTGAGTTAGTAGAAGATGAGCCATCCAGTCATATCTTTAGCTATGGCTTTACAAATAAGTTTTTTTTTTTAAACTCATAACATACATACCTTGCCTTGACTGTAAACTTGGTTCCATTTTGTGTTTAGTATGTTGAGTTGTTCTTGAACTCCTTGTGACACATCTGGCTTGCATGTCTCCACTAGAAAGTTTCCATGGTGATTCAAAGCAGTATGTTTTGGAGTCATCTCATTCAGGTTGGCAAAAAATGTCTACATTCATTTTGAATTTTAAAAAATACAAATGTAGTGAGCAGAAAGATTCTTGCAGTTTATTTTATTCAATATTTCTAAACTTTTCCTTCTTGACAAAATCATTTACTCATACCCATATGATTAACATTTGGTAACACACAATAAGGTGATAGCTGGCACTTGTCATTTTATTAATGTGCTAGTTTTCAGTTTCCCCCAATTACTTGTTTGTGGGATGAGTTATGAACGTGCATACGGTATGTCATCTAATACATTTTTTTGTTTAAACACACAGGGCAAGTCAAGTACACAGCTAAAAGAAAGAAGTGAAGATAAATAGTAAAATCATAAGCATAAGAAAAATGAACTGAAAATAACAGTACAGCAGCAGTCATTACTTTTTTGAAAATCACAAACAATACATTGTGAAGAACCAAAAAAAAGCCATCTTACCACTTTAATATCATGAGATCCTTGACTGGTAATTCTCTCTGCTTCTTTTAACCATGGTTGAAGGTCAATGACCTCTGACCTATATGACCTCCAATTCTCAGTGACCTTCTCCAACATGGTTTTGACTGAGGCTACTTCAACTGTCAGGTTCTTCTTCTTCAACTCCATGTCATGAACAAATCGCTTGCAAATCTCTTTTTCCTCACCTGTAATGTATATATCATGACACAGGTAGAATATCTCAATTACAAGTGTAAAGCATTGACAAACCTGTTGCTTACAATTCAGTACTTATAATCTGGTCATGACAATATTTCTCTTTCTTTACCCTTACCCATGCAGGCAAACTAAAGGCAAATAAAATGTAAAATAGTAACAGTAGGAGTTCCGAATAAGTACAATTATTGTAGCTAAGAATAAAAATGCCTGTTCATAATGTAACAGCCAAGAGTTTTACTCTCTCAGGGCAACATATTATTTGATATTTATTAATAGCCTTGCATATAAATTAACAATAATCATATTATTAAAGGACAATCCAACCCTAATGATTAGTTCATTTGTTTGAAAGCAAAAAAATAAGATAAACAGAATAGCCAAAGTTGTGAAATAAATTGCACCAATAATAATAAAGTTATGAATGTTTGAAATATGAGATCATTAAGTCTATCTCAAATTGGCAGTTTGGTCAGTGGATTGTGACATAGTCGCGGATTACTCTCCTGTTTGTTGTGTACCAAAATATCGTTAATTTCTGTTTTTCTTTGATTAGGCGCCTTCTCCCTTGGGGCAGTACTCATATATATATATTATGGATAGCATATGTCTTCTAAAGAAAATAGACCCTGCTGAGCCATACAATTTCAAAAAATTGAAATTTGAGTCGTTTTGTGTATTGGAACAAATGGGAAAGTCGTCCGCCACTACATCATAGAGACATTACCTTTTCAGCCAATTTGGAGAGCCCATTCCTATAGTGATTGCAACATTTAAAAATGCATATTTTTCTTAATTTTTGTCCGATTTCATTCACACTTTCACCAGTGTGCTTCTTTGATTTTTCTGCTTTCCTCTAGAGTAGTTTGCTATTAAGGTTGGATTCCCCTTTAACTAAATCAATTACTCAAGGAATACATGACAAATAGTTAAAACATCTGTTTGCCATGATCAAATCTTGATGGCATGCTTACCATGATTTAAGTTGGCAATATATATTCCAGTTGCTTCCTCTAGTAATCTGAATGTGTCTTCATACTGCTTAAAGAAGTTGCCAGAATCCACAAAATCCTGAGGTTTAAAAAATAGTGTAAAGTAACAAAAAAAGGGGGATAAACTTGACCCAGCTAACTATTGAGCCATATGACGGCTATCAGTGCCGGCTAAAGTTTTCTGCAGGATGGAGCTCAGTAGGATCCAAGAATCAATTGAAGAGCATTTATCAGAAGAGCAGTGTAGATTCTGGAACTCCAGAGGAACCCTGATGCTATTTGTACTGTCAGGCAAGTGCTGGGGAAGGCCAAAGAGAGACATATCCCTATTCATTGGAACTTTGTGGACTTTAAAGCAGCATTTGATACTGTCTGGAGGGAAGCTCTATGGAAGTGCCTTCTTTCAATAGGAGTTGAGGAGAACCTGATTGACCTCATTAAGTATATGTATGATCAGACCAAATATGCTGTCAGCGTTAATGGTAAAATCACGGAATGGTACCAAGTTATGACAGGCGTTAGGGAAGCTAGGCTGCCTTCTTTCCCCAAGTCTGTTTAACATCTTCCTAGAGTTTGTGATGACAGATGTCAAAAACCTAGACAGTGGGGTTCAGATGGGTGGCATGCACATTCATAATATCCGCTATGCAAATGACACTACTCTACTCAAACTCATCTATGACAAACTCCAAACATCAACTAACAAGCTGGTGGAAGTATGTGGTACATGAGAAATGAAAATCAACACAGCTAAATGCAGAATCATGACAAACGACGATGAGGATGACAATCCTATAGAGAAAGTAGAAAACTTTGTCTTCCTTGGAAGTGTAGTCCCCTTGGTTACCAAGGATGTCAAGAGACGCACAAATCTAGCTTCCTGGGCATTTGGTAGACTGAGAAACAATATATGGACAAACAATAACAGGAGTCCATCTTCTGGATAAAATTAGAAGTGTAGACATCCAAAAGTCACTGAACATCTCTACGACAATAAATGAGGAAATATCCAACCGCCGCCTGGTTTGGACATGCCGTACGTATGCCACAGGAACGCCTACCAATAAAAGTCCACACCAATGACTTAACATTTCTACGGCAACGGGGCATCCTTCCCTGAGGTGGAAAGACCAAATTTGCCAAGACTCTGGATTAAGCCTGGAGGCTGCTCAACAACAAGCCCAGGACAGAAGTGAATGGAGGCAGACCACCCGTAGGAGCGCAAGGGGACACTCCATCCTTTGCACTTAAGTCAAGTATTAAAGTAAATCAAGTAAAGTAAAACAATAGTAGGATTCATATATAAACTTATTCATTTTTCAATACACAATAACACTTGTTAAACTTTCATATATTCTTATATTCACACACATATAAAAACATTAAATTATGAACACCTCTCTCCTTAAAATCTAAGTACCATACATCAAAAGGAAATCATAGACTTAATGTTTTATTGACATAAACAAAATCAATATGACAAAACTGGATCAAATGAATACCGGTAGGAAAAAGATTTATGCCATGCAGGAAACACTGCTTCAGGATTTCCCAACATTATGGTTGCAAATCTAAATTATAGCATACCAAATAGCTCTGTAATAATCCTTGAACATCTTGTGCGTCCCCATACTTCACAGTCCATGTCTGAAGTTTCTTCTCTGCCATTACAACAAATGCCAGCAGACGATATTTAATCTCCTCATATTCCAGGTGCAGTCTGCAAAAGACAAATGGAAAATGGTACTCTACAATCATGACTCAAAAGCACAGTTTTCAGATATTTCACTCTGATAGTACCACATCTTAAGTATGTTTCTCATATGAACATGTACACAGTTTACACTTTGTATGTTTGTTTTTTAAAATATTATATGAACATAAATGTACATTTGTATTTTCTTAGGTTCACATTACTCCATATTATTCCTTGAACAGTAAAACGTCCGTCCGATGATGCCTGCAGCAACGAGTAGGCCAAAGTTTCAAAGGTAAAGAGGAAATAAAAATGATTGTGAAACTATGAAAAATTCAATCTATTGAACTACATATTAGTGTTTGACTGTTTTCATTTTGTACATACCTGTGAGAATCCTTTGTTTCCATGACAACAATAAACCTTTCAGCTATATTGTCCAACATGGATTTTGGAATGTCTTGACCATCCACCTTGATCCCTTGGTGATGAATTCGTGTAAAGGACTGCTGCATGTAGTTGGCCTCTCTGAAGTGCACCTGAAAGAGTAGGCAATATATTGACACTATTCATAATGAAAGAAATATAGGGATGTAATACATATGCTCCAGTGACAATTAATCTGTGTTTAATTTACTGCAATAACTGAACTCCTAACTTCGATCATGGACCTAACACTAACCTAAACCTAACTTTTGATTAAAACCTTTACCCAAACCCTATAACTTTGATAAAGTAAAGCCTGGAGCAATCGTTGCTGGAGTAAATGTTGCAGAACCAAATGTGGAGCTTGTATATAGAATGTGACCTCAGCATAAATATAGGTTCAGTAGCTACAAACATACACGGCTTATAATAATTAAAGTGAAAATTCAAGATACGTAGGCGTATCTTCTGTTTGATGCTTCAACCCGTTAGAACTTCACTTCTGCTCGGTCAAGGAAATGACTCCCTATCTTACCTTATGCTCCTCCAATCTCCTCTTCATCTGGCTCCAGGTAGCATCTTGTGACTCCAGTGGCTCCACCTCTCCTCTCTTCAACAGCTCATCTGCTCTATTCAACCAAGCTCCTATCCGACCCAGCTCTCCTGGCATGTCATTCTCCAGCTTTTTCCTCCATTCTTCATAGTCTCCTGAAACCTTGGTCCATCTCTCAATCATGACATCACACTCCTCCGTGGTCATTGTTACAAAGACTTTCTTCTGTTTCTTATCGATCAGCTTCATCATCATCTGCTTGCTCTTCTTGTGTTCCTTTTCAAACTCTACAAATCTCTGAACAAACAAAAAAAGTCATAACACATATTTATTGACGAAATGGTTGTTTGGTTTGTTTATAACTATTCATGAGTTCTCAGAGAAGTGATTGTGACAATAAATAAATGATTACTAAGACAGAAATTGCACAAGAGGGGGCCGTGCACTTGCTACACACGATAGATCACAATGAGAATCCCATTGTTGCAATGGGATATTTTCTTATGGACTTGGTATTTTGTAATAATGCTTATACATGACGTATTTACAGACCAACAGGATTACACTTATGCGCAATATCTTTTCTACATCATAAAATACAAAGTAATACTGGGCAAAAGTTTCAAACCGGGGAATCTCAATTCCAATGATTGCAGAGGGAAAAAAGACAAAGTTGTACCTGATAATCTGATATTGATGATAATGTTGCAGGCTGTTTGGTTGCTAAGACAGCTTCCTCTACTGTTAGACAGTCATTCAGTTTCTTACAGACTGATCTCTCTTCATCACCCTCTCCCTCTGCTTCCTTTCTCTAAAAAATTCACAATAAATACAAAAAATAGCAATCATTTTGAACTGGGCAGAAAGACATGAATAGCTGCAAGGACAGTGGATGTATATTGAAATTGTCTAATATGTTGAATATTGTAAACTCATCTCAGGCTTTTCCAATCGTATTGCTGATGTTGTACAGGGTTGCAAATGTTTGTTTACTATTATGTAGATACATTATTGTCTAGTGGAAGAGTCTGCAGACTGTGAATCCCTTGGTAAATGGTTTAAATCCCTGTCATGACACTAACAACCTTTGTAATACTATCATACACTTGCCACTTTCGACCTAGGTGAAGTAAACAGGTAGTCTCCCAGTAGGAAGAGATTCCTTGATTGATAAATGTCTTATCGTGGATGATCCTTTCTAGCTGTATACTACACTGTAGATACATGAATACAGCCAAACATCAGTGTACTGGTAGACGATCTTGAATACCATTAAAGAGGTTCTGTGTTTGATGCTTGCTCAGTGCTTAGATCCTTGGACAAGGTGCTATAACTACATTTGTCTCTTTCCACCAAGGTTTATCAATTGAATACCTAGCAATGCTTGGATAATAATAATTGCAAAACTGGGGAGTGAATAAAACAATAATTTTTTTTCTAAGCTAATAGATTTACCTTTGCTGTTGACCCAGTGTCAGGATAAGCAGTGAAGAACTGAGAGACATAAGTCATGATTGACTTCTCATCTGGCTTATCAACATCAACATCTGAAACAAAACAAGCATTATTAAAATCAATTTAAGAACTAAAATATAATTGAATGAGAAAAAATGTGAAGTATCTTAACTATGCAACAGTTGAAAGATATATGTCATTAAATAAATTGCATGACACAGAGGTTGAATTCTGGGACCCATATTATAGATATAGTTGCAATTGATGCAAACTTGTGATAGTGGCAATGATGCAAAATCATGATAGTGGCAATTGATGCAAATCGATCGCAACTTGATATCAACTGAAACTCTGTACTAAAGAGATAAGAGTTTGTAAGTTTGTTATTGATTGGAGGACTTGGGATTAATCTGGATCAATTGTAACTCTTAAAGGTAGGGCCCAGGTCCCAGGGAGGGGGGGGGGGGGGGGGTCACTCTCAACATGGCCGGCTAGGCACCTGCATCAAGAAAAAGCGTTGTCTATGTTTTCCTTAAAAAGCAGTGTTTTTCAAGCTCTGATCACACAAAAACGAAAAAAGGGTGACTTTTCAGGTTCACAAGTTTCAATGTTTTGTCCCTTGCAGAGGTTGATGGACACGGGTGGGTAGCACTTGTGTACGAGAGTGACCCACAGCAGTAAAAAACCACAGCAGTAAAGTACGGTATAAAAAGTAAAGTGCACTTCATATATTTCTGTATCTTACATCACACATGGGGAAACTTGTAAAGCGCAGATAAACATACTCTAACTCCCACTTGCCAATCACCTACACATAAAGTAGCTTATAGTTTGCAGTGATATACTGGTTCATTTCAGGTTCTTTGTCTCAACCTACCATTTGGATCCAGGAGTTTGGTTATTCCCAGCTTCTCTTCTGCTAGACTAAAGGCTTGTTCCAATCTTTGTGAATTGGTCTGACCACTGAGAGATTGCAGATCAATCAGATCACGATGGATGTTATGAATCAACATGTTGAAGGCATTACCATCTCTCCAACTTGGTCCAAAATCTTTTATCTCCACTGCTGGACCGCCAGGTATGGATCTACAGTGTAATTGAAATGAGTAAAACATAAGGGTTTTCATTGAAACACATTATAGGGAACAACTGCAAAATAACCACACAAGTAATCTTAAACCTGACACGTACTGACCCTATATAGGGCCCAACCCTGACACACCCTAACCCTTATCCCAAGCCTTAACTCCGACTCTGATCCTGACCCAAATCCTAACCCTAATGCATGTACATGACACTCATACATGGTGGGATATTCTGCAGTTGAGCCAAATAAAATTATTTCATTCATTAATAATAATAATAATAATAATAATAGGCATTTCTATAGCGCCGTCTATCTAGAAATTCTGTTCCGAGGCGCATTTATTATTACCCCGGCTTTAGCCTAGCTGCCATAACAGCGCATTTCAAGGAATTAATTATCATGTAGAAATCCTCAGCTTGGAGCCAGGAGGGTGTTACACTGTATATCATGTCATTTGACACTGAGTTAGTGTCCTTTTGGCTCCATACAGACACAAATTTAAACTATCTTCCCGAAAACATTAAACTCCTTTAAGGGTGAAAGATAATCTGGTCAAGTGACAGTGCTAAAACCAAACTTTCATATAATACTTTTCTTTACAAGTCATAGGCACAAGTACCTGTTCAGTCCAGCTATTAAGGACTCACGTTTGGGTTGGGTTAGGTCAGGTCTGAAACATAGAAACTACAAACCCTGAATTGATGTGTAGAGTTACAGTCTGATAAAGGTTATAAGATCTAATTGCAAGGCATACTGACAATAGCTGATCTAGGACAACAATTACATGTAGAGGGCCTGCATCATCCCTAGAGCTAATTATGTCAATATCATTATGTCAGGAAAACATATTCAAAGACAGAAAGAAGGAGATGGGGAAAGGGGGAAGGGAGGGTGAGTGGGGAAAGAGAGGGGGCTGAGGGAGAGGGAGAGGTATGGGATAGGGGGAGGGAGAGAGAGAGAGATTATATATTATGTGTGTATTCAATGCATTCATGCATATTTCCCCTCATATTTGTTATTCTTTAAGGTGCATCTGTAAATTCATGAGGGTCTGAAAGTCGTAATAATTACGATTTTCTTTTCTTTCTTCGAAAAAGTTGACAGCTATGGAACTGTTCAGATGAAAAAACAAACATGAAGCAAAAATTATGAAAGACAGAGACTTCAATAACCTCAAATAGTAGATAGAAAATATGTATAGTTGCTCTTTTTTCCATTTCCATTTCTGAATGAGGATGATCTGGGTCAATAAAGATCAAACAGAATATTTGCAATGAGAGGTGGAGTATTTTTTTATACTACTCAGATGAAAAAGCATTCAAACAAATTTTTCTTTGTGTGAAGATAAAGTGTGCAAAATATGTAGCTACGTCATACACACACTCCCTCATACTGATGCATAGTTGCAGACACTGACTGGCAAAATGCCAACTGCATTCTTCTGTACACTTCTGTACACGTACACTTGTACATGAACATGTTAGAATGGAACATGTTGGAATGGAACATGCAAGACATAGTTGTCATCAGCTATCCATGGATTTCATGAACACACATGCTGTGAATAGAAGTACATAGAATGGTTTCTATTTTGGTCTACCCAATTAACAAATCACCTTACATTATATCAATTCCCTATCATATAAGTTCACATAGCATGAAAAATAATTATGTTCAAGTACAAAAAAGTGGTTTATGTTGAGAATCAGTACCAAAGTTATAGTTTGAGAAGATTTTATAATCAATGGTATAAGCATGAACCTACATATACTACAATGTATCTATATACTACAGTCTGTCTTTCTCTCTCTCTCTCTCTCTCTCTCTCTCTCTCTCTCTCTCTTTCTCTCTCTCTCTCCCTATTAGGTCTAAGGTTACATTTAAAGGATAATACTTTACATTTGTACTCTCTTGTAGTTCTTTATACAACATGGTGTCAAACAGCCTTTTGGCATGAATTGTTTTGGTGTTTTTTTATTCCAATAATATCTAATGTACAAATATTGACTGCATTGAGGTGCACAGTTAAAGGTAAAGACCAGTATTGGAAACGCCCCAATTTCAAAAAATGAAATGGAAGCTCCCATTACCAATCATGTGAAAGAATATGTTTTGAATAATACATGATGATAAAAAATTTGCCGGAAACCGCCTAATAATCCATAAATTTGGTACATTTGTTTCTCTCATGGTCTGTGAGAGATATAGGGTAGTCCCATATACATCTTTCTGTGTATAGTGCTTGTAACTTTACGAAGAATGGGCCAAATTTCTTATCATTTTGATGATTCCAGAACCTTGCAGATGCTAGATGCTAGATGATCAACCTTTTCTGATCGATTTCACAACATTTCTTTCACAATGCAATCGCATGACCATAACTGGTCTTTACCTTTAAAACTGGCACATACAAGCTGATCTTGAAACTCATTAGTGTCCCTAGAAGAATTTGAGGGGCATAGTGTAAGCTTGGAATCACTGAGGAGAATCCCACTAGTGGATTAATTTTCCTGTCCAAATCATGTTTGAAAATAAGGGGTAATCTACCAATGACTTTTGCGTATCCACTGTGCGCATCCATTCTTAACTTCATACATTTTTACGATGTTACATGCATATTTAGAATATGAAGACATTTGAAGGGCCATGCTTTTCAGGGAACATGTCTTAACTGATGTTCTTCCACACTTGCATAATAAGAATGAGTAATGCTCACAAATTATTTTTCACCTCTTCCCAGAACTCAACCTTCTCTTTAAACAACTCTTTCTATGTCATCTACCTTTATCAGAGGTCTTACACTGGTAAAGACAATCTATTGGCAAAAAGAATATGTCATCATTTAATGATGCAAAAATCATATCTTTGACTGCAATACATGTTCAGGATATGATTCAAGAAACCACACACTTGAATGGATAGAATACTTCCTACTTGACACACTTCTATGACAGCTGTTAATATAAATCTTTTAGTAGTGAAGGACACTGTCATAAATCAAACAACAATATCACACTTACAGAGCTTTTGAAGCCTTCTTGGCCCAATTGAGGAGAGCTTTCTTAGCAGTCACCTTCTGCTTCAACTTGGATGCAGCCCTGAAAGCCTTCTTCACAGGAGGAGGTTCATCTGATTGAGACCCTCGTCTGGAGGTGGTAGGACTTGAGGCTGCTGAGCTACCCACACTGCTTGAATCATACTCAGCTAGAGCATCCAGAAGACTTGTATTGGCTTCAATCTAAAAGGCATGCATCATCAGTGATTTGATAAGATTTCACTCATATTTCAGACCAATGATCCATTATCTACCAAAAAGATGTAAAAATATGAGAACTTAAAACAGAAGGCATAATTTCATCACTCTTTATTCCTGTTATTCTTCATCAGCAGAATCTAATTCAACAGATGAACTAATCCCTTTCTCTCATATTTGCTCTGCTAACAATGTATGTATAATTGAGAGCATTATGGGTCACAAGATAAAGCACACTACAGGCTTGCTCACATATGCTGTACTAAACTACCATGGATTTGTGTATTATACTTACTAAATGGCAAGTGGGGATGAAATAGTAGCTGCATGCAACAACAGTACACTTTCTCACATATTCTGTATTTTATCAGATACAAAAATATGAAGCACAGTACGCTCATAAAAGAACAATGCTAAACTGCCATGGTTTGCCCTGTCATATATGAACAATTAAGCCTTCAAAGATGGCACTGAATATGAAAACTAAACCTACCTGGAAGTAGAGAATAATTGTCCAGATAAGACCAAGACAAATTGGTGGACGACCATCCACAATATCACCTGCATTGATGTTCACTAGCTTGATCTGCAGATAAGTACAGTATAGAAATACAGTCAACGAGAATTATACAGAATAGAGATGGAATGTTCAGCAAAATGAAGTGAGTGCCACTTTAAACATACATCCAGAATGCAAAACCACAAATGTTGGTGATATTAGGGAATTAAAAAGTATAATTGACATACACCTGAATTGCAGTTTGGTGTTATATAGCCTTTTTATGGTAATGAAGGAATTTCCCAGCTTCATCTATGCAATAAAGTTAAATTTGTCACCTATTCTGCATTTTGCATTCTGGCTGCCTCTCTATGCACTACTCCCTTATGCTAATCTAAAATACCTTCTTCACAGAAATTTCAATATATGAAGATATTCATATATCGATTTTAAAGTCATTTGCATTCATTCTTAAAAGACCTACATTTCAAACACTATTATCAAATCAATTTTATCCTAAATGCTCTAATATCCTTAACTATCAAAATGCCTTGTATAATATAATAGTGATTTGTCCCCCTTGATTCCTAATCATATAAAACGGTGTGTATTTTGTTCACCTTTTTCTCCTGAAGAAAGTTGAGAGCTGTGTTCACATTGGACAGCCAGTGCACTCTTTTCATGTGTCTTCCTTTCTCATAAGGCTGTATGGAAATAAAAACAATGTATGGCATTATAGGTTAATGAGACAAGGCGGGAGCTGGGGGCTAGAGGCTGCAGCCCTCCTCAAGATATTTAAAGTTTCAATAATTGGATAACCATTACCTCCTATTAGGACAGTGAGGTGCCAAACTGAAATACACTCTGTTTGGGGCAGTGAGATACTAAAATATGCTAATTTTCAGATAGCGAGGTGCCCTAATATGTTAATCTCATACTCTTTCTAGAGTACTTACATAACAAAATTACATTTTTACCATAATGCAACTATTTGGGGCTTATTCACTTCATTTGCTTAGAAAATTTATAAACTGATATTGAGGCAGGAGGCATCAACTCCCTGGTATATGCACTCGTACAAGCAATATGTAGAGAATACAGTAATTCGCTTTTTGTTTTCATCCATCTTAGTTCTCGGACATTTACCCTCACATAAAGATTTAGTATTCAACCTATCCATAAAAATATTCCACTTGCCAGAATAGTTGAAAACATAAATCATTACAAGTATTATTTCCAAGTATGCGACAAGACTACACACCCAGCGCAATATACCCCTTAAATGTCAGCTCCTAGCAGGTAATGAGCATGAATGTATGTTGTTATCAATCACTGATAATACCCAGGTCACACATTGACACCGCTTCTACTATAAAGGAAAAGTGGCAGAGAGCGTGGCCAATCGGGGCCAATCATGAGCCAAACGTTCACGTGGGAGGAACTCCATGAGCGTGGTTTGGTTGGGGTGGGATCTCCTAGATCGAGAAGATGCATGCTCTCCCCACACTTATTTTGAACGTGCACAAAATAAGCGTATCTGGTTTGTGGCCAATAATAAGCGGGGCAAAGTCTTAAAAAGAACGTTCTTATAAAGAACGTCATTATTGTACAAGCAGCGTGGTAGCAACGTGGTGAGATATCTGTGTAAAAAGCTCGTAATAAAAGCATAGCACCGTTGGCAATTGAATTTAGCCCAGTGTGACCAGGGTATTAGTGATTATGACCTCTTTCAATACATTGCCATTAAAGTAGTAATCATTGAAGGTACTTGCAAAAGCTCACGATTTCATACATTTCACCCCCCCCCCCCCCTTTTTGGAAAATCTAGAAGACGCCCCTGCAAACAATGCACCAAATTTACTTGACAGATTTGACTGGTGCAGGTAATGATGCAACAAAAATGACACTTTGTATGCAACAGGCATAACAATATATGAACAAAAATATCATAATGAGAAATTGACAACTTACTAGAGCTTCCCCTGAGAGAATCTCGAGGAGAGCCAGTAGTACTGTTCCAGTCTGGATGTCACCAAAGAGATCATCAATCTTGTAAGGTGGGTCATGCTACAAGCAATTTACAAGAACAAATAGGATACTAATTAAAAAATGAATAATCATTTTTTGGTCAATTTATCCTATTTTGCCATTCCATTCCTTTCCTTTATTATGATTTAATAATGCAAGATGGCATGTTTAATTAAGCTATAATAAATTTTTATTTTGAAATGACTCCACTGCCCTTTATTGACCTTTTGAAGTTTTGATTTAGGTGTCACAATATTAAAACTCGGTTTACGTTTAGGTTTCCTGTGCTTGCCAAAGTTTTCCAGAGCTAAATCACACATTGGTCCTGTCCACATATACATTTCACTATGTAGAACAATGCTTACAAACCATGATCAGTCCGTTTGAGGTCACTTTATCTAGAGTACTTAATGGGCAATTCGGTGTAAGAGCTTGAAATATTCTAACATTTTAATCTTCAAATGTGCTTTTTGTTGGCAACCTATGAAATATATTTTAGATTAATAACAAACCAAATAGATTAATTTAATTTTCATAGTGGAAATTTGAAATTTTTCACAAATTTTCCCTTTACAATCAATATATATGTTGCTGTACATTAAATTATTACACAGAGGGCCATCAAAATTTTCAAATATTATGAATCAAAGGTCTACCGTATGACAAATGATTATTTCAGCTATATCTTGTCGAGAAAGAGAAATTAATAGTTGGTTCCAATATCTTCAAAGGGCTCCCTAGTATTACTTTACTATTTCCATAAAGCAAAACTACACTACTAATTCATTTTATTTAAATACTATAAAATGTTGTCTTATACCGAATTGCCAGAATATGCTATATTTTACTACTTTGTATTATCACCTCCTTTTCTATTATTGTCTTTAGGTTTAACAAAATTGTCCTTTATATCATACCTTTGCATTTTTAGGAAACACTTAGTGTAAAAAATGAATTCATTTGACGGTTTACCTTGGCAAGGTGCGAGTTCATCCAGTTTGTGAAAGTTTTCTTCTGTACTCTCTCTTGCTCATCTGAATCAAAAGAAGAAGAAACAACACAATTAATCAATGTTATACATTTTTTTTTACAAACATTAAAAAAGTGATTTCACAGCAAGTCTCTATCAATACTCACCACTCATAAAATATCTTCTCAAGCTTATCCTTGATGGCATTGTAATATTCAATGTTGACAGGAAATTAACATGTGAAGATTGTGAGAATCAAAGAGAAATAATATTACAATAGGACAAAAATCTCACCATTTACACATAATTTTTTTTACCAGTAACTTACTTAGGAGGTCAGAAAATAGAAATCCCCATAAATCATGACATAAATCTACTAGTAGTTTAAGTATAGATTTCAGGAAGACTCTTTTTACTGCTGGTACTGTACTGATATACTCAGTTCTTTTACACTTTTCAAACTAAACATTGATTTTTAACTGAGCTGTGTCTTATTGGGTGATTTGTTTTGATCATCCAGAGTGAGCTCAAGCTTGAGATATTAGACTACTCAGTGCTTCTATATTAGTCTGTCATTTAAGTCTTCTCTGTTTCAAAAGGGCCTTTCATCTTTATCCGAGATTCAAAAGTGGCTGGTTATTCCGATGGGGGAAATTAGGCAGATGAACTAGCTCTAGCTAATTCACAGAGAAAAGTGAAAATGATGAGATAATTTACCCTAACACTTAGGATGCTATTTCCAAATTCAAGACGGGATGAAATCAGAGTTACGGGTAATCTTTTCTGTGGCACTGCGAGTTAGAAAAATCCATAAAAAAAATCCATGTTTGCTCATTCTGATTTGTTGGCGAGTTGTGCGCATGCCCAACTTGCGAAGCGATCACTCAGAAGTGAGGAGATTCATGTGACCAATAATTGTCATGGTTGTTTTGTAAGAGGTACAGTAAACACTGCAAAATTCAGTGAAATTTCTGCCCTCATTTAAAAAAAAACATTCCAGAGGATGATTTTCAATTTCTTTTTGTGTGTTTGCAGTTAGTTGCTTAGCAACTTCTGATAAAACACCAGAATGTGAAAAAAATCAATAATAATTTTTGCTTGCAGTGTAAATGCAGCTTATGATGCTTTCCTGGTAGTGCAAATCATTTCTACTAACCAATGAAGGTCACATTAAAAATGATACAGACAGATGTTATCAAGTTCATATTTCCCTAGCAACAGACCTGCAAAATACTGAATGGTTTCAATGCTATCATCTGTCCCATAATCATGCTTGCATGTATGATTACAGTAGATTTCACAGAGCTTTTAGAAGAAAGAAATAGTCTGTGGGGGGGGGGGGGGGGAGCGCATTATTTTTTGTCTCCCAAAATTTAGTCGATCAATATTTTGTTCCGTTGGAGGGGGAAGGTCAGCTTTTTGGGGTCACCTATTACCAATTTTTTTTTTTTTTTTTTTTTTTAATTAAAATAATATTGAAGGGGGACGTTTCCTCCAAAACACACACATAAAAACGTTGAAGGTGGGGGTTCAACCCCCAACCCCCCCCCCCTGCATACACGCCTGAGTACATACCTCTTCTCCTCACATGGTTGTATGGTGGAAGTTAGTGATTTCCTTATTTAAACCATACAAATTTTTTTTTAAATATTATTTTAACTGATTTTTCTAAACTTTCAATCATCTGTTTCTCTGATTGTACATGAACATGTAGGAACACTTACTGATACAAATATTCATGAAACCTATGTAAAGTGAATCATCATTCATTGTGCACCAACTTTAATGTCAATGTGAAATTTCAAAAGGTAAAACACAGGTAATATTAGTCAAGCACCTTATTTCACATTGGCAGCTTTACTGTGTGGGACTTTTCAAAAGATGCATGAAAATTTGGGGCCATAATACATCCAAGTGCTAACTACAAACTATATGTAGTCTATTTCTGCGATGGGTTTATTCTTCCCTTTTAACCCTTATGTGCTTTAGGCAGTTATCCTTCCATAAAATTGCAACTATCAATATAAACTTAATGTGTTTGCTTTGAATAAAAGCCGTTCTTTTGATCAGAAACTAAACCAGGGGAATTTTTTCCGCAGAAAAGGATCAAGATGTTCTGATCTCATTTTAGATTCCTTTCCATTATAATCCAGTGTATTTATTGCATCTGTCTGTCATTAAAATAAAAAAAATCCAAATGCATATAATAACACAACAACGGACCATGTACCTGTGCAAGCAGATGTACTGCATTGCATTCTATTGATTCACCCTCTTGAGTAAATAAAGGGTGCAGTTGTATGTTGTAGAAATTCAAGGATAACATACATGTATACACTGAGATTTCTAATTCATTTTCAGCCCAATTTTGATTGAAAATTTGTTACTGCTTTTTGTATCCATTGTACAATCTACATGTAGGAGGCCTAGGCAAGTCCTCATGCAGCTAGTGGCTCAAGTGGCTTTGCCAGCTCTTGAATCCTCTACTCCAGTCAAATTGTTCTGACCCCCTCATGCATGCATGTGTATTGGGTCAGAACCATGATACCTTAAAGCAGTACTGAGCTGCAATAAGTATGGTCAGCTACTACCACAAATGGCAGAGAATTTATTTACAAAACATGAAATGGATTGAATTGCCTCCCCCCCCCCCCCCCCCCCCCCCCCAACCGAAAAAGGAAAGGCCAACTGTATTTCATTATTCACCTTCTGCACAACATCTGTCTGGTCTGGCACTTACAGCACCAAAAAAATGGAAGAAACTACTTTGTTTTATTCTTGAAGAAATAACAGGATTGAGTACTTTGTTAGTGGAATATGAGTAAGAAAGCTCATTTAGTTGGATATGTGGATTTTATTTTGAGTTTTTTGTAGCTATATAGTGTATGCTCTGCCATATTTTTTTTGAAAGATTTGACTCTAAAACATTGCTACTAAGTACTATGTGGTAGACATGTATCTAATGCATGCTTGGCACTCTGACTCTGAGTGAAAATCACTAAAACTAGTACTTCACATATCCAAACACTGGATCTCTTTTACATAACACCATCTTTTTTTCTACAAATGAATTCACTTACGTTGAAGCTTCTTTCCTAAGTTCTTCACATAAGACATATTTGTTCAATCATGCACATCTACCGGTATCCACAATCCAATATATCTTGTGATTCTAACTGCAAAGTATTCATTTAATTCCAAATATTCCTGTCAAGCAAAGTTATATTGAAGAAACCACAGCCAGGCACGCAAACATCATCTATACAGACGCTAGCATCATGCATTATCTCTGTGGACGCCAAGACGCATACATGAAGTCTGATCGAGCTAGCTCTTGAGAAAACCAATCCACTTGTTTAGGACTCTGCAGGAGGGAACACTCGGAGGTCAGGTCAACCAAAATGTTCTCCAAACATTCCAATGAAAGATAACTCCACTATATGAAGATGAGACTCCAAATGTTCTCTAAACAATCCCATGTAATACACCTCCCTTATCATCACAGCTAGTTTCTTCTATTATTAGAGTTAATCTCTCATGATACTACAGTTCATGCTGCTCTTAACATCACTTCAAATGTTTTTGAAGACTGTTGTCTGAAAACTCAGCTACAGTTAGCACAATGTTTGAGGTTCAGATTGTCTCTTCTGTATATCCTTAGTCTGGGCATTTGCATGTTCACAGCTATGGTCGAGTGGGCAGCTATTGAGGATTATTGTTAACAATACTTCTTCATCTCTCTCTCTTCAATGGACCAGAGTACTGATTTTCCTCAACAAAATAGAATCCTCTGACTCCTTTTCTGAAACCAGGATTAAAATCCCTTCCCTGGATTAATTATAGTATTTAGGTTATTGTCCTTGTCCGTCTCTGCACTGTTAACAGTTAGGTGTACAAGTCTGAAAGCACTCCATACACCGAGGGAACAAAGTGGCCAGGGTGAGCTTAGACCAAGTAAGATTTGCATTTATCTCTTCACACTTCTATGATGTAGAATGAGCGTTCATTTTTATTTTAAGGCATACCAGTATACAGATTTCCAATTTGTGAACTCATATGGCTATTTTGTGATTGTTTCTCCCTCTAAACTATCATGATTTAGAATGATTAAGTAAATTATATTTGCAATTTCAGAAGAGATTTTAAAATGAGTTTGTTTGATTAAAGAAGGATAGTTTCATGATGTTCTCATACACACTAGGCCTGTCTTCATCAGCTCCAGTTGGCTGAATAGTCAGCTATATCTGATTCTGGAAATTAGCCTGAAGCTACAAATTGTGTCTTCATCAGCTCAAGATATTTTGAGCATAGTGCGAGTCTTTGGGCTGGTGAAGACGGACCGGACAGGCTATTTTACCAAATAGGACAGGTCTACTGGTGTTTTGGTCTTGGTGTGGCCTAACTGATTGCTTACCTCAGTGAACATTGACAATGAGGTCAGCATTTGACCATTGCAATAATAAAAAGGGCATTTGATCACTCAAAATCCTCATGAATGGGCTTGAGAATCACATCACTATCATAATTGAATAGAACAAAAATGACTGTTTACATGTACCGGTACATGTTTGTTTGATACTGGTATGTTCAATTGTTCTGTTTTTATGTTCTTCCCTTGAAAGTGAAAAATAAAGCTCAAGTAAAATGAGAATATAGGCAATGATCTAGGTCATGCTATGTCATCTCACAGAACAGAGTTAAATAATCAAAGCCCGGGGGTCGTTTCCAGAACCTGTCATAAGTACAAGATCAATGATATCTCGATGCTGTTGCATGACTTGTCTGCTACACGTTTCACAAAACCGTCTTTACCAAGATGAGCAACAACTTCCCTTACAAGAGGCTTGTCGCAACTCAAAACTTGTTGCATCTTTTTGGAATGCCATCTTGAGTATGGTATCCTCTTACTTGTAAATTTTGATTTGCTCGTCACAAAAGCAAACTTGATTTTCCTCAATCTGATGAATTATTAGATATCATTAAATACACATGTTCTCATACAAATTGGATCATGTTTGTATTATTTGTGCTACCACTCTCTTAAGATTTTTACTTTTCCAAACAGTATAAATGAAATTAAACCTCATCTTTTTTGGTGATTCAGGATAAAAGCTGATGGATTGAGAGAAAGACTCTATTTTTAGCCCATGGTATCGGTATAATGAAATTGTTGCTTATCATAATTTTGTAAAAGTCTCTGTATGTTGCGGAGCAAGGATATGCTTGTCAAGGATTTGGTATTGTGAATCAATCACATCTAATGTCAAAACTTGACCCATTTATCCAATGCAGGCATTCCAGCTTACTCTGTGCTGGGGGTGTTCCCATGGCAACACACAACCATGATCACAGTGTAAACAGAATGGTAGCAATGTCCCCTCACTTGACCTTTCATGCTAGTCTTTACATGCAGACTCTTTTCAATTATGACAGGAGTGATGCTGTACATTTCTTTGCTGTGAAATAACATTAGCGTCAATATCTTGTTGGAGGGGGGGGGGGGCTGAAAGAACTGTAAAATATTTTTTTAAAGGGAATTCTTTTCTCCACCTTTAATTCAGCTGTTGAATGATGATGAGAATTATTTCATACTATCAGTTTGCAAAAATTAAATAATACTATTACATTTATATAGCCCCTTTTCATTAGATACAGAGTGCATAAACAAGAAATACTTACAAACAAAGAGAGAGAATATTATCATTCAAAGCTTGTTTTAATTACAAACAGAGATGAATATAACAACAGATAAGAAAAGATGTGTTTTCAGACACCTCTTGAAAGCTGTGAGAGTTCTTTAGTACACGGGGTAAGGAGTTCCAGGTTTGGGGGGCAATAACTTTAAAAACCCTATCCCCTATCTGTTTACTGGTTCGAGGGACAGCAAGTGTAATACTAGTGGCTGATTGTGTATTATACATGGATGTGTGCGAATGGAGTGGATTACCTAGGTATGTTTGGGCTTGATTATTGAGACACTTGTTAGTGAGAGTTAAAGTCTTATGAATGATACGATTATTAACGCAAACTCACAAAGCCAGTGAAGATCAGTGAAGATCAGTGAAGAGCTCTGAATCATGGACACATTTTGGTCTATAATGAATGAGCCATGCTGCTTTTTTTATTCTGGAGAACCAACTTGAAGGGAGTTAAGATCTTTATGGAGTAATGAATTACAATAATCTAGAGGAGACAAAACAAGAGATCTTACGAACTTCCTTATGAGGTTATACGCAAGTGGAAATTAACAGATTTGGTTACATTTTAAACATGATCTTACATATTTATATGCTTGTCAAAGGTAACTTTTTTAATATGCGAACAGATGACGAAGATGAAATGGTATGATCGTCAATCTTAAAGATAAACTTGAGTTCTGGTAATGCGATTGCATTGTGAAAGAAAAGGTGTGGAATGGATCAGAAAAGTTGATCATATAGCATGTAAGTAATGGTGTGTAATGCAAGGTTCTGGAGTCATCAACATCATCATAAATTTGGCAGAGTCTTGGTAAAGTAACAATCACTTACACAGAAAGATATGGGACAACACACATGGTGTCGGGGCTAGTACTACCCTGATTTCCTTATCTTTCTATGCTCATTACTCAGCCAGTATACATTTTCTTCCAAAATTGTTTGGCACATGACATTTATTTGTAATCTTGAACATTCAGTGTAAGCTTCGTTAGATTCTGTGAGAATTCATTTTCTTTTTTTACCAGAACTCAAGTTTATCTTTAAGATAGACATGATCATGTTGTAACTGCTGTTGGTGCTTTGGTGATGCCACAATCATAAATTCTGTCTTGTCCTGGCTGAGTTCCAGTTTATTAGCCAAAGTTGTGGCTCATGGTTGTGGCTCATGGCTTATTACTTGTATTTTTTTAAACATCATTGCCAAAATATGATATTGCTTCTTCTAATTTGTAATATTATAACAAATGTAACAATTACTAATTTAGAGATTATTGAGTTAGGCTGGATATATTGATAACACATATAGATGTAAAGAAGCTTTATTTGGGGAATTTTAATATACATGTATAACTTGAAGTTGATACATAAGTTCATTAAAACTGAAATATTAGTCCTAAAGCACTACTGTTTTACTGAGAAGTCGACAGAGAAAAATACTCTGAAGACAGTTTTTATAATACAGCCATTCAGTAATGCCTTGGTGAATAAGAGCCTGTTCGACACATACACTTTATCCCGAAATTTAATAAAGAAATACCATACATGTATAAAAAAATATTGTAATGCAAACAGGGCATTCAGACACAAACAAATATCATTAATCTCTATAAAGAAATGTGGCATAGATCCCCACTTTCCTACTGCGCATTTTGTTTTGGTACTGCACATATCATCTGCCTTTGGCTGAGTGCGCGCTAATTTGAGTAAACTTGGAGTTTGTTTCTCTGTTGCGGTGGGTCCCTGCAAATAATCGTTAAATCCTATCACTCCCCCAAACCAAACATCAAGGAGGCAATTAACTTCCAAGATGCTCCAGATATTCCCCCTCTCTTTCCCTATGTTCGAGATCATGCTAAAGCTCATGACTGCCGTTTGTATGATCGCGCTTAGCTCTGCACCATGTATATTGATGTCGTTTCATTAGTAAGCATTTAGAAACTTAAATTCATCTTTAGCTTTATCAAAATTTATGTTTAATGTATAGCCATACAACAAATTTTGTCTCTGCATGAAGTCTGAACGCAGGGTATATTCATCATGTAAAAATGATATTCCTAATGACTTCTCCAGTGCTACTCCACTTGTCTATCCTCACATCATACATATAGGCTCAAATATCTGGAGATCGACCAACCGCATGACTCTCAAAGCCATGTACAATGACGTCAGATATACACAGTGAGTCAAAACAAGAAACCCATGTTATGATAATAAAATAATAATAAAATAAAAATTGGGACTTATTAAAGGAAACCTAAACCCAAAGAATAAGTGTAGGTATTCTGAAAAATGAGATGTATTCCTGCCCTTTGATGTACAATATTCCTTACGAAAATGTACAAGATATATATAAATGAAGATATTCCTGGCATGATGTGATGCCTTTCAGCATGATATGGGCGGAGCCATTTTCTTGAAAATGTGACGCACCTGTTGAAGTTGTACATGTATCATGCACCAAGCTTTAGTTGGAAAGAATTTTTAAATCAATAACGAAACCTTTACTTTTCAATAAAATAAAAAAAATAACTGAGATGATAGAAAGTATATTAGGTGAAAAAAAATAATAGGGACACAATTGTAACAAAATTCACTTATAAATACTACACTATAGCAGTTGATAAATCTATTTCATTTATGAGAAACCTTCACCCCAGAAGAGAAGTAACTTATTTATGCAATTTGCGTTCTGGCAATTATAGTACAAAGGATAATAGCAGGTGAATGAAATGCTTCATCACCACACAAGTCTGGGAAAGAAGCATCCATAAATTTGAAAACATTACTTGATAAACGACTTCGCATAGTACGTCACATTATCAAGAAAATGGCAATGCCCATGTCGTGTTGAGAAATTGTACTTTATTTTTATTCCTCTCTCATAAACTTTGATGGGGAATCTTGTAGATTTATGGGCAATAATATATCTCTCAGAATAAGTAAAGTTATTACTTGGGGTTCGGTTTCCTTTAATTCAAGGTAGTCAAATCAGTATTAGTACCGCAGGCCCTGCTATGACTATCACCCCAGCAATCCCAGGTACTCATTTTGCTTCTGGGCAGTAAGTGATAAATGTAGGTAAACACCTTGTCCAAGGATGTAAGCACCATACTAGAGGATCAACCTGGGACCTCTTGTATGACAGTCTAGAACCTTCATCATTAGGGACGTTTAGATTTGCGTGGACTGATATGTGTGACGTCCATTCAAGGCAGTGGATTAAAAGGACGTCGATCGTAGCAATCCCCATTGTCTTCGTGCGAATCTAAAAGTCCCTAATATATCACAGTGCTCCCACATGTTCAACAGGGCCCCCTTGTAAAGCAGGCCTTTTGGCATTAAATTGGGCTACCCTGTGTTTTTAAAGAAGACTGAATAAATGAATAAATAAATAAATCCCGAATTTAAAAGTAAGAACTTAAAGGTACAGACCAGTTTTGGAAATGCTTCAATTTCAAAAAATGAAATGGAAGCTCTTCATTACCAATCATGTGAAAGAATATGTTTTGAATAATATATGATGATAACAATTTTGCCTGGAAACTGCCTACTAATTGATATATTGGGTAAATTATTATATCTATCCGGAGTGGAAAGATATCGCGTAGTCCCATAAACATCTTTCTGTGTACAGTGCTTGTAACTTTACCAAGACTTGGCCAAATTTCTTATCATTTTGATGATTCCAGAACCTTGCAGTAGACATCAATACCTATATGCTAGATGAATAACCTTTTCTGGTCGATTCCACACCTTTTCTTTCACAATTCAATCACATGACCAGAACTGGTCTATACCTTTAAAGATATATGCCAAACCTAAAAATTCAGCCTTAGCCAATTAGCAATGCGAGTCAGTCATGGACAGGGATCAGCCAGTGCATAACACCCTTTGCACTATGACCAAATGTGAGGTGGGGGGGGGGATGCAACATTTCTTTAACATAGGTTCTGCTATAAGTATAATTTCAACCTGAAAACTACTGTAATCTTCCTGAACCATATCCTGGGATGCTACAAGGCAACACTTTACTTGATATAGACCAGGGTAAACATATTCCTAACAGTCAGTCATATACATGAGAAAAAAAAAGAAAACAAGAGGATATTAGTGTAGAGCACTCCTGAATCTCCAAAGGATTTCAAGATTTACAAATAAACATCAGTAGTGGATTCATCCCACTACTCCCATACCCCCCCCCCCCCTATAATTAACCTATGATATACCTAAGTAATAGATCCACGTCTTTAACCCAAGTTCAACATATATACAAAATTATCTCTGCATACATGTACTCACCCAAGATGTATAGCTCCACATAAACAGGTTGCTTTTTCTCTTTCTTAGGGCTCTTCCTAACATGATGATATCTCCTCTGAGCCATCCTATACCGGCCCAATCAAAGACTATCACAACATCATCATTCCAAAGTTTCTCAAACAAATATAGATTGAGCTGTGACAACAACTTGTAATTTCTACTTTATTCTCATTTTCTGTATTTTCCCCTCCCCCCTTCCGGCCCCTCCAAAGTCATCTACTGGAGGCATGAGATTTCAAAATGCTACATGTTGCCGCCCACAGGAATAAGTCATCAAAAAATCATAGAATTAGTTCCAATGATTCTTGAAAAGCCCTTAAGTTCATGAGCTCATCAGCTTCTCTTCCCTGTATGTTTTCCTCAGTAAGCCAACGTGCATAGTTCAGATTGTGTTCCAAATACTACTGCATAGGAACTACCTCGTCAACAATAATTGTCGCAACGTGGGATGTAAAGAAAAAGAAAAGAAAGCCTTAATCCTGTGGCTACCAGAGCCAAGTGAGGAGGCGTTGGGCTCCCAAACATCTCTGAATGCAATCTTGTTTGCACTGGGTAAGAGAATAGCTTAAGCAATCTTGACACCATTGACATTTCTCCGATGATACACCCCCATGTCACCCCATCGAGGGTATATTGTTCAGCTTGTATTGATCACCATACATCTAACATAACAAAGTGTCATGCTTCTCTGGTCTTACTGTACTTAAATATGTTCAGGTGAATGGTCATGCTTTAGGATTTCAAAGCAAAATGGATTTATGCCTGTACATCAAACAAAAAAATTTGGAGCTTAAGCAAATACTGCAGACCATTTTGACTTGGAAGTCAAATTCCAGCAAAATAGTGGATGTAATGATCAAAAATACTTCTTAGCATTTAATCAAAATAAACATTGCTTCTACTCTATGGAAGACAATTTATGGTATACCGGTAAGTTTATATTTCAATACAATAACTATTAAACAACAGAATGTGAAACAAGAATTTACAAAGTTCAAACTACAGAATGCTAGCTGCTGTAGCCTGTATGTTTGAGGAAGAAATACGATTATAGAATCTAAGAAGTTAATCCCTTAACTGTTCATCATTTAGTAGCATGTGTAATAACAAATTAACTCACAGTGCTTTTCTCTCAAGTTTAAAGATAAAGACCAGTTCTGGTCATGCGATTGCATTGTGAAAGAAACGTTGTGTAATCGATCAGAAAAGGTTGATCATCTAGCATATAAGTATTGGTGTGTACTGCAAGGTTCTGGAATCATCAAAATGATAAGAAATTTGTGCCAGTCTTCGTAAAGTTACAAGCACTGTACACAGAAAGATGTATATGGGACTATGCACACATGCGCAACACATGCGTTTATCTCTCACAGTCCAATAGATAAACTAATTTACCAAATATATCAATTAGTAGGCGGTTTCCCAGCAAAATTGTTATCATCATATATTATTCAAAACATATTCTTTCACATGATAAGTAATGAAGAGCTTCCATTTCATTTTTTGAAATTGGAGCGTTTCCAATACTGGTCTTTACCTTTAAGGAAAAAAATCATGTTTTAAAAAATACAAAATTATTTTCCTGGGAAAAATATTGACAGCAAACTTTATCAGAATACATGACATTTTACACCAAAGAATTATTTGAAAAGAATTTAAATTTGCAACAAGTAGCAGTGATAAAATGGCATTTTTCACAAGTTATGTCCAAAAGGGAGATTATGCATTATGCCTTTAAACTCTACGTTATGATTAATTGCATCAGATAAACATGTATGCAGGACGCTGATACAGCACTTTTAACCAATGCTCAGGTAACAAAAGTGGACCCCCCCCCCCCCCCCCCTGCAAAACCCATTCTAGCATATATTAACTTCTTTCATTGAATTCTTGGCTAAAAAGACATTGCAAAATCTGATGATCTTTCATTTGTTGCTTGTTAAAAAAATAGACTTGTTACCCTCTCCTAGATCCACTACTGGCTAAAATATTATTAATCACGTCACTGTACATGTATTTAATTACATTCTGTGGGCAGATAATATGAAGTCAACACCACCATGTTTGATCTGTGACACCTAGGCAAGGAATTCTACAGATGCTATTTGAAGATAACCAAGGAGTTATTCAGGCTGAAGCCTAATAGAGTGGTGAAGTGTGATGTCATCAAAATTCTATTTTTAGAATTTCTCAATTTTTTTCTTCATTTCCCGAAAAAGCATCAAAAATAATGTCCAAATGTTGAAAGACCAATTGAATGTGTAAGTATTGGCTGAGATATGACCATCTGAATGAATATATTTCCTATAGGAACTCAGTGTTATATGCTCTGGCTCCTAACCATTAGGAGCCAGAGCATATAACACTCTAGTACTCTATACTATATATTAACTCCTTGAGATATAACTTTAAATAATTTCACAGCATACATATAAATCTCAGAATTACATAACTTTTATGGCTTACATGTAAAGGTAGCCTATATTGCTTATAAATACTGGCTAAAATTCCTACAGGTTCAACACTTCAAATATAGATCTATTTTTAAATTACTGGATTTATTTGGAAGAAACAGATTTTGAACTTTGAAAAAGCAAACAATACTATTTAAATACGCAATTCCATATTTGCAAACTACCCAGCCCATTCACAGTATGATCATTCAAATAAGCCTCTTGTGTGAACAGAGAGTTTGTGAATGTGTTATGAATAAGCCAACAGTTGACACTGATAAATTCCTTTAAAATAAATAAAGGTAATGACAATATTTATATGGGTATCTCGTCAAAGGTTTTATGAACTGACATGTTGATGCAGCAGAGCGAATCCATGTTAAGAGAAAACCATTGATGAAGTCTCCTGGGTTTTGGGGGTTTCTTTTCAGACAATTTTTTTCTTTCTTTTCAGACAATGGATATCTCTTTCTATTTCTGTTTGTTGTGAAAAAATCATAAGGTGAAGGTTAATAAGTATGGTTATAACAGAAGATCTTTTCCTCTTATTCATAGTGTGAATTTAGCATGATGTTAGCTTTAATATCATAATGGTAGTTTCAATGCCCACCTCCCCCACTACCACCAGCACTACCACCTTTGTTGGGGGTGGGGGATGTGATAAATGGCATTAAAACTGCTGGAAGACCAGCTAATAATAGAAACAACACACAACTTCTATTTGATATTAAGTAACTAGGGAAATGGAAATGAAACCCCACAAAGGATCCTATGATCATAAAATTTGTAACACTTAGTGGTAAACAAAGAGGATCATAAGGACCAAAGGAGGACATCTAGTAAAAGAAAAGGTTCCATTTTTAAGACAGGAAAATCAGTGTTCAAACAGATTTTTTTCTCTCCAGAGATTTGAGGAAAATCTGACAAACTAATAACAGTTATTAAGATTTTCTTATGGAGATTATCTAACAGTTATTAGGTGTTACAAGATGATGAAGCGGATCCTAATCAAATGATTGGTTGAGAGCGTACAAGTGACCAGGCATTTATTTTGCCTCAGACATAATTTTCATTAGTAAATACGTATGACCGGTCATTAGTAAATACTTATGACCAGTCATTAGTAATATCATAGATATATTGACTGCTATGAGAGGCATTGCTGTTTCTATAGGCTCAAGGAAACATTACATCCTGCTTTGACCCGAGGCGTGCCAGGGTGAGTGGCGTGCCGAGGAGTCATAGAACTATGTAACGTCACAGAGAGCCTGTAAATTAGCAGCTATGCTTCGAATATTAAAGCAGTTTATATATCTTTTATACCGAATTCACACAAAATCTACCAAGAATTTTTACCTTACCATTTTCTTGAGAAAAGACTGGTTAAAACATTACAGAAAATCTGAGAAACCGTCTGTAAATCTTCGCTGGAAAGTTGCCTGAATGCTACACACATTGCACTGTATTTTGCATCCGTGCTCGCACAAAGAAACTTTTTTAACATAAACCAATAGGATCTTGGCAAAATTTATTATGTGGCCCGTTACCCGGGGCAACGGGCATCTTTCAAAAAGACTATTGAACAGTAGGCGGGCATGGCTAAAATCACGACTCCAATTTCTACCAATCAGATGACTAGATTTATTCAACATACTAAAGAGAGGTACAAATAAAACAAATAATACCCACACTCGGTAAGCACTCAGTACCTTCGCAACAGTCCAAACACCCGTGGCTATCGCCTCAGCATGTTAGACTGTTCCAAAGGTACCTTGTGTGGGTACCGGTAATTCTTACTATTGCCCTCACTGCTGCTATTATTTGTATATTAATATCTTAATGTCCATATATGCTTTTGCAAAAGTTATCCAAGTTAGTAATTTTTCTTTCATCCACATGTAATAAACTATTCTATTCTTTTCTTTCATCCCAGAACAGGGATATTTTGTTTGGGGTATATATTTGTATACTGAACAAATATATACCGGTACATGAATATGTAAAGATTTCAAAATATTATTTGTCATGTTTATGAAACAAATCTCTCATTTTATAAGTGTACATATGTGTATGCATGCAAAAGACAGGAGAAAATCAATTGTCTGAAAAGATATAGTAGGCATGTGTATTTATTCATTTCAAATAAATGTCAAAATATTTAGCTGAAACCACAATGTAAATATGTTAAAGTTGAGTCTGTGATTCTAGACTATATATACTTCAACATCTCAAGGAAGAAAGGTCAGCATTCACGTGAAAGAGCTGTGCTCTGCTGCCCTCTATATGAACAGACAGTACATTGAGCATCTTTCTTGGAAGGTTTTAGTTCTAATTTTAGAAAATAGCATCTGGTTGTCCCTGCATGCTATTCTCATTACCTTTGTACATACTGTACACAAGAGAGCTACATGTATGTTGTTTCTTTCTTCTTGCGTAATGAAAACGGGTGGTGAATTCCCATCATGTAGAGTGTTAATCAAAGCATAGGTGTTTAAGTTTCTAGGTCTTCTCTTCAATAATGTTTCCTTTGAATACAATTAGATTATTCAACATATTTTCAAAAGCAACACAAAGTTCTGGTGGCAAAAAAAAGAAATTGCAGTGAAATTTGATAGGAATTTTAAAAAATACCAATATTCAGGTATATTTCTGCAACTGTCACGCCATAATTAATCAAGGCTGCTAGGTAGTCTGTTTCATTTTGTAATGTTTCTCAATCATACTGTCACTATCATAAAGTGTAGTTTACTCCTGGGGCCTGTCTTGCAAAGACTTGATATTAATTGCAACTATTTACATAAGAGATAGGAGATTGCAAACTTGCAATTGACCAGAGGAGTGGCAATTGATTTGGATTAATTGCAACTCCTTGTAAGACAGGGTCCTGGTGTGTGTATACACTATACATGTATCGCACAATATTAAATATTTTAGAAAAAATAATATTTGAACACATGTACACGTACATGTACCGCAGTTAATTGTGTACATCATTAATTCAAATAGGAAGTGAAATCTAGAGACAAAGTTTCAAATTGGAAATTCTTTCAATTCAAATGAAAACAAAATTTGAATAAAATGGTAAAGACTGATGACTTTTCCTAACCAGTACAGTACAGTACATTTTCTCCCAGACAACCATTCCTGCACTGTGATCAATAAATGTACATGCACTTAATTCATTTCAGACAAATATTGATATTAGAGATAATAAAATTCAATAAGCATGTAATAAAATGACTAATGACAAAGACTGACGATTGAATTCTTTGAGCATGACAAAATCTAACATTGGACATTGAGCACTCAGTTAACACGTATCCATAAACATCACAATTGCATTTGCAATGTTGTTGAAGATCATTGGAGGTAAAATCTGGTGCTTTAGGTGTAATACTACCAGAAATATAATTCACTATTATATTTACATCTCTATATAATTTGTGTGAAATTTCTTCTTCTTCTACATGAACATGCAGGCTATAATATAAATGCATGTTTCTACATCCAGTATGACTAACTGCATCAAATATAGACTTCATGACCTAAATTTTGAATCCAATTGAAAAAGAATATTCAAACCACCCCCTGCACAGCATCTGCATCAAATGAGTGTATTCATCCTTCCATACATACACAGGGAGTATAAAGCAACCATCTGCCCTTTTGTATCCCACACAAAGAAATTACCTCACACAGCCAGGTAATGTGGCATTTAGAGCACGAAACATAGCCATGTTCTTATACTGGCCTTCATGCAGTGCTATGTTTGACATGATACAAGTTGACCATGGCCTTTCATCTTTGTAAGATAAAAGAATTATTTCCATTGAGAGAATGGCCCTTATAGTAAGCTTGAAGGAAAAGCAAGGCAGCCAAATAGAGTTTATGTAGCCTTGATGTTGATATCAAGGTTTATTTTGAGTTACACATGCAGATTTACTTCTTGTTTTACAATAATCATGCTATAGCATTAATTGCATTTACTCAGTAAATCATGCTGCATCAACTACCCTCTCAACACACATACACTATCGTAATAAAAGGATATCTATTTCTCAATCCTTAGACTATAAATTTTGTAAAAGAAAGCTCAAACATTTAAACCAGATCACCTTTCTCACTAACATCATTCAACTCTATTATCCAATCTACACCTTTACTCCCTGTTTGAACATGGCTATGATGGTATTATATTTACTATATTACTATTTACTATGCAGGTCCCAAATTATGGAATGCATTGCCAGCTTATCTAAAACCGGCATGCTCCCAGAATATCTTCAAGAGACAATGTCTTCAAGAGACAATTGAAAGAAACGCCTTTACAATTGTATTTACATTGAGTCACCTGTTGTGTGTTGTTTATTTTAAATGTTAATTGTTATATCCCTTGTTTGTATGGGTTTTCTTATTATTATTCTGCTTGGGTCTAATTCATCCTACATGTACTAACTTTACTTCTCATCTTGCTTTTCTCTCCCTCAATTTTCATACCTCTCCCTCTCTGTCTGTCTCTCTCTCTCTCTCTCTCTCTCTCTCTCTCTCTCTATATATATATATATATATATATATATATATATATATATATATATATATATCTCCCTCTCTCGTTTCTCTAAGACCCAGCTGCTTATGTATTCTCTCTCTCTTGCTGTTGTATATGCAACAATATTCAATGCAATTTATACGTCACAACAGCGTCGATTTCACAAGATCTTTAATCTGATCCCCACTCAATTTATTTTATTTGTGCTTTCAACTACTGATTTTTCTTCGTTCATGTTATTATATTTGTCATATGCGTTTCATACGTAATCTTATGTATCTGTTTTTATATTGAGTGAATAAATGAATTGAATTGAAAAATTGTTTGATCATGGTCATGACAATATCATGTGAAAATGGCTATTATGATCATAGTTATAAATGATTAATTGTTTGAACATGGCTATGATTATGTTGCTGAGTGGTTTAACGCGCTTGACTGGAGATGTGAAGGTCGAAGGTTTGAATCCCAACACAGCACTAATATCCTTTGGCAGGATATTAACCTGCACTTGCTACTCTCCACCCGGGTGTTAAATGGGTAGCCGGTAGGATGCGACCGTCATTGTTGGTCAAACAGTTTTTGAGCGTCAAGTAACGCCTGGACGGAATGCTCCAAGTAATAGTCTGTAACATATTTAGATTCAACTACTTCACCTCCTTATCACAAAGGCAGCACTAAATATTGACAAATACTGGTGTAGTAAAACTGATGGTAACCAAACCAGTATTTGAATGAATGGCTAACAATGACAACCAGTAAATGTAAATCAGGTGGTTATATTCAAACAAGCAGCTTGTGAAGTCTCCTGTGTACACAATTCAAGTTGAAGCCCAAACAATTGTCTCCTTGGTGATAAGGAAGATCTACTTTATACAAGACCATGCTTCTTCACAAGCAAGCCATCAAAGATAAATATTCCCTTGCCTTAAACAATAAAACCAGCATTAGAGAAGAGTCTAGAAGAAATGCCAATGAATGATACATGTACATGTAGGTACCATGGATCATGATAACCTTTAAAAGTGATACCCTAAATAAACTTGAAAATGTTTATCTATAAGGTTGAACTATTTCACCTTCTATCTAAAAAAATTAGTTGGGAGACGAATGTATAACTTACATTTCATCTTTTAGGACAGATCATATGTTATCAAAAATTGTAACTTTTACATTTTTAGACTTAATGAATCATGTTCATCCATAATTTTTTTTATTTTTTTTAGTGAAATTATTTGTTGCATTCATTATTTATGTTATTTGCATATACTGTAACACATACAAACTTTGGCAGATTGTTAAAACATGATTTTCTATCAGTGATCAACTCTATTTTTGTAACATACTACTTCCGACTTCCCATCCACTAGTCACAACTTCTCAGTGTAACGCTTATCTCTACTACAAACATCACAGTAGAATGAAATCTGTTTCTAAGATCTCATAATGTTTACCAACTCTTTCTCAAACACTTGCCTAATTCTTCGGTTCCTGACTTACAGGAGAAGATTCACTCTAATTCTACAAGTGTCTGAAACCTCAAAAGAGATAACATGATAATTGGGGTTAGCTGATGTTCTCTTGGCTTCATTCAAAATTGTAATCATTTATGACTGGTTCTTCAATAAGTTTCCTAGCATACTGTACATGTTAATACAACTATAAATGCAGATATTATAGATTCAATCTTTATAGGACTCTTCTTGGATGTTACTTTATGATAAGCCTCTTACATTTTAAGCATAAAAATAAAAAATGAACAAATTCAGTGTATTACGATATTTTGATGAACAAAAAAAATAAAAACCTGTTCATTTAACTTCAAGATTTCCCAAAATTGTATCTAGACATTTTGCAACATTTGCCATCTACAGCATTGGGGAGTTAAAACAATACAAGAAATAGCACCTTGACTATATCCCAATTCCTATGAAATACGGGGAATCAGTGATGACCGAAATAAAATCTCCATGACTTCAAATAGTTCCTCTAAAACATGGAAGTACAATGATAACTTGATGGAGTAAGTTTCTTCAACATTCTAGCTGCTTGTTCTTTGTTTTTGTGTGTATAACCTACACTTTTTCTGTAGTCTGCAGCCTCATGCATCTGGCTTAGTATTCAATGGATTTAACGACAGAGCCTCAACAGGAAGCCATACTGTTTAGTGTTGTTGCTAGGGTAGGCAGTTGCCAGGAAGGACTTCCCCTGCAAACACATACAGTCATATCACTTCAAAATACAGATCACCATCTAATCAATACTCTTGACTGAGTCAAGTTCAGTTTGTTCAAAGAAACATCTGCCAAGTCTGAAAGGGGACAATTATTCATCAATCCATCCTATTATCCAGGCAATGAATGAGCGTGACTCAAGGAAATATTTAATACCTACCTGTATCTGAAGGACTTTATCGCAAATGATATTCTAAAACTGATTTAATCTTATCGGTATATATTTATCTTACTCTTAGAGTTAGAGACAAGATTATAATTATAATACACGTAAATGTAAAATCATATTGGTTGATAAATACATTTGCACAAGTGGATGCTTTTTGTAGAAGACATTTTGAGCAAAGACCCAATGAAATATTGCAATTTTAATTTAGTAAACGTCAACTAAAACATTCTTACTAAAGTCAAGATAAAATAATTCCCAGAATGCCACCACATTACATGTACATGTAGGTCATATCATTTTATTTTCTTCAAAAGACAGCTTAACATTTTTAAGACAAGGGCATTGGTGGCAATGTGACCATTCAAATAATATATTTTCGGCTACAGGTATACATGTTATTAGGTAGGTATGTATTAACAGAGATGCCAACCTCTTGACACACACAAAAAGACTGAGTATCCTAAAAAAAAATTATATTTTGGAGAGAAAAATCAGATTTTCACGAAAACTCGACACTACTGTACCACTGGCTCGTCGGCCTCGGGCCAGTAGAATTTCAGAATTGTTTTTGCTCTTTCACTAAAATTAGCAAAGTCTTTTGGGGGTTGCAGGGGTTTATTTGTACATGTTTCTATGCACTTCCATTGTTTTAATTGTTTGTTTGTTTGTTTTTTGTTTTTTAAATAATAAATATAATAAAAAATCGTATTTTAAGATTTTAAGATCGTATTTCACTCTTATTATCGTACTACATATATGATTTAATCATACTGGTTGGCATCTCTGTATATAGATTTAAGATTGTTAAGTATAATTGTTTAATATAGTAACTAATGTAGTGGAAATGGGCCCTTATTTACCAACATAAGAAGAATCTCACTGTCATAAAATGTCATGATAGATTGTAAATCAACACAAATCATTTATTTCTAAAACATAAAGGGCACTAAAATCATGCCAGCTGTTTGCTCAGGAACAAAAGTTGGGGACAAATAGTGATATTTACACAGGTGGTATCACAGACACCCTAATAAACACATGAATCAGTAAAGGACACTCCTCTTCATTCCAATAATCCAATCAAGAACTATATTCTTGTACACCAAGTGAAATAAAAGGAGTCTAACTTTGAAAAGTCTCCAAGAGTTTGAGTTGAGTTGAGTTTGAGCTTGCTGCTACTCCATGATATGGAAAGTGAAACAAGATATGGAGGAAAAAAATGTGAAATACCCATATTCACTTGTACATATGTATAATATGGACAATTCCATATTAGGAAAAATTGGAAATTTTGATGACATTTCCAACCTTCCATATGGATACATATTTAATGATTTTGTTTTAAGTTCACTATCCAAGTACTGTATATCAGCAACAACAAAAGTCAATGGTCATGATAGAGATATTTTCATTTTTGTGTAGCATGAAATGGATTTTTTTTCTTCTTTTTTTCTAAGGGGGTGGGGTTATATCAAATACAATGACACGGAGCCCATTTTCCATTATTTCACAAAAAATTATTAATAAATCTGAGTGACCAGTGATTATCAATATATTGTGGTACTCTGATAATATTTACAATCAATAAATATTATTAATATACATGATGACTTACTTAGATTAGTAAGCTTCAAATACTGTAAAACGGGTACACGTTTCTCTTTATGGAATTGCCCAATAAAACTCATATGAGCATTGTACAGTATGAGTCCTGAAACATACCAAGTTTGCACAATGCATCTAATTAACATACTCTACTGAGTATGAGCACATACAGTGCATTGGAGGATATTGTACACTTTCTCCCAGTGCTAAAACCCGTCAATATTGTGAAGTATTGACAATCCATCTGGACTGCAAGTACAATCACTCCAACTTTGTGGCTGGCTGATGTCCATTATCATAACTGTAAGAGTGCAGATGATTCTCATCATATTTGGTAGGCCTACGTGTCTATTTTCTATTGTAAGAAAGTACCAGTATATTAATTGGAAAGCAGGCATATGAAACCAATTTTATCTTTGAATTTTTTTCTTTACAAAGTGATGTATCACTCACTGATCGACCAATGGCCATAAAATATTAATTTTCAGAAAGATGGAGCTGAAAATATACATAACCACAAAATGAAAACATCAAAGAAGAATGTAATGTATAACATCAAACAGGGACTTATTCTTTCCCAGTATAAATAGTTTTAGATATATGCCTTTAAATTTGCAATCATCCTTTGCTCACCTGGCGGAAGTTAAAGTGTATATAAATATCAGAATTATCAAAACTCTAACATATTAGCTCCTGATTTTGTCATCTTTTGTTGAGAGATAAATGAAAAGAGTTCTTACAATAATTTATAACAATGATAAATAAATGTATACCAAAACTGATAATACCAAATAAAATTTATTTAAACATCTGCCTGTGTTAAATTTTAAGGCCTTTCTGGCTCCAAAGTACAGACAATCTATTATGTAGCTCTGTAAATCACACAGTCAATGCTAAGGCATTTCATACCAAGGAGGGCTCATACCAAGGCATCTCATAATAACATGCCTTGTTAATCCCATATCGTCAGACAGCTAGAGTACTGTCATAACACTGTGGCCCATCTCAGACATAACACACATGTACATGGCATGTGTATTTCTTTGTGAGGTGTATGTGAGAGAAATCATGCAATATGTTTTCTTTAAATATGTGGGAATAGGGGAGGAGACCTTTATTGTTTTATTCCCTGTAAGTTGAGTGAAATTATTGCTTAACCCTTTTTCATACATGTAGATCTAAAGCAATGAATTCATAAGTTCTTACAAAGCCAACACTTTCAGAATACCGTCTATGATCAGAATACTAAAAAAAGGGGGAAAATGCAAATGGCAACTTGTAAGAAAATTCATAGTTGTTTGTTTTTCTTGTCATCATGCCAATTCACAACACATTTTTGTGTTGATGCTCAAAATTTGTAATATATTTATCTCACAAAAGGTAAAGGTACTAACTTTGAAACATTAGTTGTATAACATGATATTTCTTAGTTTGTCTATTTGTACTGCAGTGTATATACCGGTATGCTGTTAATGATTTCGTTATCAATAAAATACACACTGTTCACTATACATGTATGAGTCCCTTGAAGAATTTCAAAGAAACATGGAAGGGTAGCTAGATTAACTCTTTCTAGACTTGAACAAATGCCACTCTTGTCTGTTGGGAGACAGAAGGGCATTAACTCAAGTTCTTTAACTAAGTGTCAATATCCTGCTGGCTCTAACCAAACTAAATGTTCCCCCTGACATATTAGTCACATGAAGTGTTTGTCTTGATCTACAGAGTCATAAGGATTGCGCAATCATCATACATGTATGTAGCTTGGCATGTCACATATATTACCTTATGCGTCATATGAACATTCAACTTGCACTAGTTGTTTATATGACTATAGCCAACAATTGCTTTCAGTAAAACAATCAAAGAATCCCAAATAATCATGTTAAAGTGGTGGTGATTTTCAATTAGAATACAAATGCATACATTTCTACAAGTATTTGTACGGGACAGTATAGTAATAATGACCTTGAAATCATTAGATTTCATTATTTGTACATGGATGATCATGTTAACCTATCCAATTGAAATCCAAAGAGCATTATTCATGTCTTACACATTACTACTCACATCAGTACCATCTTAAATTATAAGTTTTCTTGCTCGTGCATTTTTGTTTTTATTGAAAATAACACTCAACGACATAACATATTTACAATAATAGCATATCAATTCTTAGATTATAAGTTGCTTGAAAGTTTCATGGATGGACACACATGAGTGCATATTGTGTGAAAAACAGACACATTGTCATAACCAAGACACAGACCAGTAGTCTTATTGACATTTGCCTTTTCTGGATATGATAATATTCCCGAGTAATGATAAAAGAACATGGCCTTGACTTTCAGAGTGTAGTACAGGAGGTGTTGTTGTACACGGTTCTCAATAGAATTGCCAATTTTCATAATGTAACCAAACTTTAATGCATACATCTTTGTCAAGTGCCTCAATACATGTACAAATATTTCATTCACCTGATAAGAATAATAGTATTTCAATAGTCAGGATGCAAAGTGCATCTATCATGTGTTCTTAGGTAGGGCAAGCCATAATGTTTGTTCTACCTGGCAACAACTTATGTATGCAGTTTGCATTCTGACTATTGACATACATTTATTCATAACAGATTAATAAAATAATTGGTATGGAGGCACTTCACACAAATGTATGCATTAGATTTGGTTACAATACGAAAATGGTCTACTGCAAGGTCAATGATTTGAAAACAAATTAGTAGTTCTACAACTGTATGGATGTTTTAAGTGCCTTAGGGCACGTTTATCGGGGCTTGCCACTAGATATGTACATATCGTACCCCACTATCATACCCCACTATCGAACCCCACTATACGATCGTGATTTGCGGGATGTCGCGTTTATCGTCTCTTCACGATTCACAATAAAGGCCTTGTCTCTTCGCAGCTGCTCAGCGCCGTTTGACCCGGGAAGCAGACTAGCCTGGGAATTCCTATTTGCATGTGAGGTTCAAAACAGCTTTGCGTTTATCGGTCTCTCAGAAACGTGATTCTGGCTGTATGTCACACTCAAAACACACCTTTTTGCGTTTTTAGATATGCCCATATAAGCATGAGCATTTAATAAAGGCTTTGCGTTTATCACCTTCTAAATTTGCCTGAAAGACGTTTGAGAAACCTGATTCTAGACAAAATTTGGTCGATAAACGCAACCATAGAAGGAACTAGGCTAATACCAGGGTGATTATAATAATTTGTAGGTGCTTTAAGCATTTCCTGGGATAGTATATGAGCACAATATACATTATTATTATTTGAAGAGAAGGTTCATTGATTCCTAAAAACTAACTTTATTGTCATAATTGCAAAGGTGAAACTTTGATTAGACAAGGTTATCAAAATGCAATGCTTGGAAACATTCGAAGTAATGATTATTATCAATTACAAAACGCTTAAATATAGCCAGAGCTGCCAACCTCCAGAACCGAAAATCAGTAATCACAAGGCTCAAAATCAGTAATTTTGGGTATAAATCAGTAATTTCCTATGCGGCGCTATGACTCTAATAAAAACGGCACGCCAACACTGCACAGACACATGATTATCTGACATTTTTGGTGATTTTACTCACACAAAGTTGTTAAATAATGAGTTTCATATCATCACAACACAGTCTTCCAGGAAAAATGGGGGGGAAAAAAAATATATATAAAAAAAAAAAAATAAAAAAAAAAAAAATCATTTTTTTTTTTTTTAAATCCGTAATTTTAAACAACATTCCGTAATGGTCGTTAATTTCCGTACCAATTACGGGAAATCCGTACTAGTTGGCAGCTCTGTATAGCCCAGCATTGCACCTGAAGAGCTCTTTCAATGCTGCTGAGATGTGTGACGTCACATGTTGAACATGATTTGCACAAGCAGACGATGTCCCATGCCATCTCATACATTTTTAGTGCCTGTTTTGTCATCTTCTCTTCAGTTATTTCTTTTACTTCACTACCATCAGGCTAAATGTTTAATCTATTGCCTCACTCTAAACCCGCCAAGGGTATCATTTTGATTAAAAATGCAGCGATAAAAAAAAAAAAGGGATCGCTTGTAAACAAATAAGATGCCATTGTATTTTTGGTATGTTCAGCGTTTCAAGAGGGAACGAATGCCGTCCATGCTATCATTCCGGGTTTTTTTTCCAATTTGAAAGTGTGTTTTCTTTGATTGTTAATTAACCCCTATCCTGTGTAATTACAACCAAAAAAAATATAGCTATCAGAATTGGTTTCATATCCCTTTTTGAATGGCGTAAAATGCCATCAAATTTATACACTAAACTCATTATAATTTGAGAAATAATAGCATTGCAATTATGTTTAATTCAAATCATTTATTTCCGAATTCCAACATCAATTAAAACAATGTGTAAAAAACAGTCAATGGGAAATCAAAACATTATAAAACTATGACATTTCAATCAAACGATTGAGAAGATAAAAAAAAAAAAAAGTATATCATTCAATGAGAAACAAGGTGAAGAAAGGTGAAAAGTAGACCGTTAAATACATAATTCAGTATTGACAGACTACATAAAAAACACAAGTGTATAATTGGAAAAATGGTGAACACAATGAAAGCCAGGTTTGTGGCTTGTTAGGGTGTGTACACCTAAATGTATTTGTTTGTTTTTACATTATTATCATAAAATTTACAGATTGTTCAAACAAAACATAAAACATAGAACATGACAAACATAAAAAACATATAAGAGCATCAAACAGTATGGTATGGTTCTTCAGAATAATTTAAGAAGACATATTTAACAAATTAAAAGTAATCAATATGAAAAAATTAAATGGTTCTTATATTGCCTCCTGAATGTATTATTAAATGAAATATTGAATTGGTTACATTTTACATTTTCCAAAGAACTTGAGCCTAATGTCTCAGAGAGTTTCTTGAATAATCGTTATTATATGTCCACCACTTAAATTTGTTTGCATTTCTTGTAGGATAACTATGAATCTGAGAATTTAAAGAAAACATACGGTATTCATTAAATATTAATACAAAGTGTGGGTATTGAATCTTTGCATTTAAGGGAACATATTTGTAGTTTGTTTATATTAGTGAACATAATCTCTTAAATAGTGGGGATGAGGGTGTCATATTTGAATTAGCACATATATACGTATTGCTTTTTTCTGTAATATAATTAATATTTAATACCGGTATGTGTACAAAAAGTATCTCCCCAAACAGTATTGCAGTAAGAAATAGCAGATAAAATTAACGTATTGTAAATATTAATAAAAGATATATGCAGTTGAAACATGTTTCAATCAATCAGTGAGGCGGAACGAGTATCAATTCGTGTTGGCTTATCAGCAATAAGGGGGTAAAATCCAGCTGACAATGTAACATTAACAAGTTAATATGTAATAGGACTAATTTCGTGCTTCAAAATATCAACATGAAAATCACCAATGCTATATGAGTTTGAACTCTTTACATATTATATTCAAAATGTTATCAAGGAATTATATAAATAATGAAAGATTAGATTTGGGCTGACGGTAAGTAACTACCAGTATTACAAACACAAATATGTCTTTGGAGTGTATGTATAAAATGTGGATACCAACAATTTCAACACCGTCACACTGATCTGAAAAATCATGAATTTTGTAATGCAGGTCATCTCGTATGGGATGTCGTCTGCTCGGGCAGGATTGGTTCATAAATATTGTGACGTCATTAAAACATTGTTATTTTTCTGGCGAATCTCTTGTATATCCTAGATGCTATGGAGGTGGTTTCATTTGTATTTTTATAAAGCACCCAATATGTAGTTGACCTAAAACTTGTATGATTGCCATCTGTTAGCTTACTGGTTTCTAGTGATACTTTATTTGCCATATTTGTGATTTTCTTTGAATGGCTCTTTAACTCAGTCTCTGTAGGGACTAAAACTATTTTCACTGTTAATATATCTTCTATCCTATCATTTTTTCCTACTTTCCATATATTCAAGGGATACCACCTAGAACAAACAAATAGTCACAAAATATGAGAAGAAAATTTCTGCATTTGATCGCAACCACACTCCTAGAACACTGTACAACTGAATGATCCCATGGGAAGATTTGGGGATTACTTTTGATACCTGATCCTCTGCACAAAATTATTCATCTCACATTCTATACCCTGTGGATTTTGACACAATTGCCAAACAAACAGATCCGTGTTTTCAGACAAGATAGAATAACAAATTACTTGCGTCAAACTTCAAAACTCCAATCAGGTATGTAGCGAGACACAAACCTTCCCCATATTATATTTTAAAATCCCATACTAGCTGCATTTTCACTGTGCACAAGCAAATTTTTTCTCACATTACGTATTTCGTGGGTAGATGCTTAGCAAAAAGAAAAAAAAATCCACCTCAGGTGTGCGTTTTTTTTAAATGCCTGCATAAATTTCACTATTTTTTGCAGTATAAATGCATGCTCTCAAAACATTGGTGAATAATTCCATTTTGGGTCATATGGCTCTCCTTCCTTCCATGCCAATCGCATGCAGAGTGCAAATGAGCAGTGCTCACCAAAAACAGCAAAACCAGAGGTTTCTTGACTTGTAGGCTTTTCCAGTAGTGCAAATGCAGTCCACAGAATTGACAATATTTCAAAATGGGTAAATGCGCCTAATGTCACCTTTATTTGCAAGTTTTCAAAAATTTGGGATAATGGTTCTCATAACACAAAAAAGTTATTCAAAGAACTGTATGCCAATCATTTGAAGGGTAATACTTCAAAGGAAACTTGATGCTTTAGCCTTTACGATACATCTCTTGAATCCTGTATGACAGATAATACTCCCCCTCCCCTTTCTAGTCAGGTCAGGGAAGTATGGGATTTTTTTTTTGGGGGGGGGGGCGGACACCATAATGCCACAGATAGATATTTATTTTCTTTAAGTTCATAACAATTTCATTTTTGTATCCTGCTGTCTCATATACGAAAGAAGAGGAAGAGAAATTTGGTGTTGCAATGCAAATCCATTTTGGTATGATTTACAACTTATATATGAATCTGAGATGGGGAAGGGGAGCAAGGACTAGCCCTGGTAAAAAGATAAAGCTACCGGTAAGTATTTACACCCCTCCCCCATACATACATTGTACACTCATACAAACACACACAAGTTGTTATGCCAACTGAAATGTGTCTCTCCATGGACCTACATTGTACATGGTCTCACAGAGCAGGTGGAATGCAGTAGGCACAAAATGGCATTCAGAAGCTGTTTTCATAATCTCTTGCTGTGCCAATGAGTTGTAACTTGTAAATGTTCCAAGATTTTGACAAAACATAATGTTAAATCTCACTTCATGAGATATAACCCAACGCTTATTCATGTAAAATACTTGTGTATAAAGTCTATGGAGATGGAAATAAACCACCTTAGCAAATTCGTCCTTGTTTTCACGAAGTGACGGTAGTGAGGAAAATCGTAGCGCAAAGTGAATGCATTTTTTTTTCACTACCGTCACTTCGTGAAAACAGCGACGAATTGTCCCCCTCTAAATCTACTATGCAGAGAAGTGAGTGATGATTTAAATATCACGAAAATGTCTTGTTTATATTAAAATCCACATATTTTGGAGCCAGGCAGAGTTCTCCTCCAGATAAGCAAAAATCACAGCAATCTCATCTCTCATGAAGCGAATCATTACCACACTCAATCTATTAAGGTCAAATTGTCTTGACCTCCTATTCATCAACCTTATAATGCACACATGGGATCCTAATGAGGCCAAGACATGTTATATCTCCTCAGAGAACATACCACAGTACACTAACACACTGACTCAAATGTCATCACTAACACTGGTCTGCTGTCCTATTGGGTTTCAAATTTTCAATGCATCTCTTCACAGGCCACTGAATACATTGAAGATGACATTTATGTCTTTACATGTCTCAACAGTGACATGGTATATCACAAATAAATTATTCATATTCAAATCATGCCATAAATTATCATTCATTGTAAATTCAAACCTGTTTTTCACTGTATTGTACTTTTCTATTAATCAAATACAATAATGATGCAAATTAATGAGACTACACAACGATAACCACTAATGTACCTTGTTAGTGCATTATCTTTTTAATACATGGGATTTGAGGATACATCTGAGCAAATTGATGGAAACTGAGCTGAATAATAGGTATTGGCAATAGGTAATCTACCATTGCCTACAGGAATATTGCAGTGCCCACCTAATACTGAATTAAGCAAAATGATGCTATTAAAGCAGTCTATACTACTACTACTACTACTACTACCACCACCACCACCACTACTGCTTCTACTACTAATAATAATAATTGCAATAATAATAATGATAATTATATGTACTAATAATGATAATTATATTCATTTAATACTAATGATCATCATTATCTACATTCATTATCATCATCATCAGTTAAAATATGATACAATAGACAATCTAGAGGGTCTATAGGAAGAAAGTCTAGACTGATGGTATAGGGTAATATTTTAGCATGTTTTACCTCTCTTTAAAAAAGTGATACGAGAAGGAAAACTGTTATTTATTCAGATATTACAAGAAAAATGGCACAATAATCGGTACTGCATTGGATTTTATATGAAATACTAAGTACAGTAGATCCTATTTAACACATTCAGGTATTTCCTTGTGGTAAATCAAACTCTTGAAAGATTCATGTTTAATGATGACTTACTTGCAAGCTTCTTGATTGTCACTGCGATTTCAGCATCTCTCAGACCAGTGAACCCTTGAGGCTTCCAAATCCTCGATTTAATCTCCGAGATGCCATCTCTTGTTTAATAAAAGTGCTCTCTAGATATTGGTTAGGTGTTTGGGCATAGTTCAATGATGTGCAGCTATCAGACAAAATAATAGCTGAGACTCCCATGATGATTATTGCACTTGCTGAAAGAACAAATATGATGATAGATAATTAGATCTCAATCTCAACTACACATAGAACACACAACACATGG